>NW_006921719.1:6526277-6539151 GCF_000298275.1 Orycteropus afer afer
TGGGGTTTAGTCCACTTTTGTATCCTTCCCTTCAAGGCTCAGGGGTCCAAGATTATCTTCTGTGTCTGTGTTAATTGGTTTCTCTTTTCTTTGTTGAAGAGTGTCTGTGCAGTCCTTCTGCCTAGTCCGCCATCTTGCTGGAACTCTCTTTGAAGTCATCTTTGAGAAGGCAGCTCTTCCCCAGTCATATGTTGAGTGCCTTCCAACCTGAGGCGCTCAACTTCTGCCACAACTTTCTTGAGATATAATTTACATACCATATAATTCATTTAAAGTGTACAATCCAATGATTTTTAACACATTAACAAAGTTGTACAACTATCAGCATGATCAATTTTAGAATTTTTTTTTACACTGAAAATGAACCTGTATTCATTAGCACTCAGCTCTGCATTTCTCCTAATTCTCCCAGCCTAGGTACTCACTACTTTTTAAAAAATATTTTATTGTGCTTTATGTGAAAGTTTAATGGCGTAGTGCCTAAGGTGTCAGACTGCTAACCAGAAGGTTGGTGGTTCAAACCTACCAGCCACTCCATGAGAAGAAGACAGGGCAATCTACTTCCATAAAGATTTAAAAACGCACTGCTGTGGAGTTGGATCCATCTCACAGAGACCCCTCTTTGGGTTTCTGAGGCAACATCACTACAGAAGAAGATTGCCCAACCTTCCTTCTGGGGAGTGGCTGGTAGGTTTGAACTGCCAGGCTTCTGGTTAGCAGTCAGATGCCTTAGGCACTACACCAACAGAGCTCCCTTATAAAGATTTATTGCCCCAGAAACCCAAAGGGGGTTGCTATGAGTCAGAATCGACTCGATGACAGTGAGTTTGGTTTTTTTGGTTTTTATGTGAAAGTTTACAAAAAATTGTTGCCCTTTAACAGTTTTTAAACAAATTGTACCATGCCATTGGTTATAATTTTTACAATGTGTCAGCATTCTCATTATTTATTTCCTTTGTTTTGTTTCCATTGATCTAACTTTCCCTTCCCCTCTTACATCTTTGCTTTTGGCTAAATGTTGATTGTTTGGTCTTATGTAGTTAATTGTTTAAGATAGCACATTGTTTCTGGGTCATATTGTTTATTCTATAAGCCAATCTATTATTTGACTGAAATAATACACAATAGCTTCAAATCCAAGTTAAATGGTTATCTTCGAGTGATAGTCTTGGAAGCTCCTCTAGTCTTTATTAGTCCAGTAAGTCTGGACTTTTTTAGGAATTTGAGTTTTGTTCTACATTTTCCTCCCATTCTATCTGGGACCTTCTATTGTATCCTGGTCAGAATGGTAGGTAGTTGTACTCAGGCAGCATCTAGTTCTGGCCTCAGGCTAGAGAAAGCTATGGTTTGTGTGGGCTATTAGCCCCATGGATTAGTTTCTTCTTTGAGCCTTTGCTTACCTTCATTCTCTTGCTCCTTACCAGTAGAGACCAATTGCTGTATTGTACCACTTTCTGTTTTTATGGCTTTGCCCATTTTGGACATTTTACATGAATAGAATCATACAATAAATGGTCTTTTGTGACTGGTTTCTTTCACAATAAGGGTCATCCATGTTGTAGCATGTATTACTACGTCATTCTTTTTATTGCCCATGGAACAGATATACGACCTTTTATTTTATTCAACAATCAATGGATGTTTGGATTTACACTTTTTGGCAATTACAACTAATGGCACTATGAACATTTGTGTGGAAACTTTTCTGTGGACATGTGTTCTCATTTCTCTTGGGTAAGTACCTACAAGAGGGATTGATGATTAATATGGTAGCTTTACATTTACCCTTTGAGGAACTGCCAGACTGTCTACTACAGTGCCTACACCATTCTACCAGCAGTATATGAAGTTTCCAATTTATCCACATCCTCACCAAAACTTGTCCTGCCTGTCTTTTTTTTACTATAGCCCTCCTTCAGCTCTGGTGGTGTAGTGCCTAAGGCATTTGACTGCTAACCAGGAGGCTGGCAGTTCAAACCCACCAGCCACTCCTCAAAAGGAAGACTGGGCAATCTACTTCTGCAGAGATACCACCTCAGAAACCCAAGGAGGGGTCACTATGAGTTGAAATGACTCTACGGCAGTGAGTAGCCTTCAGTATATTTTTAAACATTTTATTTTAAAATAATTTTAGATTACTAAAGAATTGCAGCGACAGAACAGTAAGTTCCAGTATGACCTTCACTCAGCTTCTCCTAATGTGAGATACCAACATTTTGAAAAAAGATATCACAGCAAGAGATCCAGCTGTGGTTCCTGTTGGCAGAAGTGGGCATCAGAAGCTTTGAACAGCCAAAGCAAACCCTGTTTATGTAGAGGAGACAGCAGGCAGCTAGAAGAGGGCTACATCAAGGTGCCCTGTTGTTGTCGTTGTGTGCCATCGAGTGGAACCTGACTCATAAAGACCCCTCCTTGGGTTTCCGAGACAGTATCACTATGGAAGTAGATTGCCCAATCTTCCTTCTGAGGAGTGGCTGGTGGGTTTGAACCGCCAGCCTTCTGGTTAGCAGTCAAATGCCTTAGGCACTATGCTACCAGAAGGTGTCCCAGGTAAGAAAAACACAGAGTTTAGGGAGACAAAGTTAAATCCTGTTTCTCAACTGTAACGAGTTGCTGTCTAACAGAATTGTAAACTGCTGGAAGATTCACATAGCATTTTGGCAGTCTCACATATCCTCCACCCTTACGCGAAAAGCACTTCTTAGACCCTCCCCTTAGAGCTCAGGAGACGTGTTCGAGCTAGAGAACGCAAAGCCTAGTGACTCTTCCAGCGCCACACCCGGCCAGTGGACCAGTTGTAGGCAGCGCTGGCCACTCAGAAGCCGTTTCTGCCCGCCCAAACTGGAGAGACGATTCCCGATTGGCTAGGCGTGCACGAGGGGCCCGCCTTCAAGAGGTTGTAGAGCAACCACCCCATCTAACCCTGAGTCACCGACTCCGTGAGGGGTCGCCAGGCTGGACGCGGGAGGTGAGTTCCAGCCAGTTCTCCGCAGGCAAGGGCCAGAGTGGTTAGGCTCTCGTAAGGCTAGGCCAGGGCTGGAGGCTGAACTGAGGGGGTCGCTAGTCCCTTTGTCTTAACGCCGCAGCGAAGAGGCGGGGCCTTACCGGTTCCAGCCCCGGAAGCGGAAGTGCGGACGTCGTGGGCCCTGTCCAGTGTGAGCCCGGCCGGTGCACCCACGGTTTCTCTCGCTGGTCACGTCGAGCCCTCTTACCTGCCCGTGTCCTGTTCTTCGGCCTCATCATGCTGTCTCTAGACTTTTTGGACGATGTGCGGCGGATGAACAAGCGGCAGGTGATATTGGCGACCTTCTGTTTCCCCGGGTTCCTCTAGTACCTACGACACCGCCACGGCGGGGCCCGGCCGACCTCTGTTCTCTAATGTGAGGGCCTGAGCGGTCTGTCAGATCACTCACTCTTTTTAGAGTACATCCACCCCCTGTTTTTAGCTCCCAGCTGATTCCAGGCCTGCTGGAGGCGATATCTTTATGTTCCCTTCTTCCGAAAGAGGAAGGGAAGCAAATGCAGACCGTAGGGTGCTTTGTAAGAGTTAGGATTGCTTATTGTTTTAGGCATTGTAGGGCGGGCAAACTCTTGGATCCTCTAATCCCAGCGATTTCCCTCGGATTCTGGAGAGACTAGATTTAGCAGTTCACTGCTATTCTTGCTTCTGGGGCGCTAGAGGAGGCGGTATTAGGCTCCACAAAAGCAGTTTTGCTACTTGTAGCCGATCTGTAATCCAGCTCGACCCCAGCGGACTGTGCTGACTTTTCCATGGACCACTTCTGAAAACTGAGTTGGCACACTTAACTAAACTGGCCTTAGACCACTTAATATTAAGGTGGCAGCCCTGAATATTTGGATAAATAACCCAATAGTAGTGGCATAGAGATCTATCGCGTCTTAATTTTGTTCTTAAACCTTATACCATCTTGTCTTGAAGATCGTGTATTAGATGGTATTGGGAATACTGCTGTC
This sequence comes from Orycteropus afer afer, assembly GCF_000298275.1. NCBI lineage: Eukaryota > Metazoa > Chordata > Mammalia > Tubulidentata > Orycteropodidae > Orycteropus > Orycteropus afer. The sequence continues at coordinate 6,530,253 of NW_006921719.1, forward strand.
ATTAGAGGTTTGTTTGTTTGTTTTGTCCTCCATACCTAAGTTTATCTGTAGAACCCAGTTTTACTTGCCTCTGATCTTTTTATATTATTTTTCTGTTGAAGATCATCCTAATTAGTCCAAGTTTTTTTTCTTGGATTTGCATTTTGTAGTATTTAAAATTACCATTTAGTGAAATAGATATACATTCTCCCCTTACTCCCTTCAGGCCCAAGCTAGCTGAGTTTCACCTCCTCTTAGACATAATTCTAATTCCTTCAGTCAGAATTCATTATTATTTTCAAATTGCACAGAATATTTGTTTGTCTTTATGATAGCAGTGTTCATATTATCACTCATATAGTGGGGTCTTTTTCAACCATATTTGGATTTCTGGGTGCCACAGGTGTTTGTCTGAAGAAATATTTATCTTGGGCCTACTACTTATACCAGAAGCTCTGGTGGTGTAGTGCCTAAGGCATTTGACTGCTAACCAGAAGGCTGGCGGTTCAAACCCACCAGCCACTCCTGGGAAGGAAGACTGGGCAATCTGCTTCCTTAGAAATACTGCCTCAGAAACCCAAGGAGGGGTCGCTATGAGTCAGAAATAACTTGAGGGCAGTGAGTTAGTACTTAGTATACCAGGAACTCTGGTGGCGTAGTGCTTAAGGCGCTTGACTACTAACCAGAAGGCTGGTGATTCAAACCCACCAGCCACTCCTCAGAAGGAAGGTTGGGCAATCTACTTCTGTACTGTTCCTGCCTCGGAAACCCAAGGAGGGGTTGCTACGAGTTGGATCCGACTCGATGGCAGTGAATTTTTGAGTACTTACTATACCAGGGCTCTCCTGGCTTAGTGCCTAAGGCATTTGACCACTAACCAGAAGCTTAATAGTTCAAACCCACCAGCCACTCTGTAGAAGGAAGACTGGGCAATCTATTCCATAAACATTCACTGCCTCGGAAACCCAAAGTAGGTTGCTATGAGTTGGAATCGACTTGATGGCAGTGAGTTTTGTTTTTGGTTTTACTTACCATACCGAGGACCCCTGGTGGTGTATTGGTTAAAGCCCTCAGCTGCTAATCAAAAGATTGGCAGTTTGAACCCACTAACTGCCCACAGCAGAACGCTGTATCAGTTTTCTTCGTAAGATTTACAGCCTTGGAAACCATATAGGGCAGTTCTACTTTGTCCCATAGTGTCATTGTGAGTTGGAATCAGCTCGTAGGTAGTGGGTTTGGGTTGGATTTATTACACTGAAGGAGCCCTAGTGGTGCAGTGGTTAAGCACTCAGCTGCTAATTGAAGTGTTGGCAGTTCAAACCCACTAGCATCTCTGTTGGAGAAAGATGTGGCAGTCTGCTTGCGTAAAGATTACAGCCTTGGAAACCCTGTGGGGCTGTTCTGTTTTGTTTATGGGGTCACTGTGAGTCAAAATCAACTCAGCAGCAATGGGCAGGTATTCACTATACTAAGGAGCCTGGTCACCCAATGGTTAAGCATTAGGTTGCTAACTGAAGTGTTGACAGTTTGAACCCACCAGTGGTTCTGTGGAAGAAAAGACCTGATGGTCTGCTTCCACAAAGATTACAGCCTAGGAAACCCTATGGAGCAGCTCTACTCTGTCATATAGGGTTGCTAGGACTTGATGGAGTCCCTGGGTGATGCAAACAATTAAGTGCTTGACTGCTAACCAAAAGATTACAGTTCCAGTCTGCCCAGAGGAGCCTACAGAGAAAGGCCTGGTGATATACGTTAGAAAAATCAGCCATTGAAAAACCTGTGGAGCACAGTTCTACTTTGACACACACAGAATCACCATAAGTCAGAATTGACTTGATGACAACTTTTTTTTTTTTTTAACGTATTATGCTAAGTACAATGCGAGAGATACAAAAATAAGATAGACCTTGTGCGTTCAAGGAGCATATGTATAAGGTAGCTAAGGCAAAACAATATCTTTTTTGGACTCTTGTTATGTGTGAAATATGTTATATAGTTGTAAAGTAGGTTATGTTATCCCCATATACAGAAGGAGAAAATGAGGCTTAGTGAGAAGCAATATAGTACAGAGGTTAAGAGTATGGACTCTGAAGCTAAACATCTGAGAATTTAAAGTAGCTGTGCTTTTTGCTAGCTGTGTGACTTTGGGTGCATTGTTTAACCTCTCTGTGCCTACATCATAGGTTTTCTCTGAAGATTAGCGTTAATTCATGTAAAGCTCTTAGAATAGTGCCTGGCGCTTATAAGTATTAGCTGTGGTGGTATTAGAAAGGTTTAGTAATTTGCCTAAGATCAAAGGTGAATGGCCGAAATTGGATTTGATCTGAGATCTGACTCCATAGCCTAAACTTTTAACTATTATGCTATACTGCCTCACTAAGACTGAAAAAGGATGTGACAGTTTCCAGCAGTGGTAGGGAAATTATGAGGAATTCCAGTTAGGGAATTAGGAACATCTTCAAAGAGGAACTGACCTTTAAGATAGAACTTAAAAGGATCTTATTAGTAGCATCATCTTGGTACATGGTTAGGGTTTCTATAATTCAAGGTGAAGGGTAAAGAAGAACGTTTACTGAACACTTGAGAACCTGCTATGTGATAGGCTCTGAGGTTACAGTGATGTACAAGGTACACTCTGCTCACAAAGAGTTTACTAGTCTAAGAGAAACAAAAATGTCTTATTAGAGAACGAATAAAAACCTGTTGCTGTCAGGTCAGTTCTGACTCAGCAACCCTGTATGACAGTAGAACTGCCCCACAGGGTTTCCAAGACTGTAAACTTTACAGAAGCAGACTGCTACATCTTTCTCCCATAGAACAGCTGGTGGGTTCAAACCTCCAACCTTTTGGGTAGCAGCCAAGCACTTAACCACTACACAACCAGGGCACAACAGTGTGGTAAACACTATAACAAAATTATAGGCAGAGGGAACAGAAACACAAAGATAGAATGAGAAGGCCACTCTGCCCTTCTCTTTCCCTAATATGGAATGATTGGTAGTTTAGACTTCATGTATTCAGGACACTTGGTTAGTAGGAAGTTTATATGGTAAAATTATCCTTCTACCTCCCAGCAATAAAGAGGAGGACTGTCATTGAGATGGATTGACATAGCAGCTGCAACAGTGCTCAAATATAGCAACGATTATGAGGATGGTGCAGAATAGGGCAGTGTTTGGTTCTGTTAGAGAAGTGGGAACCAACTGTACAGCTATTCACAACCACCACCTCCCAGAGATTGTTCTTGGGAGGAACCAGATAGAATGGGAATGGGATGAGAGAGAGTTACAAAATGAGGTTTTATCTGTACATGATACCTAAAGAAAAGAATTGACAGTGACTGTAGATAAGAAGCTCTGGTAGCATAGTGCCTAAGGCACTTGACTGCTCACGAGAAGGCTGGCGGTTCAAACCCACCAGCCACTCCTCGGAAGGAAGGTTGGGCAATCCTACTTCCGTAGTGATACTGCCTCTACTGCCTTGGAAACCCAAAGGGGGTCGCTATAAGTTGGAATTGACTTAATGGCAGTAGGTTTTGTTTTTCGGTTTTTCATAGATACTGAGAAGGAGCACTGGTGTTGGCAACCTTTGGGTTGGCAGTTTGAATCCACCCAGTGGCTCCTTGGGAGAAGAACCTGGTGATATGCTTCCATGAAGATGACAGCATAGAAAACCCTATAGAGTAGTTCTCTGTCACGTGGGGTCTCTGTGAGTTGAAGTCAGCTAGACAATACCTAACAGCCTAACAATACAGATACTGAGAGCTAATCAAATAAAAGAGGGAAACTAGGAGTTTGGTATATTACTCCTTTAAAATCTAATTGCATATCATCAAATTGTCTAATCAGTTGGTGTGACTTTTGAGTTTTTCCTTATCAGCTTTATGGAAGATTACTTGATAAAATTTTACAGTTATTTACACCCATCATAATTACTATACAGACCAATTCTGTCATTCACAAGATCTCTTATGCCCTTTTGTACTCTATTCGTCCTCCAGCCCCAAGCAACCACTGATTTGTGTATTGTTGCTACAGATGGATTTGCATTTTATATAAATGGTGTCATAGACTATATGCTCTTTGAGTTTCAGTTGATTTTTAAGTGTCTTATTTGAGCCTTTAGTTTGATGTTATATGTAATGCACTTTTTTGTCTCCTTCACAATTTTCAAAAGTAAAATGTCTTGCTACTTTGCTGTATCCTATACACTATTGCCAGAATAATCTCCCCTCCCTGCTCTCAAACCTTTCGTTGTTCCCTATTGCTTTTTAGAAGGAGCTCTGGTGGCGTAGTGCCTAAGGCATTTTGACTGCTAACTAGAAGGCTGGCTGTTCAAACCCACTAGCCACTCCTCAGAAGGAAGATGGAGTAATCTACTTCCATAGTGATACTACCTCAGAAGCCCCAGGAGGGGTAGGCCCAGACCCTTAGAATGGCATTCAAAATAAGGTCGTTTTATGGTCTTCCATTTCTTTCAGTTTCAGTCTTGTCCCAGTTTACTTTTTCCTACCTATTTTATGTCATTGTCTCTGTGAACATTGTTCTAGCCAAACCATACGTACTTAGTATCTTTAGAACTCCCTTAGTATTCTTGAGGAGTCTTGGGAGACTGCCGTAGAATATTAGGTGATATTTATAATCCTTTTGGAGTCACTGGGTGGTGCACATGGTTAACTTGCTTGACTGCTAACTGAAAGGTTAAGAGATTTGAGTCTAGCCAGTAATGCTTCAGAAGCAAGGCCTGAAGATCTTCTTCTGAAAACCATCGAAAACCCTAGTGAAACAGAGTTTTACTCTGATACACATGGGGTCACCATGAATCAGAATTGATTCAAAGGTAAGTGGTTGGTTAGTTAACTGGTTAAGGGCCTTTTTGCTGTTAAATACCACTTTGTGTTCTTCCCTTTGTTTGGAGTGTGGCTGCTTTACTGGAGTTTCACATCAGTTTTTGCCTGAGGCTTTTGACACTCAAAGTGTTCCCTCCAACTCTTATATTGGATTTTGCTTTTTTTCAAATTTTTAAATTTAATATGCCTTCCCTTGCTATAAATCTATATATTTCATCAGTATGTTAATTATTTTAGAATGGAAGTATAAAATATAGATTTGACATTGTTTTTAATTATGTCACTCAGCTAAAATTCAACACTTTTGTTGTTGAAAATATACAAAGCAAAACATACTCAACAGTTTCTACATGTATGGTTCAATGATATTGATTACATTCCTCAAGTTGTGTAATGACTTTTTCCAAATTGTTTCTCCCATTAACATGAGCTCACTGCTCCATAAACTTTGTACCTGACCTTTTGAGTTGCTGTTATCAATTTGATCCCATATCAAATTTTTCATCAAAAGAGCACAATGTTCAAGGCAAACATTCTTTACCTTGAGCTAACCTATTGTTTGGTTTAAAGAAGACTTCAGGGAATGTTTTTCTTTTAAAGTACAAAGTTTAAAGATACCTCAAGGCAACAGTTTCAGCGGTTCATCCAGCTTCAGTGGCTCTAAAAAGACTGGATTCCATGAGAATTTGGAATTCTTTTCCTCATTTTTATCCTTTTGATCAGGATTCTTCTATGGAATCTTTGATCAAAACATTCAGTGTGGTGGCTAGGCACCATCCAGTTCTTCTGGTCTCATGGCAAAAGAGGTGCTTACCCTAGAGGCAATTTGGCATGCATTCCATTTTCTTCTTGTGTTCCTAGCTCTCTCTCTCTTCCTCAGCTGCTCCAGTTGTACCTTGGATGACCAGTTGTACCTTGGCAAATAGAGACAACTGTACCTTGAATGACTGCTTGCAGGCTTTTAAGATCTTAGGTACTATGCAGAAAACTAGGAGGTACAACAGAAGCATTCAAAAAGGTTATTAGGCCACTTACCTGGGATGTCCCCTGAAACCATGACCTAAACCTCCAAACTGAGAGAGCACATTTCATGAGGTGTTTGGTTGTATATAAGCACCCTTAGCAGTTGCTCTTTTTTTTTCTTTTAGCAAAAATAAATATCACACAACATTGGCCAGTTCAGGTGTACAACTTATTGACATCAGTTACATTAATCAGTACAACCATTACTGTCAATCAATATGAATTTTCTGTCACTAGAAACAGAAACAGTGCTCCATAAGCAAAAACTCTCCCTTTCCTCTTCCCTCCCGTTTCTGTTTTTGTGCTGTGGAGTTTATTCCAACTCAGCAGAGACCCCACGTACAACAGAACAAAACACTGTCTGGTCCTGTGCCATGCTCACAAGAGTTGCTATGTTTGAACTCAATTTTGTAGGCCATATGTCAGTTGATCTCATTGAGGATCTCCTGCTTTTTCGCTGACCCTTTACCAAGCATGATATCCTTCTCCAGGGACTGTTCCCTGCTGATAAACATGTCCAGAGTATGTAAGACAAAGTCTCATCATCCTCACTTCTGAGGAAAATTCTGATTGTCCTTCCTCCAAAACAGATTTGTTCATTCTTCTGTCAGTCAATGGTATATTCAGTATTCTTTGCCAACACCATAATCCAAAGGCAACAGTTCTTAGGTCTTCCTTATTCATTGACCAGCTTTCACATGCATATGAGGGTATTGAAAATACGGAGTGTTGGGTCAGGTGTACCTTAGTCCTCAAAGTAAATCTTTGCTTTTCAACACTTTTGAGAGGTCTTTTTTAGCAGGTTTGCCCAGTGCAATATGATGTCTAATTTCTTGACTGCTGCTTCCATGAGCATTGATTGTGGATCCAAGTAAAATGAAATCCTTAACAACTTTAGTCTTTCTCTATTTATCACAGTGTTGCTTATTGATCTTGTTGAAATGATTTTTGTTTTCTTTATGTTGAGGGATAATCCTTACTGAAGGTTATGTGATCTTTGGTTTTCATCAGTAAGTGCTTCAAGTCCTCTTTGCTTTCAGCAAGCAAGCTTATTTCATGTGCATATCATTGGTTGTTAATGAGTCTTCATCCAATCCTTATGTACCTGGTAATCACTGATAAACTCTGGTCCTTATATATTTGTCTGTTCTTATCCTCTTGGACATACAATGGTTATCCTTTTGTGATTGACTTATTTCATTCAGCATAATGCTTTCAGGCTCCATTCATGTTATAGCATGTATCAGGACTTTATCTTTCTGGCTGAGTAATATTCCATTGTATATCTATACCTCATTTTGTATCTAATCATCTGTTGATGAGCATTTGGGTTATTTCCACTTTGGTGATTGTGAATAATGCTGTAGTGGACATTAGTGTACATACGTCTGTTTGCATTGCTGCTTTCAAGTCCTTTGGGTATATTTCTAGCAATGGGATTGATGGGCACATGGTAGTTCTAGTTTTAGTTTTTGGAGGAACCACCATACTGTTTACCACAATGGCCATACTATTTTGCATAGAATCCACCATGTTTTGATGAGTGGTGAGAAAACCTGCTAGAGAATTACAAATAGTGTATTAGGAATTCTACAAAGTCAGATACTCCCATGAAGGATTGTTGTGGATATCTGAGCAAAAAATAAAACTTGTTCTTAAATACAAAAATAAAAGAAAAACATTGGTCTAGTCTTTAAGGGTGAGGAGGTGTTACATTTAGTGGCTTGCTGATAAATGTTTAACAAATGGATCTTAGGGGAAAGGATAGCCCTTACTTGTAGAGTTTACCAGTTTCCACAGTGTAAATATTCCCAGCATGGCCAATTTCAAGCTACCAACTCCCTGCAGTGGAGTTGGATCTGACTATAGCAACCCCCCCCTTGGGTTTCTGAGGCAGTATCACTACGGAAGTAGATTGCCCAGTCTCCCTTCCAAGAAGTGGTTGGTGGGTTTGAACCACCAGCCTTCTGGTTAGCAGTGAAATGCCTTAGGCACTACATTACCAGAGCTACTAACATGACATTATTGAATGTGGAAGTAGGAAGAGATGTGCAGTAGCACACAACTATATAGTATTTCTACTTTGTAGATACAATAGGCAAAAATAACCTCAAGAGCATGTATAGTAGTAAATAATTAGGAAATGATGAGTTTTGAGTATTTATTACCTTTTGAAATATAACTGTACTAATTTTGAATAATAACTGTTCAACAACTTCAGAAAGTGTTACACACTTTCTGAAAATTTAGCCACCACTCAGTATATGTGAGGGTTTTTATGCCCATTGAAGTAGCTTTTGTGGGCAAAAAAGCCTATTTAGAGTTGTCTGTGGTTTTAAAAAATACTATTCAATTGATAAAAGCTAAAATTTTAAAAGTAAGTTCTTAAGCTTTTAAGATCAACTTACAAATATGATCCTATTTAAAGTCCAGCAAATTTTAATTTTAGGGGGCTGGTTCTTCTTATTTTTAGTCTTATTTTAATTGCTTTTAGGGACCTCTGAATGTTTGCTGTAATTTATAAACTTAAAACATTGTTAAGATACTGAACTGAACTTATAAATTTAAAAGATTTCCTTTTAATAAACTTCATTTATTCAGAAAAACCTCACTGAATACTTACATAATGTTATAAAACTGAAACTTCTTAGGTTCTCTTAAATGCTTTAATAACTGCATAAATAGCAAATTTTCTGATTAAAATAATAATTCTGAAATAATTGATTACACATTTTAGATAAGAATTACAAGGCTGACCCTGTTACTTTAATAGACTAAATACTCTTAAATTTTACGAATATTATAAATACTAAATATTAAGATTGCTTAGCATAAAAATATTAACACTACACTTAATTTCCCTTAAATGTTTCTATTCTGGTTATTGTTCTTTGCCATGAAGATGATTCTGACTCACGGCAGCCCATGTGTTTCAGAGTGGAATTGCTACATAGCATTTTCTTGGCTGCAATATTTGTGGAAGCAGATCTCCAGACATTCCATGGTGCTACTGGATGGCAGCATTTCTATTCCTTTTTTATTATTAAT
>NW_006921719.1:6540516-6540998 GCF_000298275.1 Orycteropus afer afer
GTGTATGTACCATAGTTTGGTTATCCATTCCTCAGTTGATGGACACCTAGGTTGTTTCCATCTTTTGGCTGTTGTAAATAGTGCTGCAGTGAACACGGGTGTGCATATGTCTGTTCCCATCATGGCTTTCACTTCTTTAGAATATATACCTAGTAATGGAATGGCTAGGTCAAATGATATTTCTAATTCCAGCTTTTTAAGGAATTGCCATACTGCTTTCCAAAGTGGTTGTACCATTTTACAGTCCCACCAGCAGTGTATGAGAGTCCCAATCTCTCCACATCCTCCCCAGCATTTGTTATTTTCTGTCTTATTGAACTTTACTACTAGTGCTGGGGCAAAATGGTATCTCATGCTGTTTTGATTTGCATCTCTCTAACAGCCAATAATCGTGAGCATTTCTTCATATGTTTGTTGGCTGCTTGAATATCCTCTTTGGTGAAATGTCTATTCATGTCTTCTGCCCATTTTTTAATTGGATT
>NW_006921719.1:6574698-6581870 GCF_000298275.1 Orycteropus afer afer
TCCACATTATTCTCCCTCTCTCAGATCTCCTACATAGATCCCCCTCCAAGTGGTTGACAGTGGTAGCCGGGCACCATCTAGTTCTTGTCTCATAGTTGTATAGGCTGAGGATCCGCATGGTGTACCAGTTGCAAGGACTAATTGTTTCCATGAATCTTTGGTTTTCTTCATTCTTCTTTGCTCTGGACAAGGAAAGAACCATCATTGCATCTATATGGCCACTTGCAAGCTTTTAAGATCCCCGTCACTACTCACCAAAGTAGGAGGTGCAACAATGTTTTGTGTGGTATGTTATGCCAGTTGAGCTTGATGTCCTCTACAACTATGGTCCTGAGCCCACAGGTTCAACTACTAGCTCCCTCTGGGTAGCTGGCAAGAAGTGACTACAACCTTGCTCCTTGTCAGCTCTACTATACCCCTCGGAATTCTTACAGAACATACAAATACACTTGTAGAACCATTGTCTGCTTCCAACCCTATACATAAGATCTATGAATTTTATGAGCAGCTGCCAAGGCTGTGCTTTAACCAAACCAAAAGCCAAACTCACTGCTGCCAAGTCGATTCAACTCATAGAGACCCCTCTGTGGGTTTCTGAGACGGTATCTCTACAGAAGTAGATTGCCCAATCTTCCTTCCGAGAAGTGGCTGGTGAGTTTGAACCACCAGCCTTCTAGTTAGCAGTCAAATGCCTTATGCATTATGCCACCAGAGCTCCCTTGCTGTGCTTTAGTTGCTGTAAAATAAGTTTCCTGGTCAGAAGCAATTTTGTGTGGAACACCATGATGATGAGTGATGAGTAAAGTATTCTGTAAGTCCAGAGATGGTGGTTTGTGATAGAAATACTGAGGACAGGGAAGATAAATCCATATTCAGAGCGTATTCCAATAAAAAGAGCTGTATCTTCCATGATGGAAGTGATCAGCCTGTTATCAGGAATGGTTCCGTTGTTGGCCTTTGCTGTTAGCAGGTTAGGTGCTCAGCAGTAGCTAGAACCAAATTTGTCTTGGTGAGGAAAGTCTATGTTGTTGAGTCCATATATAACCTTCATCTTGGCTATTACAACCACTTTGATCTTGATCCCTTAGGCAAGACAAGGATGGCTGGTGAAATATTTTCTTCTGTTGAAGTTATTCTTTGATGAGCATTCACATCGGATGCTGGTATCTTCACACTCTATATGCATATTTGAAGAGTGCAATCTACCTCCATAGTGATACTGCCTCGGAAACCCAAGGTGGGGTCCCTACGACTCAACAGCACATAACACACATACACACACACATCCATATACATCTTCCCCAGATCTATTGTGTCCAACTTTCCAATGGAAAGTCCCTCTGAAGTCTCTTGACAGTTCAGCCAAATTGCTAGTCGTACGTCATGAATCAGTGTAGATACGTACCTGTAGCCATCTCTCCTTCTAGGCTAAATGGACAACAGCCATATCACTTGATGTTCTGCCCACTGAGAGGATTTATCTTCACTACCATGCTTCATTTTCACCCCTGATGGGATTGTCTACCTTCATTTGGTACCAGCATATATGTAGAACCATCTAAAAACCAGGCCCAAAGTCTTCCTTAGTCAGCTGGTGGTAGGGAACTCCCCATGAGGCCATAGGTGCAAGATGAGAGAGAAGCTCTGTAGCATAAGTAGAAGCCATGGATACCTGAGTCGTTTGCTTGTATAATATACTTGTGTTTTCATAACCTGCTTGAGCCTGACATTGTATCTGCCAGTTTCACTTGCTGATGGGGTGCATGCTCAGCTTTATAGCTTTGTGATTCTGACAGCATCCAGTTCATAATGGGTAGTTTGGATGACATGGTAACTTGATGACTCATGGTCAAATGTATAGTCTAGTGGAGAAGAGAATCTCTCCTAGAACTTAGTAGCAAGCTAAAAGTTGTTACTCAAGGGGAGAATAATTCTCTAAAGGATAACAGAACTTTCTCCCTAAGTCCCAAAGGCCTGCCTGTGATTTACCTATATAGGATTGCCAAAAGTTCTATATATCTCATCCTTATCTGTCACCTCAACCATCACCTCGCCATAAAACAAAAATCCTCACAACTGGACCAATAAGCAATGTCATAATAAATGGAGAAAAGATTGACATTGTCAAGGATTTAATTTTACTTGAATCCACAGTCAGTGCCCATGGAAATCAAAGGACATATTGCATTGAGCAAATACGCTGCAGAAGATCTCTTTAATGTGTTAAAAACCCAAAATGTCACTTTGAGAACTAAAGTCCACTTGACCAAAGCCACGGAATTTTCATTCTCTTCATAATGAATAAGGAAGACCATAGAAGAATTGATGCCTTTGAATTTAAATGTTGGTGAAGAATATTGAGTATACTGTGCACTGCTGGAAGAATGAACAAATCTGTGCTGAAAGAAGTATAGACAGAATGCTACTTAGAAGCAAGAATGACGAAACTTTGTCTTACATACTTTCAACATATTTTAAGGAGGGATCAGTCCCTGGAGAAGAACATCATGCTTGGTTAAGCAGAGAGGATCAGTGAAAAAGAGGAAAATTCTCAGATAGATTGGCACAGTGGATGCAGCAGTGGGTCAAACATAGCAGTGATTAGGATGGTGCAGGATTGGGCAGTGTTCATTCTGTTGTACAGTGGAACCAGCTTGATAGCACCTAACAACTTCTGTCATGAATCTTGTGTCATCAGATATGCTGGGTCATATGGCCCAAGTGATAAATCCACTTTCATGGCAGCTGGACCTGTTGTAGAGCTCCCACTCAAACATGGCAGACTTGGTTTACTAGATAAATGAATGGAGCTTTGGTGGCACAGTGCCTTAGGCATCTGACTGCCAACCAGAAGGTTGGTGGTTCAAATCCACCAGTCACTCCACAGAAGCAAGACTGGATAATCTACTTCTGTAAACATTTACCACCTCAGAAACCCACTGGGGGTTGCTATGAGTCAGAATTGACTTGATGGCAGTGGGTTTGGTTTTGGTTTTTAGGTAAATGGATAGGATTAGCACACCCAGATGAGGTATATATTGCCTCTAAAATCAAGGAAGTCCATTCGTGTTAAGCTTCTTTCTTAGTGGTAGAAGGAACCAGATGCAGCAACTTGTCATTCACCTTGGAAGGGATATCTTAACATCCCCTGGTCCACTTGATCCCTCAGAATTTTTACTGAGATAGGAATTTTTGTAGGATTTGTTTCCTACCTTCTGGCCATGTGTTTGTTTTACCTAGGTGTCTAGGTCACCCGGTTCAACCACTAAATCCAGTCAGCATTTATCAATATAATGGATAAGTTTGATCTGTAGAGTGGAGACCCAATCAAAGTTGCCATGGACTAGATTATGATAGGGAACTCAAGCATTGACATAACCCTCAAGCAGGACAGTGAAAGTGTTTTGTTGGCCCTGCCACCAAAAACATGATGTTTCTGGTTGTCTTACCCCTCTTGCTGCAACGGCCCTCTGGCATAGGAAGCTGTTAGAAAAACATGAAGTTACCCTCTTTGAATAGTTATCACTAAAAGCTGATAATTATCTTACCAAAAGCCTTACAGGCTACCTAACCCTTTATTATCACCATCCAGACTTATTAAGAATATGTAGCTTAGTTCTGATGGTTATGGCTTTTCATGCAGCTACTACATGTAGCAGCTCTGTTAAGGGACTGTTATATATGCATTACAAGCTATGTTATCTTTAAGTTTACAAGCCTGAAATATCCTTGTAGCAAGTAATAAAGTTGGAGAGAGCAGCAGAAACTGCATCATGGCAGGTCTTGCATACTGAAGAGTGTAGAGTTTATCCTCTTAGTGGAGGTGGTCCCTTGCTTACAATAGAGTTCCATTCTTGCAACTCCATCATAAGTCAGTTCTGATGCAAGTTGAATACTTTTTTTTTCAGTTTTAATTATTACTGCCTTTTATTATCAGTATCTTTATAAATCTGTTCTTTATCTTGGGGCTTAGAAATACTACACAAAAACTTAGATATATTTTAATGTATACATAAAAATACACAAGTCATAAATATATGCAGCAGTGATGGAGAGTTGGATGACATTGGCATTTTGTCAGTTCTGTTAATAGTTCCACTTGTAAAATGTTCTGGATTATCTGGATTATCTCTGGGAATGGGTATGATGTTTCTAGTCAGAAAATTAGTGAGGATTGTCTGTATGGTCCTTTTTCTTTTTTTCTTTATTTATTTTGTGGTAACATCTCACTACTTCCTGAATCTGTTTATCAGCTTTAGCAAAATGATCAGCTTTGTCCATGTTTTCAAGCAACTGAAGCCCCTGATTTGTTTAGAAAACAAAACTTATACACCAGTGTTTTGAATAGTAAATCATAAAATTGAATGTCTGCAAGTGAAAATCTAATAATAAATCAATAAATTATATGCTGCAACATTGTATGTAGTACATATTACTAATGATAATTTACATTTTATGTGATTATTGATCTATCATCTTTGGGTTTAAATATACTATCTTTGTTTATGTTTTCCATCTGTTTTTGTTCCCGTTCCTCTTTTCCCCCCTTACTTTGGATTACTTTGGTATTTTTTATGTTTCCATTTTATCTCCTTTGTTAGCTTGTTAGATATATAGTTATTTATTTAGATTGCTTAAGGGTTTGTCATATACATGTTTAAGTTGTCACCATCTGCTTTCAAGTAATATTACCTAACTTTATGTATTGTATAAGAACAGTATACTTCTTTTTCTCCTCTCCTGCATGTTATTGTCATGAGTTTTACTTCTACATTATAAAACAAAAATAAATAAATAAACCTGCTATCACATCAATTCTGATTCATAACAACCCTATAGGACAGAGTATAGCTGCTCCATTGGATGTCCAAGGCTGTAAATTTTTATGGAAGCAGACTACCTTCTCTTTCTCCCATGGAGTGGCTGGTGGGTTTGAACTGCTGACATTTTGGTTAGCAGCTGAATGCTTTAACCACTGAAACTTGCAATAAACCAAACGAAACCTGTTGCTGTTGAATAGATTCCTACTCATTGCTACCCGATGTTTTATAGAGTAGAACTGCTCCATACAGTTTTTGCAAAAAGGGCAGGGAGGCCACATCTCCTGACCTCCTCTAACCCCACAAGAGGAAGACAGAATCAACATCAATAGCCCAAGACTTATTACTGCAAGGCCAGACATGCTGCCTCCTTCCAGCCCTTCCTCCCAAAGCACCCACCACCTCTCTCCTAGATTCGATAATTTGCTGCAGTGCCCACATTCAAGTTCAGGAAAAATGCTCAGTCTCTCACCCAGCCTGCTATCTCTCACAGTCTCTCTTCCAGCACTGCATGTCCCTTGGTGTCTTTCTCAGCGATGTGTGTCTCTTGCGTCTCTTTCCCAGCAGCGCTTGTCTCTTAGGGGCGTGTCCTTCCTCAGCCAGCAGAGAGAGAGTTCTGCCTCTAGGAGGGCTCCTTTTGAGCCCGGCAGAGTGGCCAAACTAGCCATCATAATAACATCAGAATTCAACACCTGAGAGAGAGCAGAAACGTCCCAGAACATTGTTTAGTGCCACTCGCAACAGAAATACCCCAGGTGGACTACTTTAGCAATCAGAAGCTCCTCAGTTGCTCATGGCAAATTCCACCTCGGAGTTTACAAAGACTTAGCCACACTAAGTAATTTACTACACTGCAGTTTTCTTGACTGTAATCTCTATGGAAGCAGGTTGCCAGGTCTTTCTTTTGAGATGCTGCTGAGTGAGTTTGAATCACCAGCCTTCAGGTTAGTAGTTTAGTGTAAACTGTACCACTCAGGGATGTTGGGCTACTACTACTTAGGGTTTTTTTTTTTTTTTTTTTTTTTTTTTCCCTTTAAATTTTATTTATTTTGTTGTTGAGGACCTATACACCAAAACATATACAAACAAATTCAGTAGTTTCTGCATGTACTATTTAGTGACATTGATCACATTCTTTGAGTTATACAACCATTCTCATTCTCTTTTTCTGAGTTGTTCCTTCTTCGATAACTGCCTTCTAAGATTCCTATATTTCAAGCCGTTGTTGTCAATTTGATCCCTTATAGATAGTTCTTAAAAGAGCACAATGCTCAAGGCAGACCTTTTTTTACTAGTTAAGATAAACTATTGTTCAGTTTTAAGAAGAGTTCAGGGAATATTTCTGGTTTAAGGCTTAAAGATTATCTCAGAGCAATAGCTTTTTGGGTTTAGCCACCCTCCATGGCTCCAGAAAGTCTTGAGTCCATGAGAATTTGAAATTTTGTTCTGCTGATCAAGATTCTTCTACAGAATCTTTGGTCAAAATGTTCAATAATGATAGCCAGACACCATCCAGCTCTTATGCTCCCATGGTAGAGGAGGCAATAGGGACAGTTAGCCACATATTCTGTATCCTTTTCCTCTTCCTGACTTTCCTTCCTTTGTTGTTGTAGGTGAAGAGATACCACTTGTTGTGCATTAGATGGCTGCTTGCAAGCTTTAAGAACCTAGGCACTACACAATGAACTAGGAGGTAGAACAGAAGTACCAAACACATTATCAGGCCAGTTAACTGGGCTGTCCCATGAAACCATGACCCTGAACCTCCAAACCAAAGAACCAGATCTCATGAGGTATTTGGTTATACATAGGTAGCCTCAGCAGCTACTCTTGTTTTTTTCTCCTGTCATTGTTGTAAATATATCTATCATACAACTTTTGCCAGTTCAGTTTTTTTACAGGTATATAACTTATTGATAGCCTGCTTTGGGTTTGTTTTGATTCTTAAAAATATATGAGTTTTATCATATTTATGAGATTTGGACTTTTTTTTTCCAAATATTTTTCTGTCTTTCCGCCTCCTGGGGTACTCAGTTATACATATATTGGGATGCTTGATGTTTTTCCTCAGCTCAGCTCACTGATGCTCTGTTACTTTTCTTTCTTTTTTTTTTTTTTTTTTTTTTACTTATCATTTTTTCATTTGAGATAGTTTTATTATGTCTTCAAGTTCATTAAACTTTCCTTCTGTGGTATCTAATCTGCTGTTAATCCATTCTGTATAGTTTTCACTTCAGACATTGCATTTTTATCTATAGTAGTTTGATTTAGATGTTTTAAATGATTTTTCTGTCTTCCATATCTCTACTTAACATGCTTAGTCTTGAAACCATTCCTCTTGAGAACAGGAAC
>NW_006921719.1:6585435-6649036 GCF_000298275.1 Orycteropus afer afer
GCATTGTGGTAAACTGTGGTCAATGACATGAGACAAAGTATATGTGAACTGCTGTATAGAAAGTGAATTTGCTCTTTAAATCTTCACCCAAATCACAATTTAAAAAAATTAAAAAAAGAAAAACATGCTTAGTCTTTTCTTCATTTTCTTGAACATACTGTTTTCATCTCCTTGTCTACTAATTCTGTCATCTTTGTCATTCTGGGGTCTGTTTCTAGTATTGATTTTTCTTACTATGCATCCTGTTTTCCTTCCTCTTTGCATGTGCATGCTAGACATTGTGAATTTTACCTTGTTGAGTACTTTTTTATGCATATAATTATTCTTAAGCTTTATTTTAGTATGCAGTTATCTTGGAAACAGTTTGATCCTTTTGAGCCTTTTGAAAAGTTTTCTTAGGCAGATCCACAGCACTAGGGCTAATCTTACACCACAACTGAGGGACATCTCCCTTAGTATTGTACCCACTATCTATTATAAAGATTACCACTCTGGCTGGTGGAAATACAAACTATTCCTGTTCTCTGTAAGCTTTGGGAATTGTACATCTGCTCCTTTATATAGCTCTTTTTCTGTCCTTGGGTAGTTCCCTCATACATATGTGTTGATCACTGCTCAGCTGAAGACTTGAGGAGAGGCTCTTTTTCTATCCTCAGGTAGTTCCCTCATACACGTGTGTTGATCACTGCTCAGCTGAAGACTTGAGGAGAGGCCTTCTGCAGATCTCTGTGTAGCTCTCCCTTTTCTAGTACTCTGTCCTGTGATCTCTACCTGTTTTTCCATCTACAGATTCTTTATCCATAAGTCAAGGAGACTGCCAGGCTTCACCTACGTTTTTCTTTGCTCTGTGGTGTGGAAACACTCTTTAGTTTGTAAGTTAGGGCAACTGTAGGGCTTACCTCATTCGTTTCCCCTTTCTGAGTATTCATAGTCCTGCACTGCCCATTGTCCATGTCTGAAAATCCTTGTTTCACATACTTTGTCCAGTGTTTTAGATACTTCAGGCAGGAAGGTAAATACAATCACCATTACTCCAACTTGGCCAGAACAGCATATATATTTTTAGATTTATATATGCCGTTGTGAGTCCGTAGTTCATTTCTTTCTATTCCTAATTAAGTCCATTATTTGGAACGGAACAAGGGGATGCATGGTTTAAAATCAGGAAGGTGTGTGTCACAGTTATGTTGTTTGACCATATTTGTTCAGTCTGTATGCTGAGCAAATAATTTGAGAAAATGGACTACATGAAGAAGAACGTGTATCAGGATTGGAGGAAGACTCATTAACAACCTGAGATGTGCCGATGATGCAACCTTGCTTTCTGAAAGCAAAGAGGATCTTGAATGAAGATCAAAGACCACACAGCCTTTAGTATGGATTAGACCTTGACGTAAAACAAAAATCCTTACAACTGAATCAATAAGCATCATCATGATAAACGGAGAAAAGATTGAAGTTGTCAAGGATTTCATTTTACTTGCTCCTATGGAAAATCCATAGAATCATGGAAAAATCCATGGAAACAGCAGTCAGGAAATCGAAGGACGTATTACATTGGGTCAGTCTGTTGCAAAAGACATCTTGGAAATGTCAAAAAGCAAAGATGTCACCTTGAGGACTAAGGTGTGTCTGACCTAACCCATGGTATTTTCATTTGCCTTATTTGCATACAAAATCTCGGTAATGAATAAGGAAGACCAAAGAAGGATTGATGCCTTCAAATTTTGGCATTGGCAAACAATATCGAGTATACCATGAACTGCCAGAAGAACAAACAAATCTGTCTTGGAAAAAGTATACCAAGAATGCTCCTTAAAAGGGAAGGTGGTGAAACTTCATCTCATGTACTTTGGACATGTTATCAGGAAGGACCAGTCCCTGGAGAAGGACATCATGCTTGATAAAGTAGAGGACAGGAAAAAGAGGAAGACGTTCAACGAGTTGGATTGACATAGTGGCTGTAATAGTGGGCTTAAATAGCAAAAATTTTGAGGATGGCCCAGGACTGGGCAGTGTTTTGTTCTGTTTAGGTTTGCTGTGAGTCAAAACTGACTCAGCAGAACCTCACAACAACAACAACAACAACAATCTCTATACTTGTTGACGGACATTTGGGTTATTACTAGGCTGGGACTGTTATTAATGAAGCTGCTATAGACATGTTTTCATTTGTCTTGTGTAGCTATAACAGATTTCTTAAAATCAAACTTTTTTTTTCTTTTTTCTTTTTTTACTGTTTTTGAGGTTATGCCTCTTTAGCCTGTGTTAAGGATATTTTTCTTGGGCATTAGTTGAACATTTAAGATTCTCACTGGGACCATCAGTGACTTCATTGGGCTATAATAATAGTATGTGTTCTGAGTATGCTTCAATTTTCCAGCTTCATCAGTTTTACTTCCAGCTAATGTTATTGTATCTACTACTAATACCCTGGTTTCTAATCGCTGCTTCTTCTATGAGGTAGAAAGCTGGGGAATTGTGGTTATGTATGAGTGAGTCTCTTGATTTGAGATCCATAGTTGTTTGCTAGGATTAAGATAAGTTACTTCAACTGCTGTTTTGTAATTCTAAGACACATTTTTACTTCCATGATCATTACTATCTTAAGATTACTGAAGTCTGACTTTATGAAAATATCCTGTATTTTGAGCTTCAAAAATCTCTTACAATAATAGGAAATATAATAGTATATTGATAACTCTAATAAGTAACAGCCACTCCTCGGAAGGAAGATGGGCAATCTACTTCTGTAGTGATACTGCCTTGGAAACCCAAGGAGGGGTCGCTATGAGTCGGATCCGACTCAACAGCACATAACAACAACAACAAATAAGTAAAAGCACAGTATATATTATCCAGGCTGTAGCCTGTTAAAATATAGTATTTAAAATAAATATTAACTTTTATTTTGTTGCATTTATTATCATAGTCTTTTCTTAATTTCTGCTTTTATATTACTTATAGTGTGTCATAAATTGTCAAGTGCATTATTCCAGTATGGGACATTTTGGGAGAGTTCTACACATAAGTTCCTAAAAATGAAAAAGAAAATAAAAAGCACACACTAATCCTCATATCATAGTTATAATATCATACAAAAGATATTATACAGAGCTTTGATTGGTTACAATAAATAACATTCTTTTCTTGTTTCACCTTGATCAACATTGAAGGACATACTGTTCTGGTCACTTTGTAGAAAAACATAATAGGACTATTCAGTCTGAGGTTGTTATTCTACATGTGTCACAATATCTTGTTAATAATTATCCTAATGTGGCCAAATGGTGTGAGAAGGTGGGGTAGCTGCCACCTTACTTCCTGTAATACTAGAAAGAGAACACTGTTTTTCAGATTATATACATTTGTAAGCATGCAGACATGGTGGTAAAGAAAGCAAAGGCTACCAGTACCAGTTGCTGTGGTGGTAATGCCAATTCATAGTGACCCCATGTGCTGCACCATGTAGGGTTTTCATGGCTGTGACCTTTTGGAAGCAGATCACCAAGCCTGAGATGCCTGTGGGTGGGTTCACACCGCCAACCTACTAGAAGTAGTAGTTAAAACTATTAACCTATGGTTAGTATTTAAACACTTAATCATTTGCACCACCTAGGTTACCATATCAGTAAAAAGTTTGACTTTTGAATAAATATTATTGGTAGGAAAAGAAAGAGATGAGATGACATTTCTCAAAATTTTGTTTAGATAGAATATTTATATTAGTGAATAGTGTGCTTTTGTATAGATTTTGACTTGCAGACCAACTTACCTATCTACTGCCATCGTGTTGATTCGGACTCATAGCAACCCTATAGGGTTTCCAAGGCTGTAAATCTTTATGGAAACAGACTGCCTCATTTTCTCCCACAAAGTGGAGTGGGTTTGAACTGCTGACCTCTCTGTTAGCTTCTGAACGCCACCAGGGCCTTGCTGTTGTATCAGTTTATTCAAATCATAGAAGTTTAGAATTTGTGGAGTAGTGGAAGTTTAGTAAGAGAGAAGACTGGTTGGCCTTTATATCCTAATTATGACTGACAAGCTGTATGACTTTGGCAGAGTTACTTTCCATCTCTGAGATGTTTCCTGAACTATGAAGTCAAGGAGTGGGGTCAAATGTCCTTAAATATCCTATGATTATGAAAGGCCAGATAAAAGTTTTAGAAAATTAAGTACTGGAGACATTCAGAAGCTGTTATGTAGTATGGATGGATGAGATTGAATTACCCTGATGGTTGTGAGGCCCATATGAAATAACTTGTGTGGAAGGTTCTGAAAATTAGAAATGATTATATGAGTAGCTAACTGGTGTTTGAGCAAAGCAGCAGAAAGGTACAATAGAGGGCTGTTCTGGGATGCTGACAGTGCAGTTATTACAGTAACAGTATCTAAAGGAAAGTATCTTAGAACTTCAGCTGACTTAATAGTAATACTTGAAACTTTTAAATTGATGCTACTCTCATTTGCTTTCATGAATGGAGATAATTGTGGATCTGATCTCTTCTTTTTTGTTCTTACAGCTTTATTATCAAGTCTTAAATTTTGGAATGATTGTCTCCTCAGCACTAATGATCTGGAAAGGGTTAATGGTAATAACTGGAAGTGAAAGTCCAATTGTAGTGGTGCTCAGGTAACAATTTTTTTTTTTTTCTTTTCAAGGTGTGCAGTTGCATGGCATTAAGAATCTTATTGAGGGGGGGAAATTGAGCTGTTGACATATTCTCAGGGACTAGTACATCAGTTCCTTAAAAATTATTCTTTCCCAAAAGAGGGTGGGAAAGAAAATTGGTTATTCCTTCTACTGAATTATAAGGAAGTCTCACCTTGTTAGGCACTTCCCATTCAGAACTCCAAAGGGCTCATACTCTTCCTATACGAAGGTTATATGTGAGCTTTATTTTTGACACATGCTATATGAATCCCTTTAAGAAAGTGTTTTATTGTACTTTTTCCCTGAAATTCTTCTGTCTCTTACACTCTCCACTTTAATCTATCAGGCCTGATATTTAGTTGTTAGTTCATTAGATTTTATAGGAGCTCCATGAATTAGGAGTTTTTCTACAGCATGTTCCCAGTGTTAGTAAAGAAAGCATCGCTAATTATTTCTGTGTATCATGCTGACAAGGAGCTCTGGTAGCATAGTGCCTAAAATGCTTGACTGCTAACCAGAAGGTTGGTGGTTCAAACCCACCAGCCACTCTTTGGAAGGAAGGTTGAGCAATCTACTTCCGTAGTGATACCACCTCGGAAACCTAAGGAGAGGTTGATATGAGTCGGGTCTGACTCGATGGCACACAATAACAACAACAGCATCATGCTGACCTTTAAATATCACTTCTAAATTAGACTTCAAGGAGCTCTGGTAGCATAGTGCCTAAGGCACTTGACTGCTAAACAGAAGGCTGGCGGTTCAAACCCACCAGCCACTCCTTGGAAGGAAAGTTGGGCAATCTACTTCCGTAGTGATACAACCTTGGAAACCCAAGGAGGGGTCGCTATGAGTCGGGGCCGACTCCATGGCACACAACAACAACAAATTAGACTTAAGGAATTTTGAAGATACTAATGCCATCTCTTAACTTGACAAATATTTTTTATTCTTTATTCTCCACTCTTCCCAATCTTTGCAGTGATACGTTTAGTGATTTAAAAACTTAATTTAGTAACTCATTTGGGTAATTACCACTTGGTTATTTGAGTCACTGTAGTTGTGTTTTATTTTGGGCTTAATTTTGCAAGCCATTTGTAATCCTTTCTGGAAATAATGGAGTATAAATATAAGATAAATTGAATCATTAACGTTATCTGTAGTTTAGACAGTGGTGTATTTCTTTTGAAAAGATATGTTTGACTCCTTAATTACTATATTATGATGTACTTTCAGCTCCAGCAGACTCCTGTTTTCTTTCTTGTACCTTAGCTTTATCTTTTACTAATAATCAAACACAACTGTATTTTTATTGAGCCAGAGAAATGTATGGATTTTATTAGGTGGAAAAACATTTAATGTACTACTTTGGAAATATAGAGGCTTGGGTTTCTAGCTATTTCATCGTCTAACTACAATCTCTTAGTCAAGTCACTTATTCACGGAACCAGTTTCTTCATTTGTAAAATGAGATTAGACTAAGATAATGTCAGAGGACCTTTCAAGTTCAGATAATTATGGGAGCCTAAGTTTCAGCCAGGAGCTCTGGTAGCATAGTGCCTAAGGCACTTGACTGCTAGCTAACCCGAAGGCTGGCAGTTCAAACCACCAGCTACTCCTTGGAAGGAAGATTGGGCAATCTACTTCTGTAGTGATACTGCCTCGGAAACCCAAGGAGGGGTCACTATGAGTCGGGTCTTACTGGATGGCACATGACAACAACAACAACAACAAAGTTTCCAGCCAGCCTTAAATTCAATGGAGAGCATTAGTTTGTGAATTGTTCCAACATTAATTGATGGAGGGGGAGAAAAAAAAAGTATTGCCATTCAGTTGATTCCAACTCATAGTGACCTCCATTGGCTTTCCAAGGAAGTTAATCTTTACAGAGGCATATTGCCCCATCTTAGCAGCTGGTGGGCTTGAATAGCCAACCTTCTGATAAGCAGTCAAATGCCTTAGGCACTGCATAATTGGTATTCTGGGGGCAAGATGTAGAAATAGGGCCCAGGAGGCTTCTTGTGGAGATTCTTCAGGATTATTTCAGGTTTAGTTCCCTTCAGTGAAGGTGTTTAAGGATAAGCTGATTTCCTCTTAACTGGGGATATTGGAATGAACAGGAGATTAGACGGGAGGACTTGCTCAAAATACTTCTGTGCCTATAAGTAGTTCATGGAAAAATTAGAATACCAGTTGGGACTTAGAGGTGGTTTTATACTATGTTTTTTTATAGCTAGGTTATTTATATTCTTAACTTTTCTAATTGCTGATCTGGAATAAAGAAAAGAAATTAAGATAAAGCAGATTGTGTTAGAGAAGGAGCCAGTCAAGACTGGAACAGGAAGAAGTAGTCACTAGAAAAGGTTATTTGTGTGAATGAGTGGTTTCATGTAACTTCAAGGAATGTAATTGTTACCTGGAACCAGATATGCCTCAGAGGTCTCAGGCTAACCAGGAAGCCACTTTAGACCTGGAATCCACTTTTAGACCTGGAAGCCTTTGTGGGTAAAAATAAATACCTTCATGTTATTTATTTTTATTAATTGAAATTTTAAGGAATGCTCACAACTGGTTTTTTTTCCCCTTTATAGAGCTGAAATCATTTTTTTTTTTTTTTTAATTAAAATGTTTTACATGTAACTGCTTATAAGATTTAAGGAGCTCTTGTGGTTTAGTGGTTAAGGCATTTAGCTGCTAACCAAACAGTCCCTGGTTCAAACCCACCAGCTATTCCACAGAACAAAGAGGAGGTTCTCTGCTTCCGTAAAGTGTTACAGCCTTGGCTGTACAGTACCACATTGTCAGTGATGGCAAGCATTGATCTATGGGTAGATAGATGGGTGAACAGGCTGAATGATCAGGTATGTCTAGGCAGGGGGGAGTGTGCCCATGAACATGGATAGGGTTAGCAGACAATGTTTCTACATACATATTTATGTGTGCTGTAAGAATGTCCAGGTATATAGTAGAGCCGACCAGGGGCAAGGTTGTGGTGGCTTTTTGGCCACATCCAGTGTGTTGGATTGGGTTCTCTAGAGAAACACAAAAACCAGCAAAGTGTATATATATATTTATAGAGAGAAAAAGAGAGAGAGAGATTTATCTTAGGTAAATGGCTCACAAGCGTGTAGAAGCCGACAAGTTCAAGCTGGAAAGTTCGTCTCTGGAGGGGGATGGGGCCCGGAGCCGCCTGGCTTTCGCACGCATGGCAGAGGAGTTCAAGCCACAAAGTTCGTCTCTGGAGGGGGATGGGGCCCGGAGCCGCCTGGCTTTCGCATGCACGGCAGAGGAGTTCAAGCCACAAAGTTCGTCTCTGGAGGAGATGAGGCCCGGAGCCGCCTGGTTCCCGTAAGCACAACAGAGCCGAGAGAATCAAGCTGACACGCAGCACGCTGGTCGCTGTTCCCAACAAAGGATGAATCCGAAACCTCCAGAGCGAGCGGCGAGCCGCTCACTCAAAGAAGTATATAATCTGGAATGCCGTTCTTCCAGCCTGTCCTTGGGATAGCATTGCAGGTAGGCCACACCCCTGGGAAAACTCCCCTTGGGCAGACCGGCCGCTCAGAACTCAGTCATGTGATCCATCATGGGAACCACCACTCACAACTGGAGTCCAGCCAAGTTGACACATCTTCAACTATCACATCCAGCTATCTTGAGGGAGTGAGTAGTTGGACCTACAGGCTCAGGACTGTGGTTGCAGGGGACATCAAGCTCAATTGGCATAACGTACTATGCAAAAACATTGTTCTACATCCTACTTTGGTGAGTTGTGACTGAGGTCTTAAAACCTTGCAAGCAGCCATTTAGATGCAACGATGGGTCTCTCCTCATCCAGAGCAAAGAAAAATGAAAAAAAAAACAAAGACACATGGAAACAATTAATCCAGGGGACTGGTAGACCATGCCATCCTCAGTGTATATGACCATAAGACCAGAAGAACTAGATTGTGCCTGGCTACCACTGTCAACCACTCGGAGGGGTATCAGTGCAAGAGATCCTGGATAGAGTGGGAGAACAATGTGGAAGAAAACTCAAAATCATAAAAAAAAAAAAAGACCAGGTTTGCTGGTCTGACAGAGCCTGGTACCCATAAGACTATGGCCCCTAGTTAGTTACCCTTTGGTTCTGCAATTGAACTCATTCCTGTGACTTCCAGCCGAACAGTGGACAGGCATATGGGATGAACATTTACATCAGGTAGATACACTCTTTGGAGCAATCAATCATGAGAAAACATAAGGGCAGTGTTTGCACAGAGAGACAGCTTGGGGGAGTGGGAGTGCATGGGAGGGAAGGGCACAGGGAAGAGGTAACTATGGGGAGAAAGTAGGGAAAGAGCTGTTGTTACATTGTGGGGGATTGCAATGTCATGAGACAAAATGTGTATGAATTGCTGTATGGAAAATGAATTTGCTCTGTAAACTTCCACCCAAATCACAATAAAATTTTAAAAAAAGATTTACAGGCTTGGAAACAGTAGAGTCGCTATGAGTCTAAACCAACTCGATGGCAGTGAGTTTCATTGGATCTATCATTACTGATACATCAAGAGTAAATTTAAAAGTAGAGTTTAATCAAATAATAGAAGTGTATTTAATGTTTTAAAAGTTTCCCCCAGTTTGTTTCTTGAATGGTCCTCTTTCTACAAAACTTCCATGTTATCTTATCCACAACTCTGCTTTTAATTACTATCTGTATCTGAATTCTTAAATCTTTATCTCTCACCTAACTCTCTTTCCCGAAGTCTAGAATTATTTTCACTCTGCACTAGACATCTCCATCTGGATGTTGAGGCAGAACTTGAAACTCCTCATAACAAGACATCTTTTCCCACATGCTTATTCTTCTTCCTGCTTCTGTGATGGTCACTGCCATCTACTCACTTGCCAGTATTACAGACCTACAAGTCGCTCTTGATTCCTCTCCTGTCATGCTCAGTTGGCCACTACAGTTGTTATTTCACCCCTCTAGTTGACCCTTAACCCTTTTGTAGTCCTCCCTGCTCTTTTTCTATTTTAAATCCTTACCATTTCTTGCCAGAGCTATTGTAATGACCTTTTAAAAGATGCTTTTATAGTCAGAAAAACATTAATATATTTTAATTATAGGAAATGTTGAAAACACAGAAGATCTAGATGAAACTAAACCCGCTGCCGTCAAGTCGAGTCGACTCATAGCAACCCCTCCTTGGGTTTCTGAAGCAGTATCTCTGCGGAAGTAGCTTGCCCGGTCTTCCTTCTGAAGAGTGGCTGGTGGGCTTGAACTGTCAGCCTTCTGGTTAGCAGTCAGATGCCTTAGGCACTTATGCCGCCATAGTGGCCAGATGAAACTAAGTCATTCATAACTGAAATATCATTACTATTAACTTCTTAGTCTCCTTTCTCACATATTTGATATATAATTATGATAATTCTAGATATTTATCCTTTTCTCTTTTTCTCTGTATCCTCCTGTATCTATGTTTACAGTGAATTTTTAATAACACTTTTAATAGTTGCCAAGTATTCATTTATAAATAATCGCCTGGGTAACTCATCTCCCAATCTGCCATGTCATCCATTTCCAGTTCACTCATTAACTCGACAAATGAGTGCCTTCTATAAACTTTCTAGCTTCTGAAATTATCTTTCTTAAATGCAGATTTGATTGTGGTACTACTCCCTGCGTGAAATTCCAGAGTGGCTCAGAGGCAGTTTAGCACAGTGAAAGTAGATTCCGGTGGATTCCCTTAGTTTGTTTCCCATTGTTATCATTTTATAGATGTATAACATTAGGCCTCAGTCTCCTTGCCTATAAAGTTGGAATAATAATAGTACCTACTTTATAGAGTTGTTCTGAAGATTGCTTAAAAAAATACTTAGAATAGCACTCTGCATACAGTAAGAGTATAATAAGATGAGTCCTTATTCCATCAGAGCAACTCAGCTTTTATCTGTTTTATTTATGTACTTTTAAAGCGGAGTTTTATTTGAGCAAAAGATACCACTGATTTTTAAAAAAATCAAAGTAAGATACAATCAAGACTTCCAGTAAGATAGAGAAATAGGCAGACAAGTGACACAGACCCTCTTCAACAAAGAAGAGAAAAACCAGTGGACAGGGATACAGATGATAATCCTGGAGCCCTGAACTTTGAAAGGAACTATACAGAAGTGGATTAGCCACCAACTAATGGAAAACCTGAATGAAAACAGTGAGTACAGAGACGATCAGAGCGGCGGACTGTCAGCTACGCTGACAGGACCAACAGCCTGAATATTTCCAAGTAGTGTTGAGACCGAAGAATTGACGTAAAGATCAGCCCTGGTCACCAAAGGCTGCAGGGATGACTGCACTAATGACCTCTGACCAGGAAGGGAAACAGCAAGGAGGGAGACAGACTGAGCTGTTGACTGTGCGCTATCTGGAGGACACAGCCATTTTGAATGTTTAAAGTGACGGAGGGCGTAGCCATTTTGAATGCTTACAGGCTGTGGCCATTTTGGATATTTAAACTGACCGAGGCCACAGCCATTTTGAATGTTTACAAGTGGTGGCCATTTTGGATATTTAAAGTGACCAAGGGTAGAGCCAATTTGAATCTTTACAAGTGGCAAACATTTTGGATTTTAAAGTGATAGCATTCTCATTCAGATTCCAGAGACCTAAGAATAGGCTCTGTTTGCCAAGGTCACCAGGGACATATGAGAGGCTGACAACAGGAAAGGAGACAGGTGGTGAGTGTCTAAGTGCTGTCATCTAGCGAATAGAGGAGCACAATACCCTGCTTGTGTAGATAACATACAAACAAAGAAAGCGAAAATCAAATCGTAGGCAAGTCACTCCAACATACAATCACCACTTAAATATAAACATAAAAACGTCACAATGCTTCAGAGATAACAGAGCATCACAGTCCACACAAAGAAACAAGATAAAGCAGGAGAAACAAGGGACCAGGATACAGACCCAAAACACATCCCTGAGGAAGATGCAGCATTGGAACTCCCTGATAAGGAATTCAAAAGAATTATATTTATGTATCTTCAGTGAATTGAGAGACAGATCAAGGAAAACACAGAGAAAACCCTAGAACAATTTCAAAAGACAATACAAGAACAAAATGACAAAATAAATGAAAAATTAGAAATGATACAAAATCTACACACAGAAATCTGGAAGATTAATACTAAATTTTCATAAATAGATAAGACATTGAATGGGCAAAGTAGCAGAATTGAATCAATAGAAGACAGAATTAGGGAGATTGAAGGCAAATACCCAAACACTTCTTTGGAAAGGGATCACTCAGAAAAAAGATCAAAACAAAATGAAGAAAGCCTAAGGTTCATGTGTAATACTATCAAAAGGAATAACCTACGTGTAATCAGAATTCCACAACAGGAAGAGACAAATAAAACCACAGAGAAAATAGTCCATGATTTGTTGGAAGAAAAATTTCCTGGTATGATGAAAGATGAGAATATATCCATTCAGGATGTCCAACAAAGCCTAAACAGCATAGACCCCCCAAAAAAATCACACAGACATATCATCATCAAACTCACCAAAACCAAAGACAAAGAAAGAATCATGAGACCAGCACGGGAAAAACGAAAAGTTACCTACAAGGAGCAACCAATAAGACTAAGCACAGATTTCTTGACAGAAACCACGCAGGCGAGAAGACAATGGGATGGTATATATAAAACCCTGAAAGAATTATGTACCTGATAGAATTGTCCCTCAAGTATGAAATTAGGACATTTCCAGATAAGCAGAAATTAAGGAATTTGTTAAAACCAGACCAACCTTACAAGAGATGCTAAAGGGAGTCCTTTGGACAGAGAAGCAACAACAGCCAACAACAACTGACCATTAACACACATGAT
This sequence comes from Orycteropus afer afer, assembly GCF_000298275.1. NCBI lineage: Eukaryota > Metazoa > Chordata > Mammalia > Tubulidentata > Orycteropodidae > Orycteropus > Orycteropus afer. The sequence goes on from NW_006921719.1 coordinate 6,597,962, forward strand.
GATATAACCCAGAAACCAACCCAGCTATGGAAGTATCCAAAGTAAATAAGCCTACAAGATTGTAAACAGGGAACCAGAGATACCAATTGACAAATGAGGACAACTACAAACCAAAAAGAGGAAAAAAACTGTCTTGTTACAGACCTTCTAGATGGTAGGGAAATCAGGAGAACTACAAGATACAACGGACTGTTCTACACTTGGGAAGAAAACTGTAACCTCAAAGAAAAATAATAAACCTTCAGATCAAAAAAGAGGACCACCATAAATATTCTGCAAATACTAAAACAATAGCAGTGAAGGAAGTGGTAACATGATGCATAAACAAAACAAACTCAGCATAAAAAATTATATGGAACAAAGGAAATGGACACCACAAAAAAGCACATAACAAAAATGACAACAACAAATTCATATTTGCCGATAATTACATATCTGGCAAGGGACTTATCACTAAGATTTATAGCAGAAGAGTGGATGACCAAACTATGTACAAACACATAATGGAATGCTATGTAGCACTAAAGAATAATGTAAAGTCTGCAAAACACCACATAATGTAGATGAACTTGGAGGACATTATATTGAGTGAAATAAGTCAATCACAAAAGGACAAATATAGTATTAGTTCATTGTTGTGGAGGGTCAAGAAATGGTTTATATATGGAGGGAAACTTTGTTGTTTGCCGGGGCGGGGCAAGGGGAGGGAACACTGCAAAAAAAAAAGCATTGACCCATGTCACTTAAGTTTTGTGTATTTCACTGTACATAAATTATATTTGAAATGGAATGCATTAAAAATAATGAAAGTAAAAACTTGAAAACTAGGTGTCTAGAATACCTACTATAATATTCTCACCAAACAGATGTCCCATTTTCTATCTGAACACCTTGTGAAAAAAGGAATTCATTTCCCCATGAGGAACCTTCACAAAGGTTTTAAGACCAAGTATGTACCCAGAGTCGAAAACCTAAGTCCTCAGAGGTGAAGATCCATATTCTTAATGCTTTCCAAATTTTTCTACACATTGGAACCACCTGAGATCTGTATAAAATACTGACGCCTATCTCCCATCTACAGACAGTCTAATTTAAATGGTTTGGGGTATGACCAGGACATTGGGATTTTTAAAAAGTTCACCAGATGATTCTAGTTTGCAGCAAAGCTTGAGAACCATTGCCAGCCTTATTTATGTAGTGGGATCAGAGTCTTCAAAGTAAAGTGTTTAAAACATCATCATTATTCCTGTGTTGAATGTTATTCCTTGCCTGTCCATTTTCTCCTTACTAAATTAATTGTTACTAAAAACTACAGCTTGAATTCTGAAAAGATGGGATAATTTTTCATAGAAAAGATTCATTAATTCAAATATTGTAGGACATTTTTAGAACTTAGTGTAGGATAGATCAGGTGAGAGGTAAGACATTCCTATAGAATTCTCCCATCAGTTTCCACGGAATTGAACCTTTTCCTGGTTTCTGAAATTATTAGGCAAAAATCTCTCCTCTAGTCTTTTGTTTTCTTTCTTGTTTCTCTTTAAAATAAAACAAAACAAAAATAAATTGATAATTCAAGTGTTATCTCTGTAGCTGACTATTCTTTGACTTGCTGAACTGTTTCTCCTTCTTAATGGATTGAACCCAGAAGGTCATCTTGGTCTGAATCTTTATAAATGGCAGACAAAGATGATCTCATTCTTATTTGAATATTTGAATTTTTTTTTTCCCAGAGGAAATGAGAATAAGAGCAGTATTTTTAAAGTTCATTCTTTCCTTTTATAGTCTGTCTGTCATTTGAAATTTTAAAAGGTTAAGGAATTAGTAGCATTGCCCTTTTCAAGATTTAAGCTACTTTAAAAAAAAAAAAAAGATTTAAGCTTCTTTGAATAGTAATGCTTGAAATGGAACTAGGTAGTGAAGGCTAATAACTAAAAAAATCTTTATTAGAACTCTGGTGAAACCATATTTTGAGAATAATGTAAATTTCTGTTGATATAGTTGTTAAGGTATTGAGTATACTCCAGAAGTGTACTTTTGATTGTTTTATTGAATGTTGAATTTTTTTTTTAATTTATTTCAAATAATGCTTTATTGTGTTTTCAGTGAAGGTTTACACAGTAGTTTAGGTTCCCCATTCAACCATTTCTCCACAATTGGAATGTCTAATTTTGAAAGGCAATTTAATCTCAGATTTTTTTTTCTAATTATGTTCTTTTCTTTCCAGTGGCAGCATGGAACCTGCATTTCATAGAGGAGATCTTCTCTTTCTAACAAATCGAGTTGAAGATCCCATACGAGTGGGAGAAATTGTTGTTTTTAGGATAGAAGGAAGGGAGATTCCTATAGTTCACCGTGTCTTGAAAATTCATGAAAAGTATGTGTAAAACATATATTCTTCATTTGTAAGGTTTTTATATTTTAGTATTTTCGGTGTTTAATTTTGATAGCCTAAGATTGAGAAGGGTAGCGAACCCCTAGACTCTTCTTTCAATATATTTTTATGACTGTCTGAAGGTTTGTGAACATTCAGAAAAATGTAAATAGCTATTTATTAATGCATTTTTTTCCTTGAATATTTTTCCGAAGGTTTTTCTTAGTTCCTTTCTACTTCCCAGCCTGATAACTAATCCTGTATATGAAACCAGAAAACGTAAAGATTGATTTCAAATAGTATCTTCCAGTGTAATATAATGAGGTGATTGCTGTCTTTAAAAAAACAAAACAAACAAAAAACCTCTAAGACATTCTAACAGATATTCCAAGTAAGGATAAATTTATCAACTTCTCCAAATTCCAAAGAAACTATCTGATACCTAAGTTATTCCTTTATATATAGACACTTGGCATTTTTAGAATCTGAAAGGGTCTATGTATAACCAGAATCACCTGGCAGGTGATGGTAGGACATAACAGTGAACAAATAATTTCACCTCGCTGGGCCTTAATTTCATGTCTGAAATATGAAGAGACTCAGCAAGATGCATTATAAGATCTCTTTGATTTCTAAGCCTATGATTCCCTGTCCAGGTACATACTCCTCTTTCCCTCCCTTCCAAATATGTGGTATTTCTAGTTAGGAAAACTTTCAGAGGGAAGAAAAGAAAAATAAGAGAAGTGTCCTGGGGAACACACGGGGCTAGGGGGTGGAAGGCAGTGGGGAGTGACTTAGGTTCTTGAATATAAGGAAGCTCTAAATTAATAGTTTATCTTAATTTTACCACCTTCTAGTTTATTTTTTCCACCTAAAGAAGGGGAAACTGTCAACCATTTTTTTTTTTTTTTCTAATGTCTGTAAACATTCTAGTTTCGAAGAATTCTTTCTTCATTGATAAAATAAAGACCCTAATGCTATTTTTTTTTTCCTCCAGATTTCAGTATATATTTTGACAGATTATAATCTTAAAATGACATCCTAAGGTTTATTGGATGGGAGAGATAGCTTTTAAGTTTTTAGAAATTTGTTTTGAAATTGTAGAGGTTAATTCAGTAGAGATAATCTTCTTCAGATTTGCAAAGTGAATTTGTGGTGGTATGAGCAAAATGGTGTTTCCCTTGAACTTACTAGAGAGAATCAAATTAAGCCCAGGCCCTGCTTTGACTAGAGCAGTTTCTCTGTTTTTACATGTAGTCCTTTGACTATGAGTGAGAGTCACAGAATTTTATTTCAGAATTGTTCATCTTCTTTCATGGATGGTTCAGTGGCACATGTTAATTTCACATTCCTTAAACTTTCAAAATAATTTTTAACAGAATCCTGAATATTTTAAGCTGTATGTTACCTGTAATCTTGGATTTTTTGTAGTATTTTTTAGACTCTTGAGAGGCCTTGCAGGCCTATTTAGATGACAGACTCTATCAATATTAAGAAGTTTCTAATTTCCTTTTTTCTTTGGGGAGACTGAGTTACCTGGTTGGAATTATCATTTGGTTAATAGTACTACATTGTTCTTAAATATGGGGCCACGTGACTACAAGAGTGGATTAAGTTTTTTATAATAAATGTGTAGCTCCTAAATGTTTTCAGGCTAATTTTTGTACTTTTAATAATTTCTTTGGTCTCAGCCTTATTTTAAGAAATGAAATGTTGAGCTTTAAAAGAACCACAGAGGTAGGAATTGTTAAACTGACCCCTCTTTTTTGTCTCTTCCCTCCTTTCCTTCTCTATGTGCTTCTTATAAATTTTATAAATTTGTAATTTATACATTTATAAATATATAAATACCCTATAAAGCTCTTGTTTTCATATATTGAATACCCATTTATGAATATTTTTATTACATGTATCATTATATGTGATGCTGTGTAGATTAGAAAATACCAAAAAGCTCAAAGAAAACAAAGTCAGATGTAATCCTGTTATGCCAAGTTAATGTTAAAACTTAAGATAATTCTCTTTCTGTTTTGCAAACGTATTTTTTTTTCCCCATACAATACTGGGATCTCCTCAGTGCTGTTTTGTAACATAATTATTTTATGAATATGTGTAAATATGTATCTGGTATTGTCACATACATGAAGTATCCCAGAAGTACAAGGCTTGCCAAGAACTGCTTACTATTACAGTAATGGGCCCATGAATTTGAATCTGTCATTTTCTTTGTGCCCAGCCCATTCATTCGTTCATTCTTCGATGAGCTTAATTATATGTACCAAACTCTCTTGACTAAACCAAAAAACCAAACTCACTGCCATCGAGTCGATTCCAACTCACAGCAACCCCCATTGGGTTTCTGAGGCAGTAAATCTTTACGGAAGTAGATGCCCTGTCTTCCTTCCAGAGAGTGGTTGGTGGGTTTGAACCACCAACTAGCCTTCTGGTTAGCAATCAAATGCCTTAGGCACTATACCAGCAAAATCCAAACACACTGCCATCGAGTCAGTTCTGACTCATTGCAACCCTTTAGGATGGAGAATTACCCCATAGGGTTTCCAGGGCTGTAAATCTTTATTGAAGCCAGCTGCCTCATCGTTTCTCCTGTGGAGCAACTGATGGGTGCAAACCACCGACCTTTTGGTTAGCAGCTGAATTTTTTAACCACTGTGCCACCAGAGCTCCCATGTAATGGAAAAGGGCACATAATTCAGGGCTTATCACTAATTTACTGTTGCGGTCAGGCAAAATTGTCAGAAACATTAAGAGATTTACAGGGTTTGGGGACAACAGTAAATTGATAGAAAGTGATTAGCATTATTTTTGTTTTTGAAAAAAGACTCCCCACCCCCTGCATTTATTATTGTTACTGTATTTTTTTATTAAGAAAAAAAATAAGGAGTTAGTTTACGTAGGGGCTATAAGATACTGGGGAGGGTTATAGGTACTGTGGCAACAAGTAAGAAATCTCTTCTTTGAGTCCTCCTCTCTCCTTACCTATTCTCTTGTTAGGAAAGATCTAGGAGACAGAGAAAGCTGTTCATTTTTTTAATTTAAAAGGTAAGATTGCTTTTAAATGTTTTTAGTTGACTTTATTCTCTTGGATAGTACCTCATGTTAAGTCTGTTAATCTGCTGTTCTTAATACTTAACATTATTTTCTACGCTTAAACTCTATCTTATTTGGAAGCACAATCTAAATAAGTATTTAGTAAGTTCAGCCTGCAGGATGTGTTATAGTTTGATGATTTTGGACACTGGCATGAAGTATTTGGAAGCCAAAATTTTGCCATTAGGGTGCCTTAGTCCTTAGCTTTGCTTTTCCCACGCCAAACAGACAAATTCATTATTCCGCACCCATTTGGCTTTTTGAGTCTCACTTTTTCTTATCTACAAAGTGGTTATTTCCTCCCTCTAAACACTAAACGTCACAGTATTATGATGGATGAATTAGATTGTAAGTGCTTTGAGCTCCTCGGAGGTAGATAATAATAAATATTTGGTAACTATGTCAGCAAAAGAAAAGTCCTGTATGAATGTGTCTTCATTCAGTATTTTGGGCCTGTGAGGTGTGAAGTGCTAGAGTAGGTCTTAATAGCAGGTCAAATAAGACCTGGTTGCCTCTAGAGAATATTTGTTCCACGATGATAAATAGAGGAAAGGGACCTATGCTTTTTCAAAAAGCTGTAGTGGTCTGTCCTAGTTACATCTGAGAGGGGGGAGTTGGGTGTGTTTGTTTGCTTTGATGGCAAATCAAGCCTTTGGGAATAACCCAAATCTGTTAACATTCTTTCTCTTCCCTTCCCTTCCCTCCGTTCTCCCCCTCTGTTCTTTCCATCCTCCTTCCCTTTTACTTCCCTAGGGAGTTTCCCATCTTCCAGTTTTTCTCTCCTCATACCTGATTCTGCTCTTTTGTATCTGTGAAATTGATAATATTTTTATATTTGAATTGAACCTTCCTGCTGGCTGCTCCTGACTTTCCCTCTTGCACCTGCCTTCTCTTACCCTCTAGGATTTTTCAGATATTCTTTCGCTTACTTTGAGTTGTAAGCTGCAGATTATTTTTCTCTGTATATATTTGCATTTTTTTCTGACTGGAATCTCATTTTTGATGTGACTGTTTGCACTCACTGTCTTTGGTGTTTGCAACACCTCCCAATTTAGTTTCATCTGCAGATTTAACGTCTGGTGGGCCTGATTCTGAGTTGGAATCTAAGTGAATATTAGTAGAAGTCTGAAGTTTATTGTCTTCTTTCTGGTATGGTAGTTAACCCACATTTGAATTAAGGTTAAGCTAAACAAACAAACAAACAAAAAACTCATTGCCATTGAGTCAATTCTGACTCATAGTGACCCCTTTTGGATTTCTGAGGCAATAAATCTTTGCAGAAGTAGATTTCCCAGTGTTCTTCCACGGAGTGGCTGGTAGGTTTGAACTGCCAACTTTCTGGTTAGTAGTCAAATGCCTTAGGCACTATGCCTTAAGAGCTCCTTAAGGTTAAGCTAGTCTTCATCAACTGTAAAATATACTTTTATTTCAGTTAAATTTTAAAAAATACTAGAAACCTTGTGATTCTTTAGAATTAAACCAGTAATTTTCTAGTCAAGCAAGACGCTGTTGCTGTAAATCTTGACATGTCTGAAGAACTAAGGGCTTTATTTTCACTAAGTTTTTTTTTTTTTTTTTTTAAAATAAAAACAATACTTGTTTGGTGGAGAAAAAATTAGAAGATACAGTTAAGCTAAAAAAAAAAAAAGCCATAGACAACCACTGTTCATAACTTGGTTTATGTTATTTTAAATCTTGTTTAATATTTTTATTTTTTATATTTGGAGAATTTCTAACATCCACAAAGTAGACAGAACAAGATAATGAGAGTTTCCATGTATCTGTCACTCAGTCTCAATTACAGTGAAACCTGTGAGAGCCAGAGCTCAATGAGACTGCCTTGTTTTTCGGGGCCTCGTACTTTTTTATTGCTCATTTTAGTGGAAAGTATTTTTTTAATGCATTTTATTGAAATATAATTTATGTACAGTGAAATACACAAAACTAAAGTGACATGGGCCGTTGCTTTTTTTTTTTTTTTTTGCAGTGTTTCCTCCCACCTCTCCCATCCCTGGCAACTAACAAAGAAAGTTTCCCTCCATATATAAACTTTTCCTTGACCCCTCTACAACAATACTGTATTTGTCCTTCTGTGATTGACTTATTTCACTCAGCGTAATGTCCTCCAAATTCAACCATGTTATATGGTGTTTTGCAGATTCTGTATTATTCTTTAGTGCTGCATAATATTCCATTGTGTGACTGTACCATAGTTTGGTCATCCACTCTTCCATTGATGGGCGCATAGGTTGTTTCCATATTTTTGCTACTGTAAATAGTGCTGCGATGAACATGGGTATGCATATATACCTGTTGCTGTCCTGGCTCTCATCTCTCTAGGATATATACCTACTAATTGGATTGCTGGGTCAAATGGTATTTCCAATTCCAGCTTTCTAAGGAACCACCATACTGCTTTCCACAGTGGTTGTATCACTTCACAGTCCCACCACCAGTGTAGGAGAGTCCCAGTCTCTCTACATCCTCGCCAGCATTTGTTATTTTCTGTCTTATTGAACCTTGCCATCAGTGCTGGGTTGACATGGTATCTCATTGTTGTTTTGATTTGCATCTCTAATGATCAATCATCATGAGTATCTCTTCATGTATTTGCTAGCTACCTGAATATCCTACTTGGTGAAGTGTCTATTCATGTCTTTTGCCCATTTTTCAGTTGGATTGTTCATTCCTTTGCTGTCAAGGAATTAGAGTTTTCTATAAATCTTAGAGATAAGTCCCTTGCTAGATAAGTAATTATCGACAAGTATGAATTTGTTGCTGTCACTTTTGTTATGTGCTTTTTCATTGATTTCTTTGCTCCATATAATTTTCTGTGCTAAGCTCGTTTTGTTTCTAAGTCATGTTTCTTTGTTGCTGTTGTTTTAATATCTGCTAAATATTTGTGCTGGTCCTCTTTTTGATTTTGATGTGAAGGTTTATCATTTTTCTTTGAGGTTACACTGTGGTTTAGTGGAAAATATTTCCATTTTCCTTCTCTAATAGGATTTGACTGCTAACCAGAAGGCTGGCGGTTCAAATCTACCAGCCATTCCTCGGAAGGAAGATTGGGCAATCTACTTCCGTAGTGATACTACCTTGGAAACCCAAGGAGGGGTCGCTATGAGTCGGATCCGACTCAACGGCAGTGAGTTTCGTTTTTTGTTTTTTGGGTTTTTTTTTCGGTAATAGGTTTCTACCTTACGCAGGTACTAGCTTTTGCAGGTACCAGCTTTCACAGGTTTTATTGTATTACTCTGTGGCCATTTCTGCCCCATCCACATTCCCACCTCTTTTCCCTCTGTTTTGAATCAAACCCTAAGCATCATATGTCATCTGTAAATATTTCCATAAATATGCCTACAAAACATAATCACAGGTTTTTTTAAAATTTACCATTAGCTTGGTTACACATTTTTAAAAAATTAACGGTGATTCCTATTTATCATTTAAATTTCCAATATTGTCTCAAATTCCCAATTGTGTCACATCTTTTTTTTTTTTTAAACAGTTTACATCCAGATCCAAATAAGGTCCTCAAGTCTAGCTGGTTGATAGGAATTTAAAATCTCTTTTATTTAATTTGTTGGTTCTTTCTTCAGTTTTCTTTTTTCCTTGCAATGTATTGGTTGAAGAAATGGGTCATTCTGTAGTTTCCCACAGTCTGTACTTTGCCAATTACATCCTGTGGGGTAGGATAACATGTTCCTTTGCTCTCTCTCTGTATTTCCAGAAAATTGGTAGTTTATATATATTTTAATATCAAAAAATGAATTTATACTGTATAAATTTCTATGCTGAATAGGTCCCTGGATGGGACAGGCAGTTTGCACTTGACTACTAACCTAAAGGTTGGCAGTAAAAGCCACCCAGTGACGCCATGGAAAAGAAAGGCCTTGTTGATCATCTTCTGTAAAGATTACAGCCCAGAAAACAGCAGTTCTCCTCTGTAGTATGCATGAGGTCACCATGCATTGGAAATGGCTCAACAGCAACAAGTTTGGTTTGGTTTGGTTTTGGTTTTGGTATGATGAATATATTTCATTTTTTTTAGGTATAAACATGTTAATTTTATTATATTTAAAAAACAGTGATTATGCTTTATAGGTATTTATAGAAGTGTTTACTGATGACATGTGATGTCTAGAATTTGATTTAAAATGAGGAGAAAGTATGGATGGACAGAATTGACCATAGATTAATCATTGTTGGGTCAGGGTGATGGGTGAACGGGAACTATTTCATCAATTTTTGTGAATGTTAGAAATTCTCCATGTTAAAAACATCCTTTTAGCTAAATAATTGTTTTGATGGTAGGAATGGTGATAAAGTACCACAGTGCCATAGGAATTTTTGTACTTTTTGTATTTTCAAAATAGCATGAAGGCATTTGATAAGTTGGGTTTTCTTTACTCTTTAAAGGCAAAACGGACATATCAAGTTTTTGACCAAAGGAGATAATAATGCAGTTGATGACCGAGGCCTCTATAAACAAGGACAACATTGGCTAGAGAAAAAAGATGTCGTGGGAAGAGCAAGGGGGTGAGTATAGAGGGGAACATCTGTTGAGCTTTTTTTATATCACTTAAAACATAGCCTTCTCAATTTATCTTTTCAGACACATTCCTTATAGTGGTTTGGTCTCAGTTCTGCCAAATCTCCATCATATCCTTTGAATAAGTGCTTCTTAAAATGCATATGAGACCTCAGAGGTCCAGTATTGCTTCCTCAGGGGTCTTATATGCATTTTAAGAGGAAAGGATAAAATGGAGAGGAAGACCTCAGTTACATTGCTCCAGAGGAGAGGAGCTGGGGCACAATCAAAGCATAGAGTATTCATGATAAGGTGATGAATTGGGTGTGGCAGCTTTTAAAATTCATCTGTTTATTCACTTCAGTCAAGAAATGTTAATGGACACTTTAAATGTATTCTACTTTCTATACCATAAGAGACTGTAGGGATCCAAAGCAGTATTAATCCTGCTTAATGAAACTTGTGTTTCTTAAAGATATTGCTGAGTCAACATCTTAAAATATGCATCTAAATTATGTTTATCATGTTAATTTATTTCATTATTTATGTTTTATTTATAGTCTTAAAATTGAAGAGGTCAAATGAAATTTAAAAATTATATTAAGCCTATTTATTTCAGATATTGTCAGGAGAACAGATCAGTGGAGGACAGGAATTGTAAGTTATCGGTGTGAGGAAGTATGAGATTGTTACTACATTAATGTTATTAATAGTATTAACAATAACTCACTTTTATTAGGGCTTACTATGTGCCAGAGACTATCTTTCTAAGTGCTTTACAAGTATTATTTCATTTTAACTTCAGAACCACCCTAATATTCCCATTCTACAGATGAAGAAACACGAATGAGTTAAGTTACTTATCTGAAGTCACACTGCTGATAAGTGGCTGTATGACTCCAGAGCCCACCCTTTTAACCATCATATCAAGATTACTTGCATAGCATTTCTGAAATGGGTAACTGTTGGTTCTCACTATTAGATGCCACGTGGTACTCTTACGACTGTCAGCACATCTGCTCCTCCTGGCCTGGAGCAAACAGTGTGAATAAAGACGTATTACACTAGGGAACAGGCAGCTCTGCTCTCATAGAGAAGTGTGAGTTATTAAGTCAAGCTGCCTCAGTGACACTGTGAGAGTTGTTCAGTTTGGAGCTGTAGAGATCAGACCATAACAAGCACTAGCGTGTTTAGTCTCCCCTGCAGAGCTGTTTTTTTGTGCATGTTCCCAGTTCTAGAGAACATCTTTCCTATAATGGAGCTAAACATACTTATATAGTCCAAATTAAGTCATCCGTGCCTTAGGTTCCAAGATGCTGCTAAGGTCGTTGTTCAGGCTTATCAACCTCTTTGAGCTGTTTTGTTTTTAACTGTAAAAGTACAGTACATGAGGAAATACAAATCATCACAAAGCAAAGTCACTTCCCTCCTCCTCCTCCTCCTCCATAAATATTTACACTTATTCCTCACTTATCGACTATCTCATTATCCAGCATTTCACATTGATGACAAAAGTAAAAAAAAAAAAACTGTCCAACTGTTTTGTGCATTAACAATGTAAATCTGGCAGTAACAAATGCTGAAGTGAGAGTAACACTGGCTGTGGTAGTTAAGCTATATATCAACTTGTCTGAGCCTTGATTCTCAGTGGTTTATTAGTTACATGATGATGTAGTCATCCTCTATTTTGTGATCTGTTGTGGTCATCCTCCATGCATAACACTGATTTTCACATAATGACCTCATCTTTGGAACCGAACCACGTCAATAAGTGAGAAGTGGGTGTACTGTTAACATTTTGATTTCTATCCTTTAACCTTTGTTTTTTGCTTTTTAACTTTTTGTTAAGATTTGAGTGAAAGTTTACAGAGCAAATTGGTTTTTCATTCAACAATTCATACACATTTCGTTTCGTGACATTGATTGAAATCCTTAGCACTCACTCTTCCTGCTTCCTCCTTTTGTACCATTTCTAGTCATCCTTCTTTCCTATAGCCTTTCTTTATGTACACAGAAGGAAAGAGATACTGAGATATACATATATTTATGTACATAAACAAATTTTGTTTATGAGGAGAAATGGTCACAGTATTTTACAACCTTTTTTTTACTTCAAAAATTATTATCTTTACAAATCAGTAAATGTATCTCCATATCCCCATTTTCAAAGTTGAATTCTGTTCTGCTATATGGGTAGATGATACTTTTATTTAGCCAGTTTCCTGTTGTTGGACACTCTGATTGTTTCCAATTTTTTTCTGTTGTGAATAATGTTATTATGAACATCCTGTTACTTATATTTCATTGTTTCTGCATAATCATTTCTTCACAGTGAATTCCTAGAAGTGGAATTGCTGGTAGAAGGTATGCACATTTTAAGGCTTTTGATAAACTTTGCCGTACTGTTTTATTTAAACTCCTACCAATATAACAGCATCCTTTTTTTTTTGAGATCTTGGTTCCTAAGTGTTTAATACAGGTTTGTCTGCTTGCTGTGGTACCTTGGTTGAATAAAAGATGCATTATCATTCAAAAGGTTAGAAGGAAATGTACTTTTGTTCAAGTAACTTGACTTTCTCAAGGATTTCTGAAAAATTCCAAACTATATACAGTGCTATTCCTGAAATCCTTAACATTGAGAATATAGGCCTTTTTGTGGTTTCTGATAAAAAAATATACCTGGTCTCTCTGAATTGAGTAACTTTCTGTGAAATATAAAACATCTGGGACATGAACAATAGAAGCACAGAATCTTAACTATATAAATTCACTTTCCACTGATTATACCTTGACACATGTTGCTACATGTCACCCTCTTTTGTGGAAATTGTATTTATAAAGCACTAAGCTGATATTTTGAAGTCAGAATGTACCCAAATCTTAAGGATAGTCACAGGCAAGTCTGTGACAGGTACAAACATCTTTATACATTTTTAAAAATGTGTATTCAGACAACTGTACATTAAAATAATTTGAATTGAGGACTAAGGCCCTAAGTAAAAACAATTTTTAAAATTTTTATTGAGATAATTCACATCTAGGGAGAAAAATTCACAACTTTAAAGTGTACAATATAGTGGTTTTTAGTATATTAACAAGATTGTGTTACCTTCAGCACTAATTCTAGAACATTTTCATCACTCCATTTCCCCTCCCCATTTCCCTCTCCCTTTAGCCCAAGACAAGCACTGATCTATTTTGTCTTTATGTTGTTGTTGTTATTGTTAGATGCCATCAAGTTGATTTCAACTCGTAGTGACCCCCTGTGACAAAATAGAACTGCTCCATAGGGTTTTCTTGGCTGTAATCTTTATGGAAGCAGATCTTCAGGTCTTTCTCCTACAGAGCTGCTGGGTGGGTTCAGACTGCCAGCCTTCTGTCTTATCTAGATTTGCCTATTCTGGACATTTCATATAATGGAACTGTATAATATATGGCCTTTTGTGTCTGATTTCTTTCATTTAGCATAATGTTTTCAAAGTTCATCCATATTGTAACATGTAATAAAAACAATTTTAAAAAATGAAACTCCTAATGAACGAATAAAGCGTTTAATAGAGATAATTCTTTCTAAATCCAGGAAGTTGAAAAACACAACAGGAAGGAAGATGGTCAAAGGAAGATAAAGAACATCTGGGAATAGAGAAATACTGACGTTTAGAAAATGAATAAAAATACAAGGAAGCAGAGTAACTGAGCTCTCAGTGCATTGAAATCATATTAGTGGATAAAGCTTTTAAAACATACTTGAGACAGATTATTCTGGGATAGAAACAAAATGATCCTTTTTTGGGTCATTGCATATTCTCATAGTAAGTTGGCTGCTAGGGTCCCTACTTGCCAGATATAGACCTCTTTTGACATCTGACAAAATTGTGCTGCAGTCTCCTCTTAAATTTTATGGCCATCTTTTCTGTGCTGTTCTTTTGACTTCTTGCTTAGTGATCTCTGTTTGTTTTCTCCCCAAACACCAGCAGATAGTTCCTCTTTCTGAGACTACGTCCTCAGCAACAACTTTGATCCCATGAACTTCCAGGAAAATGTATTTAACCATATTTTACTTTCTAGCTGCTAACTTGTCATAGGCTGGTATTGGAGTTGGCTTTGTGGATGGCATTTGTTTTGCTTATTTACACCTTGGTCTGCTTATTAGCAAGTCTGCCTTAACATATGAGTTTATCTGAGCAAAGTAGGAGAAAAGTGTAACTGATTTGAATTTAAGATGACTGATGATAGCAACATGTTGGAGTTGATTACCAACTCTATGCTATCTCTGTCCATGAAGGGAAGCCAGTGGTACAGATAATGAAATCTTTTGTTTGACTTGGACTTAAAATTCTTGCAGCCTTAGGTTTTGCTTGTATCACTACTAAAGATCAAGCAACTTTCACTTTGAGTGGTCAGGGAAAGCTAACATTTAAAAAAAAAAAAAAAAAGTTAACATGGATAACTCAAGTAAACTATGTGGTTACTGGCAGCCAAGGTTGTAGTTCTTTGGGCATGGATATCATTGCATAGAGATAACAAAGTCTCTATTTTTGACACAGATCATCAGATCAGAATCAGCAATGTGGTATTTTTTCATAGAAATCACAGGTGCTTTTATAGCTATTAATCTGCATTTTACTGTAAGGCATTTGCCGGAAAAAAACCTTTCATGTTCTTAAATAAGATGCTTACTTTCTCTGAAAGTGATTGCCTTTATGAAAGTGTTGAAAATGAGGCAAAAGAAATAACAGTTAATCCATTAAAAAGAGAAAGAAAAAAATTTTATATATGTTATATATACCAGATAGATATATCAAGAAATATCTCCCCTCCTCAAGCTTAGCTATGCCAGCTTATGGTGTATGTCAGCTCTTACTTTTGAACTCTTGGAGATCCCAGGGGTTGAAACTAAAGCCTGGGCCACAGCATGCCTGTCCCATGCATCTCCCACCTTGGAACTGTGCTTCTTTAACTTGAGTGTGCAGGCACATCACTTAGACCCACCTCACAGAGATTCCCCAGCTTAGTAAATCTGAGGAAGATACAGGCATATGAATTTTCAACAAGCTATCCAAGTGATTCTGACGAAGGGGGTGTCTAGCTTTTAAGAAATGCTAACTTATGATATGGGAATTTAGGGATGGAGAGACAGACAGATAGATAGGCCTGGGTCATGCTGCCAGAAGGAAGAGAGGTGGGGAGGGGTGAGAACAGGAGACAGGAAGTAAGGGGAGTTCTTAAAAGGAAGTGAAATACACTAAAGACCAAACTTCTGTTTTTCCAATTTGCTGAAGGCTTAGATGGTGGAGGTGCTGTGTGGGAGGTAATTGCTATTTGTGCTCCCTTTGGCATGGTGCAGAATTTATGGATGCCCTGAATAAAGGTATCTGGGCTATTTTAAAGTCTGGAAAGATCACCCAGTCCACTTTAGAGTCCAGCAGTAGAAGAGAAGGAAAAAGGAGTTGTAATTTGTTAATCACTTTTTCCTTCCTCATAATGTACCTGCTAGTTATCTCTCTCTCCTGAATTCTTAGAATGTTGAGAAGTCTTTTGCACTGAGGGGAGAATTGAAGCTGTAGGAGAAAATGAGATCCCCAAAGGAAAGAAAAGAGGAGGCGGCCCAGGGTTCAGATGTTGAATCAGCTAGTGTTTTCTGGCTAGTGGGGGAGGGAGACATTAACAGCTAGTTATATAACTAATTAATTAACATTGTGACAAGAGCTTCAAAGGAAACATACTGGGTGCTATGAGCTCTGGTAGCATAGTGGCTAAAGCACTTGACTGCTAACCAGAAGGCTGGCGGTTCAAACCCACCAGCCACTCCTCGGAAGGAAGGTTGGGCAATCCTACTTCCGTAGTGATACTGCCTCAGAAACCCAAGGAGGGGTCGCTATGAGTTGGGGCCGACTCGACAGCACATAACAACAACAACAACAACATGAGATTGTTTAACAGGTCATTTATCAAACTTTGGGGTCAAAAGGAGGAAAAAAAACATAATTGTAGTACCTCAAGAAGAAAATAGAGAAACAGTTTTGTGCTGTGTTATAGAAAATAAGGACAAAGAAAGAGATTTCAAGATCAAGATGTGGTAGAGATGTATAAGAGATGCAGGCTAAGATTGTTCTGCTGTGTTTGTTGGTTAAAAATTCTAGAAAAAGTTTCAGGATTAAAACAGCCAAAACCATATTACAAATAGTTTAAAAATGAGAGAGTGGTGAAATATTAAGTACCATACTAGGGTTCTTAGCTTCACTTTTTGGACACTTAACATGAAGTACCTTGTAATGTTCTGGCTGTGTTTGCCTTGTTTCCCCAACTAGATTGGCAGCTCCCTGAAGGTTATGACAACAGACCCAGCTCTTAGCACTGTATCAGCCTGTAGTATCTGGTACTGGTTCTACTGCACAGAACCGTTACTGTACCTTGGGCATGATCGTCTGTTTCCTCATCTATAAAATGGTGACCTAACTTCCTATCACGTGGCCTGTTGAAAGGATCAAATATGACGTTGTAGTTATATGTTGCTTAACATCCATGATATATTCTGTGAAATAGGATGTTAAGTCATTTGGATGTTGTGCGAACGCCATATTATATACAGTCAGTCTTCAAGTTATTGAACGTCCAACTTAACGTACAACCCTTGGTTGTGAACCAACCATCATAAGGCCTATTATATTAAAAATTCAAGGTACATACAGTGGTTCATAATAACAAACAAGCTCTACTTTGCAATGCATATCAAAACATTATTATTACTGTATTATGTTAAAGATGTTTTAGTGTATCTAGAAGTGTTTCTTTAATGTTTCTTATGCATAGAAAGTTACACTACATACTAAGACAAACATATAAGTGACATTAGACACAGACCATAACTGTTCCAACTTACATACAAATTCAACTTAAAGACAGATATAGGAATGGAACTTGTTCATAATCCAGAGACTGCCGGTAATAAGCTTTACAGGGGTTGGTTTGTAACTACAGGTTGTACCTAAGTCGGACGTTTGTAACCCAGGGACTGCCTTATAACCTTATGGGGCACAGCTGTATATGTGGTCAGACATTGCCTGAATGGATCTTATACAGTACATGACTGCATATGCCAATGGGCTTTTGTGAACTGGAAATTAGTATTCTATAGAAGCAATAGAATATTCAGTAAATAATAGTGTCTACTTTACTTAAGAAGTTCTATGATGTTCTGTTTTGTTGTTGTTGTTGTTGTAGATTTGTTCCTTACATTGGAATTGTGACGATCCTTATGAATGACTATCCTAAATTTAAGGTAAGAACCTATACTATGTGTTTTGTTAAGAATATGATTTCTTGCTTAATTTGGGAAACTATTCAGTGAATTACAGTTAAAAGATGAAAGAGTAATTGGATAGTTTAATAATATATCATGGTCACAAAGGCCAGTTTATTAACTAATAACTCTTAGGACTTGTGAACTTTCAAAAGCTGCTCTGACTTGTGATTCTGTGTTTATTTTCTAGTATGCAGTCCTCTTTTTACTGGGCTTATTTGTGCTGGTCCATCGTGAGTAAGAAGTCTGCCTTGCAGTTCCTGGGAAGATGCCATACTTTTTGTTACTGGACGTTTGGAGTAGATATTGGTCTCTGATTGGTGGGATGGAGAACACACATTCTGGCACTTCTTGGTAGCACTGGTTTGCATTAGTTTATGTTTCCACACCAGAGTATGTGTGGGCGGGTGCATGTGCACCTTGGAGTGCACTTGAGGGGACTTTCAATCACAGAATTTCATATGTCGTCATCGTCACACTTTCACATTTTTGTACATCAGTGAATTTTTTATATTAAAAGTTTGAGCCAAAGCCCCCAGTGTTTGTATTTTGAAGCCAAGCTTCACTTCTAAAGTGCCTCCAGAGTTCTGTAAATGAAAATGCAGCTCTGCATGAGTTTGAAGCCACCATTCCCCCTTATGATGGGAATGGCCTATACTGAGATGGTCACAAGTCTTAACTTTTCAGAATTTTGAATAAAAGACTTTACACATTGAATCCCTTATCCCTAACTTGTGTTTGTCAAGAAAGCTTCTGAAATTTGCCTTTCTTTGCTGGTTCCCAGTACCCCTTGGGGGGGATATCCAAAGGCTTTTGTGTGAACAGTCCTTAGCTAAAGATTGCCCTAATACTAACAAATCTTTTTTATATTTGTTTTGTTTTTGTTTTTATGAAGCAAAAGTAGCTATTGACGTTCATAGGAAATGTCTTAGTCATAAAATTGATTGTTCACTAGGGTGTGACTCAGATGTGTTTAAACCTTGCTAATGTTGCTGAAAAGTTGAGAAAATCTCACTTTGCTGTACACACTCATAACCCTTTCTATACCTGAGACATTTCAGCCTTTTTTGCATGATGGCAGTGTGGGCTAGCATCTGGAGGAAGCACGACAACGTGCTGGAGAGCAAACATTCTGCTTGTTTTCTTTAATGTCCCTGAGCCTGCTGTCTTAAGTGCTTGGCTTGGCTTTTCCTTAAAATAGACCTAAAGGAAATAAGGCAAAGCAGAAAGTAGTGAATGCAAAGCCCAATTGTTTGGTGGTCTTTGAATATTGAGGCAGGAAAATACGGAGTGTAGGGCCAAGGCAGTGTGTTTTGAGCACAAAATAACCTTCATTCTATCTGTTCTCTTAGTGTATTCATGTGAAACAAGTGTTCTCAGTTGGCCTAAGTGAACAGTTTCTATTTGTTCAACTGAGGTGGAAATCAGTTCATACTATAATGCTAATGGAATGAGAATAGGAGCAATTAATCTTCTGAGGGCCTCCTCTTTATAGAGAATAGTGCCATCCTAAATCCATTAACTAGGCTTTAGCCTTCAAACTTTGTATATGTGCTCTTAATGGTCTGAACAGAGTATGAAGGTTGTCAAATCACTGCTAACAGATGCTTCTTTGAGGCTTATGTAGTACTTTTGTTGTTTTGTTTTTAAATTTTTATTGTGATTTGAGTGGAATTTTACAGAACAAATTGATTTTCCATACAACAGTTCATAGACATTTTGTTTCATGACATTGACTGCAATTCCCTACAGTGTAACAGCTCTCTTCTCACATCCTC
The DNA here is from genome assembly GCF_000298275.1 of Orycteropus afer afer. Classification (NCBI taxonomy): domain Eukaryota; kingdom Metazoa; phylum Chordata; class Mammalia; order Tubulidentata; family Orycteropodidae; genus Orycteropus; species Orycteropus afer. The sequence continues at coordinate 6,617,053 of NW_006921719.1, forward strand.
CCTGTAGTTACCTCTTCCCTGTGTCCTTCCCTCCCATGCAGTCCTGCCCCACAAGCTAGCTCCCTGTGCAAGCATTGCCCTTCTGTTCTCCCACAATTGATGGCTGGCTCCAAGAAGTGTATCTACGTGATGTAAATATTCACCCCATATTCCTGTCTGTTGTTTGGCTGGAAACCACAGGAGTTCAGTTCCAGCCTGATGGGCCATAAAACTCACTGCCATAGAGTCGATTGCGACTCAGTGACCCCTCCTTGGGTTTCTGAAATGGTATCTCTACAGAAGTAGATTGAACAGTCTTCCTTCCGATGAGTGGCTGGTGGGTTTGAACCACCACTTGTGGTTAGCAGTCAAATGTCTTAAGCACTATGCCACCAGAGTCTGCTTTTATATTCTTATGAGCCAAGGAGAGTGCTAGAACAGCAGAAAATTGCTACTTCTTCCATTTTCCCCTCCTAATCACCTACAAAGGATAGGGCTAATCAGTGTATTGACTGTTTTTATACCAACTTTTCTAGGATGACTGGGGGAGTAGTATGCTGTGCTGGCCAGGGTTGGGAAGCCAGAGTCTTCTGTGATCCTACTTTGCTAGGGATCCTTGCTAGACATTGGGGGAAAATATTAATATTTTTTCTCAGTTGCATATTTTCACACCAGTTTTGTGCAAATATTATTTTTTCCTCCTGTGATGGACACTCTAGTTACAAGAAGTAGCTAAATTTCTCTGAAGAATTTATCAAATAATTTTGAGAGATTTGAATTGCTTTACTAGAGAAAATTTAAAAGGATTATTTGTGGGGAAGAAGTATTATGTTCCCAATTTTATTATTTTCTAGTTTAATGTTAAAAAAAAAGACTTAAAACTGAGAGATTTTATTAGTAAATAAAATGTATTTTAAAAGCTTTTTGGAAATTTAAGAAGTACCAGAGAGATTCATGATACTTTATAGAATTATAACCTCTTTGGGGTTTGTCACAGAGCGAGTGGGAAGTTGAGAGGTTTTAATTACTGTGAGTGAAGGGAACGAAAGCAGAGTGTGAGAACTTAAACACTTTAAATGAATTTAATAATGGGATTATCTCTTGGCTATTACCCTTTTACTCATCCACTCTTATATAACACCAACTATTAAATTCCTTCATGATTTTTCCAAATACCTGTTCTCCATTCTAGTCTGTATTTCTTGGTTCTCACTAGACACTTCTACTTCATTGCCCCCATCTTCAAAGTTATACGTTTGTGATAATTACCCTAAACTTTTCCTCAAGATCTCATGTTTTTCAAAATCATTTGGAGGGAAAAAAAAAAAAGAAGGTGGGGACCAGGTTTGCTGGTCCAATAGAGCCTGGTGGAACCACTGAGACTATGGCCCCTAGCTGCCCTTCAGGTCTGGAATTGAACCCACACCTGTGGTTTCCAGCCAAACAAAGTACAGGCATGTGAGTTAAACATTTACCTCAAGTAGACACGCGCCCTGGAGAGAACAATTGTGGGAGAAGGAAGGGCTGCTTATGCACAGGGAGACAGCTCAGGGGGCAGGGGAGTATGGAGGGATGGACACTGGGAAGAGGTAAGTATGGGGAGGAAGTGGGAGAGGAGCTGTTGCATTATGGTAAACTGTGGTCAATGACATGAGACAAAAGTATATGTGAACTTCTGTATGGAAAGTGAATTTGCTCTGTAAATCTTCACCCAAATCACAATAAATTAAAAAAAAAAAGATTTTATGTTTTCCATTAAGCCATTTTCACCTTAATTTTTCTGACATATCAGTTACCGACTCCCACGTTTATGTTCTCCCATTCCCATCACTTGAATCTAGAAGTACATGTTCAATAATTGGCTGTTGTTTGGGTGACCATATGTCCCAGTTTGCCCACAGTGTGCCAGTCTGTGCTTATTTTATTTTTAAAAACTTTTTATTGTGATTTGGGTGAAAGTTTACGAGCAAATTCATTTTCCATACAGCAGTTCATACGCATTTGGTTTCATGACATTGACGGCAATCCCCACAGTGTAACAGCTCTCTTCCCATTTCCTCCCTGCAGTTATCTCTTTCCTTTGTCCTTCTTTAATGTGCGCTCCTGTGACCTATTTCTCTGCAAATACTGCCCTTCTGTTCTCCCATGATTGATTGTTCTAAGGAATGTAATCTGTTGTTGTTGTTACGTGCCGTGCGTCAAAGTCGGACCCGACTCATAGCAACCCCTCCTTGGGTTTCCGAGGCAATATCACTACGGAAGTAGATTGCCTCATCTTCCTTCTGAGGAGTGGCTGGTGGGTTTGAACTGTCAGCTTTCTGGTTGGCAGTTAAGTGCCTTAGGCACTATGCTACCAGAGCTCCCAAACATGGATATAGTGTGTGCTTATTTTAGATCACTTACATAGCTAGATAACTGCCATCAAGTTGATTTTGATCATGACAAACATGAATTGGGACAATAGCTACAATGATACACTCGAACATTGATGCCACAGAACAAAACATTACCTAGTCCTGCATCATTCTCATTGTCAACGTGTTCAAGTCCATTGTTGCAGCTGTTGTGCCAATCCATCTTACCAAGGCATGTGCCTTGCCCTCGCTGACCCTCTTCTTCAGCAAACATTATGTCATGTTTTAGCAGTTGATCCCTCCTGATGATGTGTCCAAAGCAGGTGAGTGTTCTATTGTGATCCATAAGGTTTTCATTGGTTAATTTTGGGGAATAGATCATCAGGCCTTTCTTCCTAGTCTTTTCGTCTGGAAGCTGCACTGAAATCTGTCCACCATAGGTAATGCTGTTGGTATTTGAAATACCCATAGCATAACTTTCAGCATCATAGCAATGTGCAGGCTACCACAGTACAACACACTGACCCACAGGTGGTGGTTAGATCAATTACTACCTGTTCATTATTTTTAGTTCCCCTTTCACTTTCAGAAGTGACCCTTGTTTGGACCATAAATTTTGTGTTCACCCTACCTTTACCCATATGTGACATTCAGACTTTGAATTTAGCTACAGTTAAGCATCCTTGTGCCATACTGTGGGTGTTTTCACTTATATTTTCTCGGGATCTCTTCTGCTTGTCTAAGTCTCACCTTCTTCACAAAATAACTGTTATTTCTCTGTTGCTCATCATTTGCAACTTTACGTTGTTTGTCTGAATTTGTGGATATGGCTTCAAGTTCTCTATCCAGACTGTAAGCTCCTTCAGGGCAGAGATTCATTTTATAGACGCTCTACTAAATGTTCCAAAAATCGATGCATTGGAACCAGAGGCAGGAACTTAGACTTATTGTTGAGCTGTTATTCTGGGGCAGAGCACATGAATCATCAAAGTGATTTGTACTTTTCTGTTGTTCAGTAAGTACGGTATCTTGGGCTTGTCAGATTTGAATATAAAAACTTTATCTCTCTATGGTTCCATTTAAGTAATATGTGCCCTTTCCGGATTTTCTATGTTGATCGTGTGTGTGTGTGTGTGTGTGTGTGTGTCTTTGAATTCTTCCTCTGTTCTATTTCTTGATGTGAGACGTATTGGCCTTTGTTACTTTTCACACTTCTGTCAGAGAGACTAGGCTTGGAATAAAGACTGTGTCACCCTTGAGTGAATTTCTTGGTCATTTGCATAAGTGTGTTACCAAGTCTAAATAAGCCCCTAGAATGAGGCGGGGGGAGTACTGCAGGATTTTAGAGTATGCTAGTTATGACATTTGTTATTCTGTTGAGCTTCAGAGATGACCCAACAGATTCTACTGCTTAAATAGATTGCCCACCCTCCTCAAGATACTCTTTCAGTCAGGGGGATATCCTGCTTTGTCACTGTTATGTCTTGTTAGAGCTGTAAATGTTATCAGGTAGGCTTTTAGGAATAGAACAGTAAATATTACCCTTCACACATGAGTATGAGCCTGGCCATGGAAAGAGTATTATGTAACCAGGAAGGGTTATAGAATGCTCAGGGTTGCCAAAAAGTGGTGAGGACATTGCCTTCTGAGTGTCGTGTTAGCATCCTGGGCCCTCAGAATTTTCCAGCCTCAGCTTACCGGTCCTTACGTTCTTGTCCCTCTGATATTGGTCTCGCTGTGGACATTGAGTCTGTGCTTGCGCTGGTCGCTTCACCTGGAGTGCCTGCTCACTTCTCTATCTGCCGAAAGTATTCTCATTTAGCAGATACTGACTACAGTGTGCCAGATTTTGGGGGAGGCCCTAGGAATACAAAAATAAGTAAGGCAAGATCATTTTCAGACAGGAGCTGAGTGCCTTAATGTGAATAACGTGTAAGAAGATTTTTTTTCACATAGAATGATAAGTGATAGATGCACAGGGAGCCCCAAAGAGTCTAAAATCCTCCTAATTCAGCTTTCAAGTGTATGGTGCTGCCCTGTACTACTGCTGCTTGTGCTTCCCTGTACTTTCATCATGTTCCTCTCTAACATTGCCCTCCAAACCCAGAAACCAAACTCACTGCGCCAAGTCATTTTCCATGTGTTCCCCTCACCTACTGGAGGCCAGCTTCTTGAAGGCATTAAGAAAAAAACAGCTTCTGATTCATTCTTGCATACATATTCCCTAGTCCCTGTCATAAGGCTTTGCACATTTTAGATTTGTTTATACCTCCCTTGTTCCAAAAAAGAATTGAGGTGGCTCATAAAGATATACCAAGTATCAGGTGATAAAATATAAAACAATTGAAGACTTCAGGTCTGGGGAGTGAAATAAGTGTGGGAGGAGAAAAGGATGAAATCAGAAGTAAGGCTAGTACCCACAAGACACGTCAAAATGTTCTATGGTCTACTAGAGGAGATCCATAGCTTTGGCTCTCAGTTCCTTAGCAACTATTGCAAAGAGGGCAATAGTAATTTCTGTGCCTTATGGAATGGACATAAAATAAAGCAGAAAAAAAAAATTGTAATGGTATCCAAGGACCAAGAAATTTCTCTTCTGGGAATTCATTGCAGAAGCATTGTGTGATGATGTGCAGTTATTCCTACACTAACAGGCTTCATGATTTTCAAAGGGCTACTTCAGAATGTAGACATAGTTTGGCAGAAACACTTCCTGCAGAGAGCCAGAGTTCTGGAAGGCCATGCTTCCCTTCAAGTCTCCTTTAAAATATTACAGGTGCTATTGGATATTCTCTTGGCCACATGCTTTTAAGAGGTACTAGAGAAAGGGTTGACATCTTTAACAAGTTGAGGGAGCTAATTCATGTTCCTGAATATAAAGGTATAAGAGCAGAGCAATGATTTTCATTATTTAAAAGGAAAATAAACGTGGATCTTCTGCAACACAAGGGATAGATAGGTAGTTATATCCACCGAGCTCTACTTCATAATTTTAGATGGACCGTTCTTTAAGCCAGACGTTACTGAGTCTCTCCTATGACCACTTAACAAAAAACAACTTAATAAAACATCCACTGAACTTCTAACTTTAAACATTGTAAGAGCCTGAAGGCTAGACTAGACACATAACAGGGAATAGATGTAATAAACATAAACTTTAAAGCCCACATAATGCAGTGCTTATGGTCCATGGGAGACTGCCTAATCATGAGGCCCTATGGAAATTCAGTACTTAACCCACCTTGATTGGGTTCAGAGTTCTTTAGGCAATTGAAGTCTATGTCTAAAGCCAGATTTTGGCTATGGATGAAGAGTTCTGGTAATTTAGCAGATGTGGTTTACTTCACAGAAAGACCAGCTGCCATGTGATCAGCCAGGAGTGTTAAGCTTGCTTTCCTGTAGAACAACACATCTTCAACAGTTTTCCCTGTGGTTTTATTTGTCTCTTCCTATTCTGGAATTTCAGTTACCTGTAGGTTATTCCTTTTGATGGTATCCCACACAAATCTTAGGCTTTCTTCATTTTGTTTTGATCTTTTTTCTGACTGATCCCTTTCCAAAGAAGTATTGAGGCATTTGTCTTCAATCTCACTAATTCTGTCTTCGATTGATTCAGTTCTACTCCTTTGCCCTTTCACTGTGTTATCTATTTCTGAGAATTTCGTGTTAATCTTCTGGATTTCTATCTGTGGATTTTGTATTGTGTCTAATTTTTAATTTATTTTGTAACTTTGTTCTTGTATTGTCTTCTGAAATTGTTCTAGGGTTTTCTCTATTTTCCTCAATTTTGTCAGTGTTTTTCTTGATCTGTCTCTCAATCCATTGAAGGTACCTAAATGTAATTCTTTTGAATTCTTTATCAGGGAGTTCCAATGCTGCTGCTCCCTCAGGGATGTGTTCTGGGTCTGTATCCCAGTCCCTTGTTTCTCCTGCTTTATCTTGCTTCTTGGACCGTGATGCTCTGGTGTCTCCGAGACATTGTGACTTTTGTGTTTATATTTAATTGGTGATTGATTGTTGGAATGTTTTGCCCAAGATGTTCATTTTCATTGTTTTGTTTGGATGTATCTGAGTAAGCAGGGTACTGTGCTCCTCTTATTTGCTAGTCGGTAGCACTTATGCGCTGAACACCTGTGTCCTTTTCAGTCATCAGCCTCCCATATGTCCATGCTATCTTTGGCAAATGGAGCCTATTCTTAGGTCCCTGGAATCTGAAAGAGAATGCTATCACTTTAAATATTCAAAATGGCTGTGCCCTCCAGACAGCTGAAATTCCACAGCTCAGTTTGTCTCCTTTGCTGTTTCCCTTTTCAGTGATCAGCTACCTGTGCATGTACACGAACATGTCCATGCAGTCCTTGGTGAGCAGGGCCAATTTTTAGGTTAATTCTCAGGTCTTGACACCACTTGGAAATATTCAGACTGTCCATGCCGCCAGGACTGCTGGCAGTCCGCAGTTCATTTGTCTCCTTACTCACTGTTTTCAATCGGGTTCTTCTATGAGTTGGTATTTAATCCACTTCTCTGTCCTTTCAAAGCTCAGGGCTCCAGGATTATACATCTATATCTGTGTCAATGGGTTTCTCATTTCTTTGCTAAAGAAGGTCTGTGTAGCTTGTCTGCCTATTCTCCCATCTTACCAGAAGTCCTAGCTTTCCCATAGAACAGAATGCCTTAGTCTTTTAAACTCATGGTGCCTTTTAAAAACAAAAATATCAGACCTCCTCTCTATTCTGACACTCCTCCCCACTCCCTGCAAGTCTATAATATCCTCCCTCTTACCTTCACCAGTCAAGAATATTATGTCTTGCTTTTTCTTGTTTATGTTGTAAAAATTATTGTTACTCTTCTCCCATATAAAGTTATATTATTATTACATTGAATATGATTTTTAAATGCTATATCCCTGTCCTGCCAGCCTTAGGAGATTCTGGAATGCCACCTACTTGATAAGAATCATTTCTCTAGAACCCTTAATTTAATTGGCCAGTTTATTTGGATTGGTAAGCTAGATTCCAGCTTTAATTCAAGGAGCACAGTTAGAAAACTGTTGCTTTTTCTCATTTAGTCCTCAAAATAACCTTTGTACAAAAGAGAAAAACTCGATGTTAAGGGATTTGCTGCAGATTTCACGGTCCATGTATGGCAAGGCCGGAACTTTAAGTCTGTTGCTTTTATCGTGTCACAATGCTGGGTGTTATAACCCAGTCTTTCGGCCTTTGTAAAATTTAACCCTACACTTGCAAAGCCCTTGGTAATTCTCCCTTAGAATCTCTAGGTTTTTATTCCTCGGATTTGCTCAGATTAGTAAATCTTCTAGAAATATTGAGGTTCCCAATCAAATTTTGAAACATTTAAATAAACCTCTGGCATTTGGAAAGGTGATTTCAGTTGTTGAAAGGTCCTCTGAGGTACATGAATATTATACCTAAATTGTGAATGCTGGGTCTGGGACTTCGTACTTTCTTAGGTTTTCATAGCTTTCCTGAGCACCTGCACTATTTAGCTGAGCAGTAGTAGCTGCTTAGCTTTCTTAGTTTTGCTTAGTTTTCTTAGTTTTTCATTCGACTCGATGACCATGTGTTTGGTTTTTTGGGGAATGGAGTTACTCATCTACCATTCTCCAAAATCCTCAGAGCACCCTTTTTTTCTATGCTAGGCTGACAGATAAGATGATTCTTAGGATGGTCATCACTTCCTCATCACTTCATAGATTTCTATGAATCTGCATTACATTTTCTGTGGATGTCCTTGACTGCTGTAGAATCCTGGCAGAGGTTAAGAGTGGGTACTGAAGAGCCACCCCGCCACACACACATCCCTCCATATGATTCACTGCCAGTCTTTCCCAATTGATGGAGCCCTTTGGGCTTCTCTTACCTTCAGAGTGGACTTGAGGACCTCTAATCTAAAGAGCCTAGCACTCCCTAGGAGACCCCACTTAGAACTGCTATCTTGGACAAGCCACCCTCACTGCTGTGACTCCCTTTTCCCTCTGAGGCATCCTTAGGGCTCCTCTTTCTGTGAATATGTTTCTTAGCTGACTGTGGAGCTACTTGAAGGAGCTCTGGTGGCACAATGGTTAAAACATTGGGCTGCTAACCAAAAGGTCAGCCATTTAACCCACCAGCTGCTCCACAGGAGAAAGATAAAGCAGTCTGCTTCTGTATAGATTTATAGCCTTGGAATGCCAATGGGGCAGGTCTACTCTGTCCTAAAGGATTGTTATGAGTCAGGATCAACTCAGTGATGACTATGGGTTTGGTTTTTGGGGGAATGGAACTACTTGTCTACCTTTCTCTAGAATCCTCAGAGCACCCTTCTTTCCTGTGCTAGGCTGACAGATAAGACGATTGCTTCCAAGGGCACCTGGGGTCAGTTTCAGGGCTTTAATTGGAGCTGTGAACCCCAGGCTGTATCAGAGGAATCTGGCTTAAGTATAAATAAACCTCCCAGAGTGGAACTCAAAGTGCCAGGGTTCATCTGTGGGAAAGAGGTGAAACTCCAAATGTAGTACCCACTGCCTCCCCTTCCTGAGAAATCTGAATCAACTTTATGTTTAAACAAATGGGATGGTAAAACAGGAGTGGATTAGGGAAAGCTGCATCTACCCTGCACAACCTTAGGGAACTCTGGGCATTGTGGTCCAGACAGATACAGATTCTGATTCTAGCTGGATTACTTTGTTTGTAAAGGAAAGTGACACCCTATCTGAGCCTGTTTTCTCATCTATAAGATGAGCAGTGCTTAACCTGCCTTACAACCTTCCTTCAAGCATGAGATAAGACAGCACTCCATAAATACCAGCTCCTTTATGTTCCCACTAATTTCTACTTTCCTGGAGGAAGGAAAGTATTTCCGGAGGAAATAGGATATGTGTGTGTGATAGATGCAGAGGAGAGGGAGGGGGTCGCAAAGGGAATGGTTATTATGAGAAGGTGATAAGAGCTATATCTGAACACGGTGGCAAAACAGTGACAAGAAAGCAGAGAGGTGTAAATGCCAGAGTGAGGGATGAGAAGGAAGGAGATTTGGAAAAAAGCCAGAGCCAGGAATGGAGTGTCCCTGTCCTGTGTGTCATGCTCCTGGAAGCTCAGCATGACAACCACCTTCTCACATGTTTTCCTTTTCAAGATGCTGATCCCATAGAGCTCACAGGCCTTGCTGAGCTAGATATTGGAAGAGTAATAATAGCAAGTGCCACTGTTAAGCCAGACTGGGCAGTAGGTTTTGCCACAACCACACTCTGATGTTCCAGGCAGGAGCCAGAGCACAGGTTGATTTGCAGCTGGCTCCTCCATCATTTGCTTCATTGTGTACTAAGTCTGTCTCTTCAGGAGGTAGTGAACTCCCTTGAAATCTGGGGGGAAAGGGGTGACAGTGACATCACTAGTGGAGGTGTGGACTCCACCTCCTGACACTGTCAGGGGGGTGACACCAAAATGACCCCAGGGTGAGCAGTGGGCAGTGGGAAGGTTCACAGTTGTGTCACTAGGGTTGTTGTCACCTGTCACCTAATGTGGTAGCTCCACACCTTCCCCCCAACCTGCCTCACCAGGCAGGGTATGGAGTGGACTGCGAGGCCATCATTAGGTGGAGAGGAGGTGGAAAGGAGTCGGTTCCGACTCATAGCAACCCCCATTGGGTTTCCAAGGCTGTAAATCTTTACGGAAGAAGGGGGAGGAGGGTGGTGCTTGGCCTTCTGTGGAGGTGGGGTGAGCCTCTTCACCCATGGGGGAAAGGATTTACCAGCTGCCCCAACCACAGGGGGAGGTGACATCAACCCTAGTGACTGCTGCTAGAGGGTGAATTTTGTCTTTCTGCCTCCTGTCCCTAACATAGTGCTCTGAACATTGTTGTTACTAGGTGCTACCAAACCTGTTTCAACTCATAGCAGCCCTGTGTATAACAGAACAAAACACTGGCTGGTCTTGCATCATCCTCAAAATTGTTGTTATGTTAGAGGCCATTGTTGCAGCCACTGTGTTAGTCCCTCTCACCGAGGGTTTTCCTCTTTTTTGCTGACCCTCTATTTTATAAAGCATGATGTCATTTTCCAGGGACCACTCCCTCCTGATAACATATCCAAAGTATATGAGACAAAGTCTCATCATCCTTGCTTGTAAGGCGCATTCTGGCTGCACTTCCAAGATAGATTTGTTTGTTCTTCTGGCAGTCTGTAATATATTCAGTATTCTTTGCCAACATCATAATTCAAAGGCATCAGTTCTTCAGTCTTCTTTATTCATTGTGCAATTTTCACATGCACATGAAATGATTGAAAATACCATAGCTCAAGGTAGGTGCACATTAGTTTTCAGGGTGGAAAAAAAAAAAAAAAAACCACTGCCATCAAGTCAGTTCCATAGCAACCCTATTGGGTCTCCAAGGCTGTAAATCTTTATGGAAGAAGATTGTCCCATCTTCCTTCTGCAGAGTAGCTGGTGGGTTTGAACTGCTGACCTTCTGGTTAGCAGCCAAATGCCTTATGCACTACACCACCAGGTGGCATCTTTGTTTCTTAACACTTTAAAGTGGTCTTTTACTGCATATTTGCCCAGTGCAATAATGTCATTTGGTTTCTTGATCGTTGCTTCCATAAATGTTAATTGTGGATCCAAGTAAAATGAAATCCTTGACAACTTTTTTCTCCATTTATCATGATGCTGTTTATTGGTCCAGTTGTAATATGGATTTTTATTTTCTTTATGTTGAAGTGTGACCCATACTGAAGTGCTTCAAGCCTCTTCCCTTTCACCAAGCAAGGTTCTGTCATCTGCATATCACAGGTTGTTAATGAGTCTTCCTCCAGTTCTAATGCCGCTTTCTTCTTCATATAGTCCAACATCTAGGATTATTTGCTCAGCATTAAAAACAAAAACAACAACAAAAAAAAACTCACTGCCATTGAGTTGATCCTGACTCATAGCAAACCCTCTTTGGCTTTCCAAGGAGATATCTCTATGGAAGTAGATTGCCCAGTCTATCTATGGAAGTAGATTGCCCAGTCTTCCTTCTGAGGAGTGGCTGGTGGTTTTGAACCACCAGCCTTCTGGTTAGCCTTAGGCACTGTGCCACCAGATAAGTATGGTGAAAGGATACCTTGATACCCACCTTTTCTGATGGTGGTATCCCCTTGTACTGTTCAAACTGCCTCCTGGTCTCTGTACAGGTTCCTCATGAGCACAATTAAGTGGTCTGGAATTCTCATTCTTTGTAACATTAGCCATCATTTGTTATGATCTACACAGTCAGATGCCTTGACATAATAAAATACAGATCTGGTATTCTCTGCTTTCAGCTTAGATCCATCTCACAGGAGCAATGATAGCCCTCTTTCCATATCCTCTTAAGAATCCAGCTTGAATTTCTGGCAGTTCCCTGTTGCTGGACTGCTACAACCATTTTTTAATTAACTTTAGCAAAATTTTACTGGCTTATAGTATTAATGATATTATTCAGTCATATATACATTCCTAACATTGCTCTATATCCTGCTTTGGTGGGTAGCAACTGGGGTCTTTAAAGCTTGCCAGCGGCCATTTAGATGCAGTGAAGGGTTTCTCCAGAGCAAAGAAGAATGAAAAAAAACCAAGGATGCATAGAAACACTTAGTCCAAGGGACTAGTAGACAATACAGTCCTCAGCCTTTATGACCATGAGACCAGAAGAACTAGATGGTACCCGGCTACCACTGTCAACCACTCAGAGGGGAATTGGTGCAGGAGATCCTGGATAAGAGTGGGAGAACAATGTGGAAGACTCAGAATCATTAAAAAAAAAAAAAAAATCAGGTTGCTGGTCTGATGGAGCCTGGTGAGACACCTGAGACTATGGTTCCTTGTTACCTTTCAGGTCTGAAACTGAACTCTTCTGTGGCTTCCAGCCAAAAAATAGACAGGCATATGGGGTGAACATTTACATCAGGTAGATATACTCCTTGGTGCAATCAATCATGGGAGGACATAAGGGCAGTAGTTGCACAGGGAGATAGCTGGAGGGTTGGGGGCAGGGCTGCATGGGAGGGAAGGACACAGGGAGGGTGTGGGAAGAGAGCTGGGGAATTGGCAGTCAATGTCATGAAACTGTGTATGAAATGCTGTGTGGAAAATGAATTTGCTCTGTAAACTTTCACCCGAATCACAATAAAAATTAAAATATATGCATTCTGTTGAAACATATTTCTTTGAAATGGGCATGAGTATGGATCTCTTCTAGTCAATTGGCCAGATAGCTGTCTTCCAAATTTCTTGGTAGAGACAAGTGAGCACTTGGCAGTATTACATCCATTTGTTGAAAGATCTCAATGGGTATTCCCATTCTCAGTTCCTGGAGCCTTGTTTTTTACCAAATGCTTCAGTGCAGCTTGGACTTCTTCCTTCAGTACCATTGGTTCTTGATCATATCCTGTCTCCTAAAATGTCAACCAATTCTTTTGATATAGTGACTATGTATTCCTTCTACCCCCTTTTTTTTTTTTTTTTAATTTTTTTGTCTTCTCATACTACCCTTTGAAACTTTGTTAAGCTGTTTTACTTCATCATTTCTTCCATTTGCTTTAGCTACTTTTCTGTTCAAAAGCAAATTTCAGAGTCTCTTCTGACATCCATTTTGGTCTTTTCTTTCCTGTCTTTTTTATGACCTTTTACTTTCTTCCTCTATGATGTCCTTGATGTTATCCCACAGCTCATTTGGTCTTTAGTCATTGGTGTTCAGTGCATCAAATCTGTTCTTCAGATGGTCTCTAAATTCAGGTGGGATATACTCAAGGTCATACTTTGGCTCTTGAGGACTTGGTTTAATTTTCTTCAGCTTCAGCTTGAACTTGCATATGAGCAATTGATGGTATATTGCACAGTTATTCCCTGGCCTTGTTCTGACTGATGATATTCTCCATCATCTCTTTCCACAGATGTAATCTATTTGATTCCTGTGTATTCTGTCTGTCAAAGTCCACATGTATAGTTACAGTTTACATTGTTTAAAAAAAAAAAAAAAAGTGTTTTCAGTGAATAAGTCATTGGTCTTGTGAAATTCTATCATGCATTCTCCTGCATGATTTCTATCACCAATCCATATTTTCCAACCTCTCATCCTTATTTGTTTCCAGCTTTCATATTCCAATCTCCAGTAATTATCAATATATCTTGATTGGATGTTTGATCAATTTCAAACTGCAGAAATTGGTAAAAATAATAATAATAGTAATAATTTAATATCGTCATCTTTGGCATTAGTGGTTGGTGTGTAAATTTGAGTAACAGTCATGTTAACTGGTCATCTTTGTAGGCATATGGATACTATCCAATCACTCCAGTGTTGTATTTCAGGATAGATCTTGAATTGTTCTTTTTGATGATGAATGTGATCCATTCCTCTTTAATTTGTAGTTCCCGCCATAGTAGACCATGATTGTCCTATTTAAAATAGCCAGTACCAGTCTATTTCAGGTGAGTGTTCCACTGGTGTCCATAAGGTTTTCACTGGCCATTTTTTTCAGAAGTAGATTGCTAGGTTCCAGAAAACGTTTAAGAAAAAAATTAATGTATTTGTAGCACATCTTCCTCTGCTCATTAAGTGATGCCAGCCACCCAGAAGTTGTTGCTTTCCAAGACAAATCCAAGCAGCTCCTCAGAAGGTGGACAGAGTGCTGAGTGTGAGAGCAGGTCCTATGGGACTGCTGCTTCCTGCCACAAAATAGTAGTTCTTACATAAAATTATTTTCAACAGGGCAATGTGTTTATTCCCTTTTTATACTTGAGGTTTAACAAGGTCATTCAGCTTGTATATGGATTCCTATGCCAGTGCCCTTTCCACTCCCCTGTCCCAGAAGAGATATGCCTGCTTCCCAACTGATAGGCCTGGCTCTCTCTGCCAGGAGGTTGATACTCCCCTTCTCCTAGTTGTTGTTGTTGTTGTTATGTGCCGTCGAGTCAGCCCTGACTCATAGCGACCCCTCCTTGGGTTTCCGAGGCAGTATCACTACGGAAGTAGGATTGCCCAACCTTCCTTCCGAGGAGTGGCTGGTGGGTTTGAACCACCAGCCTTCTGGTTAGCAGTCAAGTGCCTTAGCCACTATGCTACCAGAGCTCCTAGTGGCTCCTTATTCCACCATCCATTGTTCCATAGCCCCACCTGGAGAACTTACTGTGTGCCAGGATCCCCTCACAGGCGATTTCCAGATTACCTGGTGAGTGCTGCCAATGAGAGGGCAGAGAACGGGGTGAGCACAGGTCAGGTTCCCCCAGGCAGTGAGAGGAATTTAATTGAGCGCCTCTGATGCCTGGCTTTGTGCTGGGCACTTTGAGAATGACTGGGTTAGGTGAGAGGAAAGCGCCTAACTCCCATTTTTAACCTCTGAAAAGAGACAAGGAGGTGAAATAACTACAGCACCTTGGGTGAAGTCTGTTGGGAGTGGCTGGGAGGGTCGGGGGTCCGCTGTGCATATGCCTGCAGCTTAACCTGAAGTTGGTGGGCTTCAGCCAAATGCCCTGAAGGGATGTCTAAGTGTGAGGCAGGCGTGTGGATGTGCAGGTCTCCTGTGCAGGGGTCGCAGCCCTCACGAACAGACGCTCCAAGGGTGGCTAGCTCCTGACAGAAAAACCGGCCAAGGGACTTGCAGAGCTCTGAGGGTCCTTGTGCGGGGAGGCGTGTGTGTGTGTGGGGGGGGGTGCTGGGCGGCGCTGTGGCTCAGACTCCACGCGGGGCAGGCTCCGCCCCAGGGGCGCGGGTTTAAAAGGCGGGAAGCTGTGCACCGAGACACTCAGACAAGCCGCTGGACCAGTTGAGTAGCCAGGGAACAGCCATGATCTGGCGGGCGGGGTGCGCTCGGCTGCTTGGTGGCTTCCTGCTTTTTACTCTGCTCGCCACCGGCGCCGCCCAGCTCAGCTGGGACCTCTCCGAGCCCCGCCACCGAGCCAGCAAGATCCGCGTGCACCCGCGGGGTAACCTCTGGGCTACCGGTAAGTTCTTGGGGACCTGGGCGAGCGCCCTACCTCACCTTGCTCTAACCCCATTGTCCTTAGCATCTCTCTGGCCTCTCCTCAGCCAAGACACTAATGTCAGTGCAGGGGGTTAACCTGGGGTTTATCTAATCCATTAGATGGGTAAGTGAGACCCAAACTGGTCAGTAACTTGTCTAAGTTTAAAGCGGAGCTGGCTGACTCTAGAACCTAGATCTGACTGCTAGTTGGTGCCCCTTCCCTAAGGCAAAGGCTCTCTGAATACTGAATCTTCTTCAAACCTCTATTTTGTCTTCTCTCTGCACCTCTACCTACCAGGCACCTCTTCATTCTCCATTTCCTTTCCTGCCCTTTCCCATCCCTCTTCCAAGCAGGCAGCATAGCTGGCAAGGTTTCTACCTGCTCCTCTGCCATCCCACCCTCCTTCCAGCTGTGCCATCCTCTCCACCTTTCTACCTTTTCAGGAAAAGCTCAGCTGTGCAGGCTTTACCACCACCAGGGGGTCTTTGTGGCTCCTTGGTGAGGAGGAGGAAGGCTGTCCATCTTCCTGCCATGAGAACTAAAACATGGGAGAGATTGGGAACTTGCCCATAGGGTGAGGTCCTGTTCCCTGACTTCCTTGTGCCTCGGCACTTCCTTTCCAGGTCACTTCATGGGCAAGAAGAGCCTGGAGCCCCTCAGCCCCCTCCCGGGGGCTGCTCCCCACATCTCCCTAAGGAACCAAAGACTGCAGCTGAGTCATGATCTACTCAGGATCCTTCTGTTAAAGAAAGCCCTGGGCATGAGCCTTGATGGCCCAGGACCCCACACCCAGGTGAGCCAGACCCTCACCATGTGCCCAGCCCTGAACCCAGGAGAGCCCCAGCCAGGAGCACCCCTGGATAGAGCATAGGATGACTTACCACTGAGCATTGGGTTAAGAACGTGACTGTCCTGGGCATGATGGTTGTGGACCCCAGAAAGCCAGGGTCCACTGCGACCCAGGGCTCAAAGGGGAAAGATTTCAAAGAAAGGCGTGTGACCTCCCCAGCAAACCCCATGTAGCAACTCCAATCCAATCTCCAGTCTGAAGTCACACCCTAGGATTATCTAGCATCTTGAGGCAAGACCTTCCTCCCCCAGTCTATATGATCTTGCCCTATACAAGCTGTCCCCGACTCCCTACGTTAGCCAAGTCCACTTTTGCTGTGCCTTCTTTGTGCTTATGGCCAGAGCTAGGACTCTTAGGGGAAGAAAAGAGTCAATTAGTGGTTAGTGGCCCAGACTGCTCCTTGGCAGTGCTCTTCCTATTCAGTTGTGCTGCCTCAGTGACTTTTGACAGGGTCCTCAACCTCAGCACTCTTGACATTCTGGGCTGGGGGGCGGGAGTGGCCTGTGCATTGTAGGATCTATGGTGTCTACCCACTAGATGCAGTAGCACCCTCCTTTCCCCTCATTCAAGACAACCAAGAATGTCTCCAGATACCACCAAATGTCTCCTGGTTGGATACATTCACTGTATGAGGGTCCCAAGGCTGGAGTCAGTCCAACCTTAGCCACTAGCCTGGCAGAGCGGCAGCCCATCTGTTTTCTGCTCCTGATGTTGTCCCCACCGACGACCTTCCTCCCTGGTACTTTATGTTTGCAGAAGGCAGTGTAGTATTGAAAGTGAGCTCTGGAGGCAGCGTGCTGGGCTCATAGCCCACTTCTGCAACTTACTAGCTATGTGATCTTAGAAACATCATTTAGCCTCTCTAAACCTCATCTTCCTCATCCATAGAGCAAGGATAATAATACTACCTACTTCCCATTAAATAGAGCTTTTATGTCGCTTGCTTAGCATGGTGCTTGGTACATAGCACTCAGTAAAAGGTAACTAAGTTCACTCCTACCAGTCTGTGTGCTCCCTAGCAACACCTGTTGCCGACTCTCCTTTATATCCTCCACTATGCCTAGCAAACAGTGCATGTATTTTGAAAGAATGGGCAGGGAGGACTTCCCTAGAGAAGACCAAGCCTACCCCCCATCCAACATCCCTGACCCTCCTGATGCACAAAACCTCCTGTCCCTGGGGACCTCAGATGTGAAGGTCATGTGTTGGCTGAGCCTGATCAGGAGATGATGGCGCTTGAAGGACTGAAACATGTAAACCTATTTGAGATTCTCAGAGGATGCAGTACCTAACCTTGGGGTGGAGAGCTTCAGAAATGAGATCAGGAGCAGAGCGAGAGGTAGGAAATGAGGGCCCAGAGACTGGGCCAATGCCAGGCACTATTGGACTTGTATGATCTACTTTGTTATGACCATCCTGTGAAGTTGGGGCTGTTGTTCTGAGAAAACCACTGCCCCATCCCTCTCAGACCCTGTGAGGAGAAAATTGGTGGGGGACCTGCTTCAGGTGAGAGCTTGCCCCTGCCCACCTCTGCAGATGCCTAGCACTTAGGAATGGCAGGATGTCTCTATCATTTGCCCCTCACCCCAGGTCAATTCTTCTGTGTGTTCCCTTTCAGTACAGGAGGCTGCTGGTGCACACACTGCAGGAGTGATGCAAATAATGGGGCAGACACGATGTGGTGGCTTAGATTGTGCTCACCAGGGAAGGTGCTTAATAGGACTCTGGTAATGGCCCTATCTGGATGTAGATCCTGGGATCAGATCTCTGTAACTCCATTACTGTGATTTCTGGTTGGAAGCACCAGGAATATTGCCAGTTAAGTCACAAATTATGTTCCTGCTATATTTCTTGCTTCTCTGTTGAAGTTGTGAATAAAACCCTGCTCTTTATATAGAATGTCTGGTTCTCTCTTTCCAACCAAATTTGAAGGAATGGGAGGGAAAGGGGACTGGAGGACTGGGTGCTCAGTGAAATGGACTGGCTCCCAAAAGCTGGGAATACTCCATGGCACTAGCCTAGCACTGACGCTGTATTCTTAACTCATTCACTCATTCAGGGAGCAGATCCTCAATATCTGTTGTATGCCAGGTCATGTGCCACGAGCTGGGTTCTACTCTGAGCTCTGCTACCTATTGACCTGTTTTTTCACTGGTAAAAGGGTGCTCCCTGCAGTATACTGTGAGTTTCACATACCTCATCTCATTTCATCCTCAACCGTTTTGCGAGGAGTGCCCAGGACATTAAGAAGAGATAACTGAGTTTGGAACCAGAGTGACTCTCCACTTACTCTGGCCGTGGTTGCCAGGTTTAGCAAATATTTGGAGTGTCTTATCCTAAACAATTATACATTATTTGAAATTCGAATTTATCTGGCAACCTTCAACTTGGGATTTCCCCTCTGTGAGCTGAAGATGATGTTGTTACATGCCATCAAGTCCGACCAACTCGTAGCGACCCCTCCTTGCGTTTCTGTTCTGGTTACCTAGTGCGCTCTGAGAAGAAATATACCACAAATGGGACGGCCTTAACAGGAGTTTATTGTTACAATTTGGAGGCTTTAAGTCCAACTGAATTACCACAGTTTCTGAGGCAGTATCACTATGGAAATAGCTTGCCCATCTTCCTTCCCAGGATTGGCTGGTAGGTTTGAACCGCCAGCCTTCTGGTTAGTAGTCAAGTGCCTTAGGCACTATGCTATCAGATACTTGGTCTTAAAAGGGGCGGGTAGATGGTACCTCGGACCCCGCCCTGAGCTGACATCCTGGGAATCTTTGATTCTATGTCATCTTTTCCCAGAGCCGGGGACCTTGCCTGACAAAGGCGCAGAGCCCTTGTGGCCTTCTAGAGCCTCAGCACCCCGCCCCCTGACGAGAGGGCACGCCCACCGGCTTCTAGCTGGCCGCGCCCTCTCCTCGCGAGAGGTCCGCTCCTCCGAGGAACATTCAGAAGTGGAAGTGGGAGCCCGGAGGCGGCAGTTGCTATGGAGGCCAGCGAGAACTGGCTCGTGGAATCCTTGCGCTTGTAAATCTTGTGGAACTGGGAGGCGGGGTCCGGATCCGGAGATGGTCTGGAGGGAGAATGGGCGTGGGGCGGAGGCACGTAGGAACAACTGGTGTGGGTCGAGCCAGCGGTGGCGATGAGGTGGACCAATGCGGAGGATTCAGCGTAGGCTTCACCTTCAAACCAAACCAAACTCACTGCCATCCAGTCGATTCTGACTCACAGCGAGTCCTTTGGACCCAGAGATTGCCCAGTCTGCCTTCCGCGGAGTGGCTGATGGGTTTGAACCACCAACCGTCTGTTTAGCAGTCATATGCCTTAGGCACTAAGCCACCAGATCTCCTTCACCTCTGGCATCTGGAAAATGGGATTTTCGTGTGTGCTCAAGTTGTATGAGGAAATAGTAAAAACAGCGTTTGTGAATGATAAAAATAATATGAGTGACCAGTTATTTTGCTTGGGCCTCTGACTTAACCCCTGAGCATAGGTTATCTCATTGGGAAGTCCGGGTCCTCTTTTTAAAAAGAGTACCATTTTACATATGAAGACAGAGTCTTAGGACATTAAGTGACTGGCCTGGTCCCAGTCACACAGTAATGCAAAACCGGATTTGGTGGTCCCAGGTCTACTTGACTCTGGAGCCTACCACCCTGACTACCAACTAATGCTGCCTTCTCCGAGTTCTTTGACAGTAAAGTGACATACACTGTGGTTTTTGTCCCTGTCATGCAGGTACCAGGATTTTCATGCATTCGACCTCTCAGGAGCCACTCGAGTCCTTGAGTGGATTGGTGACAAAGGTAATGTGCTTTTCCTGGCCCTAAAGTAGATGGAATCCCACTTCTCAGGTTAGGATTTGGGGGTTTAGCCTGGAAGAACCAACCCACTCTTCTGAGAGCCTGAGGACTTCTTGGTCACTTCTTACAATTTTGTGCCCCATCAGCCTTTGTATTCCTCCTTAGGATCTCTTCCATCCCCAAACCCAAGGCTGCATTCTGATGGGGAAGAAATTTATCCTTGCTTTAGGAGCTCTGGTAGCACAGTGCCTAATGCATCTGACTACTAACCAGAAGGTTGGTGGTTCAAACCTGCCAGCCACTCTACAGAAGCAAGACTGGGCAATCTACTTCTATAAAGATTTACCACCTCAGAAACCCAATGGGGGTCGCTATGAGTTGGAATTGACTCGATGGCAGTGGCTTTTTGGTTTTAGGGCATTTAGCAGGAGTTTCAAGACCTAGCCATGGTCCAGAATCTTTCTAGCAGTCTGTCTCAGTTACTTCTGCTTTTATCTCCAGGAGTCTTTGTTGCTGGCTATGAAAGCCTGAAAAAGAATGAGATTCTTCATCTGATACTGCCTCTCAGACTTTCTGTAAAGGAGAACCAGGTAACTTAAATATAAACATTAAATGTTTGTGGAGCTCCTGTTATCATCTGGGAATTGTTCTGGATATTAGGAGAGAGGAACACAGGGACTGCCCTCATAGTGTGAGGGAGAGAAATACATGAGAGAATTGTTACAGAATGTTGCTTCGTTTACAGAGGATTACTGGAGAAAGAGGTTAATCTTTATCAAAAATAGATTAGGCAAATGGAAATAAATAGATTTAGGAAGCCATTAGGATATAGAGGGTGGTTGAAGTCCTTAGAATGGTTCAGATTACTAGGATGAATATGTAGCATATAAGGATTAAGAAGAGAAGACGGCTAAAGAGAGAACCTCAGGGAACATATTTAAGGGATGAACCCCTTAGGAATACTGTGAAGGGCCAGTCTCTGAAGAAGTAGGAGTCTCAGGAAAGGACAGTGTTTTGGAAGCAACGAGAAGAGAACATGTCAAGAAGAAAAGAGTGGGTAGCTGTCTAGTGTTGTTATTAAATCACTTAGATTAGGATTGAAGAGTTCATCCATTAGACTTGGAAGCCTCTGTTGACCTTTGCCAGAGCATTTTTGCTCATGTGTTCAAGGTAAAAGACTGAAAAGGGGGAAGAAATGGAGTCAGAAAATGAAGGGAGGGAAGAAGCTAGAACAGTAACTAGGTAGGAAACATAGATTTGAGAGAGGGTTTCCTAAAGATAGAGAGGCTTGAATAGAGTTGGAAGCTGTGGAGAAGTAGTCCCTGAGGAGAGTTGGGTGAAAATGCAGAAATGATACAGGGAACATGATCCATTAGTTGGCTAATATCCCAGGTTTCTTTGATGAAATTCTTAAGACTCTGCAACTCCTTTAAAAAGGCCTGGAGTATAAGATTTATATTATAGTAAAAGGAGCTAGTTAAATATTAGAAGGATTTTGGATGTGTGGATTGCAAATGAGATCATCATTTACAAATAGCTGTACCTCAGGGCCCTACAGGGTGAAGCATCTATTGCCAGCTGAGTAGCTTCCATGGCCTCCATACCTAGAGCTCATCTGAAATATTCCTTTGAACAGATGCAATCTGATTGGCCAGTCCTTTATATTTTAGGGCTTAATCCCGGACAGAGATTTCAAGGTGTGCCATGGAGGATTTTCAGACAAACCTGTCTTTGATCTAAAGCATGTACCAGAGACCAGGTATGATTCAGCTCTTTATCCCAGACCTTGCATTTAGGAAGGGGTGGCTAGAAATGTTCAGGGTCTCCTGCCTTTTTATCACCAGTACCCTGCACACAGGGCACATGTGAGCACTCAACATGAATACACACACAGCTTTTTAGAATACAAAGAAATTATTCCTGTCTATCACAGCCCTTCTGATTGGAGTTGCTCCAGGGAATAGATATAGGCTAAAAAGATGCGCATAATTTCTCAGAGAGCTGATAGTAGGTAGTTGATGATATCTCTGTTGAAAGACGCTGAGAGTCTCAGGGTCAGAGTTTTGAGTTCATACCCTACACTGCCTTCTCTAAGTGAGCATCATGACACCTGTTGGCCTGTGCTCAGTCCCAGTTCTACTATGGACTCTCCTTGAGCTGTGGGCCTGTCCCTGAAGCCTGCCCCATAAAGGTACATGATTCCTTCTAGCAGTAAGATTTCCTGATGTAGAGGAATGTAGGAATACTAAGCTGAGTGAGCTGGAGAAGGGAAAGCGGAGGAAGTGGTGAGCTCTCCACAGTCTGGACTAAGATTCCCTATCCATCCCGAATAGGTTGCTGGTGACCAGTGGCCTTCCATGTTGTTCTCTGAAGGTGTGGCAGATCACAGAGGACAGTGGTGAGCGAATTTGGCTTGTGGGGGTTGGGGGTTCTAGGAAAGCCTGATTATTCACACATCCCCACACACTCAGTCAGAGCCAGTTAAGAGGTATACTCAAGCCACATGGGTATTAAAACATAGTATCTAATTAACAAAAATAGCATGGCACACAAGACCTATAACTTACTCCAGGAATTGAGCTTAGGGACCCAGTCACAGTCAGAGCATCTGGAGAACTACAGCCCTCTCTCCCAGGCAGAAGTAAGGCCAGGCTGAGGGCTGCTCAGATGGGCTCACCTCATGGAGGAAATGTCAGAGAGGAGGTGACCTCTCTTTGCCAGCATGCTAGTCCCAGAGAAGGAAAGTGGTGAGTAGGAGGCAGGGCTGAGCAATATCCTACAGCAAAAAGTCACTCTATTCCAATAAGGGAATGGAGAAAGGAGCAGAAAGTCTTGATCTTGTTCCCTCTGGGAGTGGAGAGAAAGTCCCCTCATGGAAAACAACATTCCCTCCAGCAGTGGGTTTATGTTCCACTTGTCAGACAGGTACCAGAGCATGCAGCCCCTGGCCTGATCCAGCCCATAACTTCCTCCTCCAGGTAGAGTGTTGTTGGCCAGCATGGAAGTGTGCCTCTGAGGCACAGGCAGCCACTTTTGGACCTGCTTCTTTGGTTGTGTGACCCTCTGTCACTGGTCTCCATTCTACCTCACTTGGAAGCTTCCCACAGACTGGCCAGCACGCATTGGCATCTTCCCAGGCATCTAGTGCTGCAGAAAAGCAGTCCTTGTGCTCATTTGCTTTTTGAGGTCACTGACTCTGCGGGCATTTGTTTGTTGTTTCCCTCCTCGTCAGTTGTCTTATGCTGTTGCTTCAGTTGGTTGCATCACTTACTTGTAGTTGTGATTGTTTTTGTTTTTAGAATATTATTGACATGTTGTTGTTGTTATTTTGCCGTCGAGTCGGCCCCGACTCATAGCGACCCCTCCTTGGGTTTCCGAGGCAGTATCACTACGGAAGTAGGATTGCCCAACCTTCCTTCCGAGGAGTGGCTGGTGGGTTTGAACCGCCAGCCTTCTGGTTAGCAGTCAAGTGCCTTAGCCACTATTGCTACTAGAGCTCCCAAGAAATCAATGACACATTGCATCGGGCAAGTTTGCTGCAAGACCTCTTTGTTGTTGTTATGTGCGGTCCAGTCGGTCCAACTCTTAGTGACCCCTCCTCCTTGGGTTTCCGAGGCGGTATCACTACAGAAGTAGGATTGCCCAACCTTCCTTCCGAGGAGTGGCTGGTTTTACATATCTTACAATTCACCCATTTCAAGTGTACAGTTCAGTGATTTTTTTTTGTAATTTAAGTTTGTGCAGCCATCACTATAAATCAGTTTCAGAGCATTTTCATGCCCCAATCAGATTCATCATGCCCATTTGTTATTAACCCCCATTCCTACCTCCTGCCTCAGGCAAACACTATTCTTATCTCTATAGATTTTCTAGCCATTTTATAGAAATGAAATCATAAAATATGTAGTCTCTTGTGTCTAGGGTCTATTACTTAGCATGTTTTTGAGTTCCATCCTTGACCTAGCATTTATCAGTAGTTTGTTACTTTTTATTGCTGAGTAATTTTCCATTATATGATTATACCACATTTTGTCTATCCACTTATTAGTTGATGGATCCAATTTTTTACTACAATGAGTGAAGCTGCTAAGAGCATTCATGTATAAATCTTTTTGTAGACATATGCCTTCATTTCCCTTGGATAGAGCCAATGAGTGGAATTTCTGAGTTATACGGATAATTTGTTTGATTTTTTTTAACAAACTGCTTTCCAGAATTGGCTGCACCATTTTATATTCCCCACCAGCAATGTATGAGGGTTCCCATTTCTCCACCTACTCAAAAAAATTTGTTATTGTGTGTACTTTTTATGAAGGCCATTCTAACGTATGTGAAATTGTACCTTATTGTGGCTTTAATTTGCATTTCCCTAATGACTAATGATGTTGAGTATCTTTTCATGTGCTTATTAGCCATTTGTACATTGTCTTTGGCTAAATGTCTATTCAGATCTTTTGCCCATTTTTTGATTGAGTTGTTCCTTATTATTGAGTTCTTTGCAAGAATTCTTTGTATATTCTGGATACAAATTATTTGATAAGTGTTTTGCTAATTCTTTCTTCCAGTCTCTTGCTTGTCTTTTTATTTTCTGAATGATGTCCTTTCAAGTATCAAAGTTTTACGTTTTGATGTGGTCCAATTTATCTTTTCTTTTTTTCCCACATTCTTTTGGTGTCATATTTAAGAAATTTTATCTTACCATAAATTAGATGTTTTTTCCAAAAGTTTTATTGTTTTAGGTCTTAAATTTAAGTCTATGATCCATTTTAAGTTAATTTGTTATGGTGTGAGGTAAGGGTCTAAGTTAATCTTTTCATATATGGATATCCACTCGACCCGGCACCATTTATTGAAAATGCTATCTTTCCCCCATTGAATTGCCTTGGTGCCTTTGTTAAACATCGACTAAAAGGATTTATTTCTGGACTCTCAGTTCTGTTCCATTGATCTATATGTCTTTATGCCAGTAACACATGGTTGTTTCTTTATTTTCACCTAAAAATAGGCTAGGTGGGGTAGCAGTGATTTAAATGTGAAAAGAAGAAGAGTTTTTCTAACTATTTGAAGTCCATTTGGAAGTACCTTTGGTCCTGAGCCAAATAATGAATGAAATACTTCTCCCCTCTCATCTCAACATATTTTACCCAGCTGGCAAGGTATCATACAGAATCTGTAGCCCAGGCTTAGGGGAGTGAATGGCCCAAATGAGCTAAAGAGTCACCTGTCTCTAGATATTAGTGCAGAATATTCCAGAACCTGAGGAAGGCTGGCCAGCTATTTTCCTAGAAACCTAAAAGCATAACATCTTTGCAAATTTTCCAGGGTTCAGAATTTGACCCATCAACTTGGTGTCTCAGAACCCTAATTTTGTCAGCATATCTAGAACAAATCTAATCTGTCTGTAGGGGGCAGGCACTCTGACTGGACTCACAGAACTTCTCTATAAGCCAAAATGCAATTTTATAAATTTATAATGAAAAAAGAAATATCATTAAAAATGGAATATTTCAGGTTCTTATGATCAGCTTATTCTTTGGTTCCAGAAGGCCTAGTCTAATCAAAGGCTGCATGGTGAACATAACCAGAATAAGAGGAATCAGCTTAGAGGTTTCCACATTGCTTTTTTATGAGACATTTTAAGCAGAAACTATAAAACTTCTGAAGCATTGTTGCCCAAGTTCTAGGTGTTGTCCAAGCCCTGGGAGTGGTGCATGGGACATCTTTCCTCAGCTTTGGGGTTTTGGAAGCCACTGAGTTGGATTAATATGGTATCTAAAGGTCTCAGTTGAGTGTCTCCTGCTGCTTCCTCTTTGAATTTAAATATTCAGTCTATTGGTGTGGCTCCCTCTCACCTGGACAGGCCCCAATGTTTTCGTTGCTTCCATGACTAAACATCCTCCCTCTATAGACACAACTTTTCTCTAGACATGTTAATACATTTGCTCAGGATTGCAGGTCTGGGAGCCTTAAGTTACCTGGCTCCTTAAGGTACCTTTGCCTGTCGCTGCTCTGACCTATGTGGTGTTGGTTTGACTTTCAGAGACGTTCTTTCCCTTATTTCCACGTTCTTGGAGAGTGAACTACATCTTTTCGTTTTTTAGGCCTTTTTGCAGTTTGAGGCTGGTTTGGAAAATCTGGTGTGGATTTCCTATGAAAGGGCATACTGCCACTGAGTTTAGCAAGAAGGAGAAGAAAACCTGTTTTTCTTTCCTATTTTGATTGTAGAGGAACTCTCTGAATCAAAAGGGCATGTAAAGCCCACCAATCTGAGGAAGAGGCTTTTGGTTGACTCCCCTTCCCTCCACTAGGGACAAATCTCATACTGAGAACCAAACTTTGGCTCAGAACAGTAGGTCCTGGGGGATGTGTTCCAGGCTTCCCAGAGTGTGGAAAAGGAAGAGGGAGCCTCTTAAGTGTGGTCCAAGAGAGTCAGGCAAGCACTGTGGGGTTGAATGGATTGCAGCTTCACTGGCTCCTAAAAAACAAACTCTGGTCTTGAGGGTATACTGTTGTGTCTGCTCCAAACCTTTGCAGCCCCTCAAGTTCCTCATGGTAAGACACTTTATTTCACAGTCAGGATGAAGTATGTCTGATTTCCTAGCCTGTAGGCTTCATTGTTCAAGGATCTTCTACATTATTTAGCCCATCCTAGACACGCCCCTCTGTGCTCTCCTTGCACATGCAGTATCTTGAGGGACTTCCACCATGCCCTTGCTTGATACACCATTGTAATGTTCCTTCTCTCATCTACGGCCTTTCTCATTCTTTTACCTATCTCTTTGAATTTAAAAAAATGCATAGATTCCATTTTCTTCAGAGCATGTGGAAACCAAATAATAAGTTTGCTCCCTGTTGGAGCAAAGAAAATATGAACTGGAAAATATAAGTGTCTCTGAAAGTAGTTTCTACTGCAAATTGCTCATTCTGAATTGTGTTATAAATGCTTTCTGTTAAGAGAATCCTCAAAATCTAGAACACAGAGATGCTAACCTGCCTGCTAACTAAGCAGACTGAGACAAACAAAATTAAAATTTTTTTACCTTGTGACCAGGTATATTTTTCTTCCATTCAGTATAAAAAAGATGGGGACTTTCTTGTCTGGTTTACATTTTAAGAAAATGACTTTTGCATTATAACCTTTACCTGCTAGGTTTCAGCAAATGGCTTGGGGTCATGACACATATTTCTGAAGAAATAATATTGCCCTATAAGGCACCTACTAACAAACAACAACATAGGGTTTCCAAAGGAGCTCTGGTGGCACTGTGGTTAAGACATTGGGCTGCTAACCAAAAGGTCGGCAGTTTGAACCCACCAGCTGCTGCATAGGGAAAAGATGAGGCAGTCTGCTTCCATAAAGATCTATAGCCTTAGAAACCCTATAGGGGTCACTATGAGTTGGAATTTACTTGATGGCAGTGGGTTTGGTTTTGTTTTATAGGGTTTCCAAGGCTGTAAATCTTTACAGAAGCAGACTGCTAGATCTTTCTCCTGCAGAGTGGCTGGTGGGTTCAAACAGACCAACTTTCAGTTAGCAGCCAAGCACTTAACCACTGTGCCACCAGGGCTCCTTCATGAACTATGTACCTGTTGTTTTTCACTTAAGGTGTAAATGACATCACCAATGTGTTCTTTTCCTTTATTTGTTCTCCACAAAACTATAAAAAGCTAGAACTGCTTTTAGGATTTTGAGATGACTGCTCTGATTCATTATTTGCCATTTGCAAAACAGTTAACAATTCAAATTATAAATAAAGTGCTTCTAACAGTTTCAAAATGTAAACATAACCCAAAGTGTTTATGTCTCAACATCCTCTCTTGCCACTTGTCAGCTCCCTTTTTTCCTTGACCTTCTAAATGTAAGGCTGAAGATGGCTGGCCAGCCTATGTCATGTAATGTTTCTAATTTTCATTAATATTCTGGATTTTAGCAGCTTCTTCTTTCTCCCCCAGATGTCATTAAAGCTGTCAGTACTCTTGCTGTGCCTGAGGAGGGGAATCTCTGGCCAAGGCTAGCTGTCTTCTCCTCGATGGCCCCTGGAGTCCTCCACGGGGCAAGGCTCAGCACTCTGAGAATTACAGACTTGGAATCCCAGAAGACTGCGTACACCTCAGGTCCTACAGCTGTACACCCCTCGCTGGCTCCACCAGCCAGCATCTGCCTCCCAGACCAACTCAGCCACATTCTATACCTAGTTTAGTCCTTTGTGCCGAATGCTGGGGAACAAGATGAATAAGAAGCAAGCCCTGTTTATGCACAGGGAGACAGTTCAGGGGGCAGGAGTGATGGAGGGATGGACACAGGGAAGAGGTAACTATGGGGAGGAAGTGGGAGGGGAGGTGTTCCACTGGGGTAAATTGTCAATGTCATGAGACAACGTCTGTGTGAACTGCTATATGGAAAGTGAATTTGCTCTGTAAACTTTCACCCAAATCACAGAAAAAAAAAAAAAAAAAAAGAAGCAAGCCCTAGCCTCAATGGCTCCCATTCTGGGGTGGAGGGAGGCTGTCCCATGGACTGGCATCCACCCAGCTGGGTAGAATATGTTGAGATCTGAGGGGAGAAGTATTTCATTCAGACTGGGACTGTGTGGAAAGCTTCAAAGAGAAAAAGATTGGTCATCCCTGCCAAGTTTCCAGTCCCATCTGTCTCCAGCATCTTTTCTCCTTTGCACTTCTGTCTTCTAGGTATTGGTGACAGCGAGGTGCTAAGTAGCCTGCAGGTTCTGGGTACAGACACCTTTGCCTTCTGCTGCACCTCTGGCCGGCTAGGTCTTGTTGACATTCGCCAGAAGTGGACACCATCTGAGAACATCAGCCCCAGCCCTGGGTCTGGTGGAGGGAGGTGGTGTGCAGACATTCGGAACGGGGGCCAGGGCCTTGGGCCCAGCATTGCCAGCTTTTGTTCAAATGGGCAGCTCTGTCTGCTTGATCCCCGGGATCTCTGCCACCCTGTGAGCTCAGTCCAGTGCCCAGTGTCCATGCCTAGCCCTGACCCAGAGCTGCTGCGAGTGACTTGGGCCCCGGTCCTGGACAACTGCTTAGCCATCTCAGGTACTGTTAAGCAGACTTTGCCTGTTACTTGATTTCTCTCTTCTAGGGTGTACAGGGTATTCAGGAAGAAATCCTTAGGTTACGATGGAACAGTGCAGGTCTGTGATGTCACATCTTGGGGTGGAATGGGCAGCCAAGTAGAACCTTCACTCGCAGAAGTCACATGTTCCTAGGGGCAAATCTGGCCCAGAAGTTAAAAGTTAGCCACAGAGAAGCTCCAGATAATCTTCCAGGTTCTTCAGTGGCAAGCCCTTACCCGGCCCAACCCGCACTCTTACACATATTTACAGCAGGGCTTTCCTACCCCAGCAGGAGTTTAGTTCAAAGGTTAGTCAAGACTTTGGTTAGGAGGCCCACGGATAGAACTGTACCAGCAAAACGGTGGCAAGACCTCAAGGTGCTTCTCAGCCACTTTTTTCTTATATTGTAGCAAGCTAGCCCCTGGTTTGGTTTGGTGGTCTTCAATTGAATGAGAGTTTTTAATGAGGGTATTTAAAAGCAGCAGAAAAGATCTGTTGAGAGAGAGGAGTTGGAAGAATAGTTGAGAGAGTAAGAAAAGATAATTGGTACTGAAGGATCCAGAAAGGGCTAAATAACCAGAGCTCAGGTGGAGGGGTTAGATCTTTGTAACAGGAAAGACAGCAGGTCAGGTCAGTGGGAAAAATGAGTGTGCTGCTCTCTAAATGCTTCTATTTCCCCCATGAGAAGACAAGGCCATTTGGAGGGAGGGACCAGGGAGGTATGGGAGATTAGAATTTGGGGCAAGTGGATAAAGTCTGAAAATGCCTCTTAAGCCTCAGTTTCCTGGGAGAAGTAATAGTATGTACCTACTTCATACAGAGGAACCCTGGTGGCACAGTAGTTAAGCACTCAGCTGCTAACAAAAAGATTGGTGGTTTGAACCCATCAGCCTCTACAGTAGAAAGATGTGGGTTAAGATTTACAGCCTTGGAAATCCTGTGGGGTAGTTCTCTATTCTATGAATTGGAATTCAACTTGATGGCAGTTGGATTTTAGTTTATTTCATACAGTTGTGAGGATTACAAGAAACCATACGTGTCCAGGATTAGTCTCAGGCCTTGACATGCAATAGATGTACAGCAGGTGTTCCTGTTATCCTATAATGTTGTCATGTACCCAGTGGTATCATAAGTTGTCAACATTGAGGGCAGATGTTCCATGCCCTTTGGATACCTTTGAGGTATCTTTCTGTTTGATGCCTCATCTTATAGCCTGTTTTGTTACCATAGAGAATATTATAAAGAATTCCATCTCAATCTTCTCTTTTCTGTGTTCTTCCTCAGGTTTTGATGGAACAGTCCAGGTCTATGATGTCACGTGTTGGAGTGGAGTGGGAAGCCAAGTAGAACCTCTCTTTACTCACAGAGGTCACATCTTCCTAGATGCAAATGAGCTAGACACTACTCCACTAGTCACCACCCACATCTGGCACCCCTGCAAACCAAGGACTTTGTTATCAGCTGCAAATGATGCCTCTCTGCATGTGTGGGACTGGGTGGACCTTCATGCCTCCTCCTAACACCATCATCTTTGCCTAGGCCCCTAGGAAGAGGAAGAGCTGCTATATAGTAGCAAGAGTACCAGTTTAGGACTCAGGGACCAGATGTCCCTGTTACAAGCTGTGTGGTCTTGGGCAGGTCACCCAGCCTCTCTCAGCCCCAGTTTCCTTACATATAAAATGGGAATAGTAATAAATACCTTGCAGGTTGTTGGGAGGGTAAGCAATACCTGGCAGAAAGTTAGATGTTCAGTTACAGGTTACTTAATTCCCAGTTGCAGGAATATTGAAACTTAAAAATCATTGTCTACCTGGTTAGCCCTTGAGTAACTAAACAATGTTATCTTCAAGAACGTATCTTATTTGTAGCAATATGTTCAGTACTGGTTGGTTTTGCTCAAAAGGATTTATTTCACTTATTTTTATGAATTTTATGAGACGTGTATGTTAAAAGCATGTTGTATTATATATAGATTCATTATTTAACATCTATAAATAATCATTGTAAGACTCATACAATTGAAGAAATAGTTTTCTTAAACATAATGTGTAGTAAGATTCCCCACACTAACTCACCCAGTGCATATCTAAGCACAGAGAACATTGGTGTACAATTATCTGTTTGAGTCCCTGTTCTCAAGCCTTTGGAGTATATACCTAGGAGTGGAATTGCTGGGTCCTATGAGCTCTGGTAGCATAGTGGGTAAGACACTTGACTGCTAACCAGAAGGCTGGCGGTTCAAACCCACCAGCCACTCCTCGGAAGGAAGGTTGGGCAATCCTACTTCCGTAGTGATACTGCCTTGGAAACCCAAGGAGGGGTCGCTATGAGTCAGGGCTGACTCGACGGCACATAACAACAACAACAACAATGGTAATTTAAAAGAAGATGGAAGGAATACACGGAGTCACTGTACCAAAAAGAATTGGTCGATGTTTATCCATTTTAGGAGGTGGCATATGATCAAGAACCAATGGTATTGAAGGAAGAAGTCAAAACTGCACTGAAGGATTTGGCAAAAAAACAAGGCTCCAGGAATTGACCAAATACCCATTGAGATATTTCAACAAATGCAGCATTGGAGGCACTCACTCAGCTATGCCAAGAGATTTGAAAGACAGCTACCTGGCCATCTACTCGACTAGAAGAGATCCATATTTGTACCCATTACAGAGAGAGGTGATCCCACAGAATGTGAAAATTACCAAACAATATCATTAATATCACATACAAATAAAATCTTACTGAAGATAATTCAAAAACAGTTGCAGCAGTATATTGACAGAACTTCCAGAAATAAAAGCTGGATTGAGAAGAGGACATGGAATGAGGGATATCATTGCTGATACCAGATGGATCTTGGCTAAAAGCAAAGAATACCAGAAAGATGTTTACTTGTGTTTTATTGACTATGCAAAAACATTCGATTGTGTGGATCATAACA
>NW_006921719.1:6649311-6655387 GCF_000298275.1 Orycteropus afer afer
ATGACTTGAAGCACTTACTGATGAAGATTGAAGACTACAGTCTGCAATATGGATTACACCTCAATATAAAGAAAACAAAAATCCTCACAGCTGGACCAATAAGCAGCATCACAATAAATGGAAAAAAGGTTGAAGTTGTCAAAAACTTCATATTACTTGGTTCTACAGTCAACACCAATGGAAGCAGCAGACAAGACATCAGATGACGTATTGCATTGGGCAAATCTGCTGCAAAAGACCTCTTTCAAGTGCCAAAGAGCAAAGATGTCTCCTTGAAGACTAAGGTGCGCTTAACCCAAGCCACGGTATTTTCAGTCATCTCATATGCATGTTAGAGCTGGATAGTGAATAAGGAAGACCAAAGAAGAGCTGATACTTTTGAGTTGTGCTGGTGAAGTATACTAAAGGTACTATGGACTGCTAGAAGAACTAACATCTGTCCTGGAAGAAGTGCAGCTGGAATGCTCATTGGCAGTGAGAATGGCCAGACTTCGTCTCATCTACTTTGGTCATGTCAGAAGGGACCATTCCCTGGAGAAGGATATGAAGATCACTTGCCCTCAACAAGATGGACTGACACGGTGGCTGCAACAATGGGCTCAGGTAAAGCAAGAATTGTCAGACTGGCACAGGACTGGGCAGTGTTTTGTTCTGTTGTACATAGGGTCACTATGAGTTGGAGATGACTCAACAGCACCTAACAACAACATGGTAATTCTTTAACTTTTTTTTGTGTGTGCGTGTTTTGGGTGAAAGTTTACAGAGCAAATACACTTTCCATACAGCAGTTCACACACTATATTGACTGCAGTTTCCCACAGTGCAACAGCTCTCTTCCCTCTTCCTTCCCATCGTTACCTCCTCCCCACGTCCCTCCTTCCTATGCATTCCTGCCCCCTGAGCTGTCTCTCTGTGTATACACTGCCCCTCTGTTCTCCCACAATTGATCTCTCTAAGGAATATATCTATCTGATAGAAATATTCAGCCCATGTGCCTGTTATTTGGCTGGAAGCCACAGGAGTGAGTTCAACTCCAGACCTGTAGAGCAGCTAGGGGCCATAGTCTCAGGGGTTTCATCAGGCTCCATCAGACCAGCAAACCTGGTCGTCCCCCCCCCCTTTTTTTTAATGATTTTGAGTTTTGTTCCACGTTGTTTTCCCACTCTATCTAGGATCTCCTACACAGATCCCCTTCGAGTGGTTAACAGTGGTGCTGGGCACCATCTAGTTGTTTTGGTCTCATGGTCTACCAGTCCCTTAGACTAATTGTTTCCATGTGTCTTTGGTTTCCTTCATTATTCTTTGCTCTGGACAAGGAGAGATCCATCATTGCATCCAGATGGCCACTTGCAAACTTTTAAGATCCCAGTTGCTACTCACCAAAATATGATGTGGAACAATGTTTTTGTGCAGTATGTTATGCCAATGAGCTTGATGTCCCCTGTGGCAATGGTCCCACAGGTCCAACTACTTGCTCCCTCCAGGTAGCTGGCTGTGGCCAAGAAGTTACCACAACCTTGTCCCTTGTCAGCTCTGCTATATGCCTGGACATTCTTACAGCACATACAAATGCACTTTTAGAAACATCATCTGCCAACCCTATACATGGTCATGGGCACACTTCCCACTGCCTATACAAACCTGATTGTTCAGCCTGTCCACCCATCTATCCACTTGTAGAGCAATGTTTGCCATCACTGACAATGCAGTACTGTTATGTGCAAAAGGGTTGATCTTTGTTGTCTGTACCTCCCATGTATCTATCTCTTGTCTTCCTCTTCCTCAGTGCCACCATGTTGATCACTCACATTTGGTACATCGCCCTTCCCTTCACCCAAACCAATACTCGTCTCTACCTATTTAGTTTCTTTTTGAAGAACTGCCAAACTGCTTTCCATAGTGGCTGCACCATTTTGCATTTCCACCAGCAAGAGAGGAGAGTTCCAATTCCTCTACATCCTCATGAACACTTACTTTCCATTTTTCTGATAATAGCCAACCTAGTAGGTATGAAGTGGCATTTCCTTATAGTTCTGTCATGAGAACTTGAAATATACAACATAAAACTGTAGTCCACTAGGGAGGATTTAAGGGTTGGAGTCAGTGCCAAGGCCAGCTCCCCCATGTATAAAGCTGGATTTCTAGGGAGCAGGAACAAAGGACCTGTGAAAGGAGCCATTCCATGGGAGACTGGCATACACCTCTCACTTCAGAGTGGCTTAGATGATTAAATGAGACCAATAAGGTAAAGTGCTTAACAAGAGCATGACACACTAAACACTCAGTAAGATAAAGCTGTTGTGATTCTTGCAGTTCTTAAGTGGAGGGCTGACATAAGCTGTGTTGAAGATGCTATAAAGCTGGAGCCCTAGAGAGAAGTAAAAGGGGCAGCAGGTCAATTCTCAGGTGGTGGAGGTGAAGAAGGGTGGCAAAGTTACAAGATGAGTGGGATCCACTGTTCTGGGGTGGGTCAGCTGGGAGGCCTAGGTCATGCTCACTACTGACAGTGTGTTTGCAAAGTCCCCATCATGGCTGATTATATTCTCTGCAGATAACACAAGCCTTTGCCCTGGGACCTAGAGTCTAATGATAAATTCAATAAAAACCCCTCTCCCTTTGACTATCCCACCTATAGAATTCACATGGAATTAACATAATTAATGGATTAATATAATTGCATCAGCTTTGGTAAGATTAGTAACCTGAAACTTGACTCCAGTGTTTGCTACTACCTGTATTGGGGATGAGAACCAGTATTTTTTGCTATGAGTTTCTTCCACAAAAATTTTGCAGTGTATAATATGACAAATCTGTCATCTATTACAGCTTTTGTTATAAGAGAATTTCACAGTCTCAGTTTTAGCTTTTATTATTTTTCTCTTGCAGGGATTTCCAAGTAGATCGTTTACAAAAGTACCTCTACTCATCTAGTTTAGATACTTTTAATGCAATTTGAAATTAGTTAAAAATAATGGCCTCTGGGATTGACTCATCAGCGTATAGTGGTAGACAAAAAGTAAATCCAAGCACAAGAGTTCTGGTAAGATGGCAGAATGGGCAGAAAAACTACACAGACCCTCCTCAACAAAGAAAAGGGGACCCACTTAACACAGATATAGACGATAATCCTGGAGCCCTGAGCTTTGAAAGGAAGGATACAGAAGTGGACTAAACTCCAACTAGTAGAAGAACCTGCATGAAAACACCAAAAAAGGAAACATACGGAGCTGCGGTCTGTTAGCAATCCTCACGGCACAGATGGCTTGGATATTGCCAAGTGGTGTTAGGACCTAAAAATTAACTTAAAAATTGGCCCTGCGAGCCAGGAGCTGCACATTAGACTGCACTGGTGGCTGGTGAATAAAAGAGGAAGCAGGGAACAGGGAGATGGGCTGAGCTGTGGACTTCTGGCTGTCCAGAGGGTGCAGCCATTTTGAATGTTTACAAGCAGTTTGACCATTTTGGATATTTAAAATGACAGCCTTCTCTCAGATTCCAGGGACCTGAGAATAGGTTCCACTTGCCAGGGACTCCAAGGACATTCCAGACATGAACGAGTGGAAAGGTGTGATATTCCCCTTGTTACTCTTATACCCCACACCCACTTGGTGAATGGAGGTGTGGCCATCCCTCACTCCCACGCACCTTCTGGGCCAGCAGGAATTCCATCCCAGCCTGTGTGCTCCGATGAAGTCTGGGTGCCCTTCCCCGCCCAGATTTTTTTTCCCTTTTTTTAAAAAAAAAAAAACTTCATTTGTTTTTGTCTATTTTAAAAGTATTATTATTCTCTTTTAAATCCTTTTATTATTATTCTTTATTCTTCCCATCCCAGGTTCTAATTTTCAGGTTTTTTTCTCTTCCCTGTTCCTGGTTCCCATTTTTTTCTTTCCCATGGTTAACCCCATTCCTTGTTTTTTTTTTTTTTTTGCATTCTTCCCATTTTTTTCTTCATTATTCTACTCTACCTCTTTTCTCTTATTGCCCTCTTCTCAGATATTTGAGGGTTTCTTTTTTAGGTGATTATTCCTATGTGTTTGCACAATGCTTTTGTCCACTTGCTTTTACTTTTTTGATGGTTTTTCTGTTGTTTTTGTCTAACTGAGTGGGAGATGGCAACCATGCCCATATGACACAACTACACCCACACCTCCTGCGGCTCCACTTACTGAGTGAGAGCCACCACTTCCTTCTCCACCAACTGGCCAAAACTAAACAACCACCAAGAAGAGCATGACTCACCCTTAACTGATCTTCACACACACTTAACAGAGATATAAATACAACAGCAGCACAGTGCCTTGGAGAAAACAGACCATCATAGGCCACACAAAAAAGCAAGATAAAGCAGTAGAAACAAAGGAGCAGGATCCCTGAGGAAGCAGCAGCATTGGAAATCCCTGATAATGAATTCAAAAGACTTATATTTAGGTATCTTCAAAGGATTGAGAGACAGATCAAGGAAGACACTGAAAAAAAATAAGGAAAACACAGACAAAGCCCTAGAACAATTTCGAAGAAAATACAAAAACAAATGGACAAAATAAATGAAAAATTAGAAATGATAAAAAATGTACAGCTAGAAATCCAGAAGATTAATACTAAATTGTCAGATAACACATTGAAAGGGCAAAGAAGTAGAATCAAATCAATGGAAGACAGAATTAATGAGATTGAAGACAAATACCTGAATACTTATTTGGAAAGGGATCAATCAGAAAAAAGATCAAAACAAAATGAAGAAAGCCTAAGTTTCATGTGGGATACCATACAAAGGAATAATCTATGTGTAATAGGAATTCCAGAACAGAAAGAGAAAAATAAAACCACTGAGAAAATTGTTCAAGATTTGTTGGAAGAGTAATCCCCTGATTTGATGGAAGATGAGATTATATCCATTCAGGAAGTCCAACAAACCCCAAACAGGATAGACCCCAAGAGAAAATCATCAACACATATCATCATCAAACTCATCAAAACAAAAGACAAAGAATCCTGAAAGCAGTATAGGAAAAATGAAAAGTTACCTACAAAGGACAATCAATAAGAATAACCTCTGGTTTCTCAGCAGAAACCATGCAGGCGAGAAGGCAATGGGATGGTATACATGAAACTCTGAAAGAGAAAAATTTCCAGCCAATAATTATACACCCAGCAAAATTATCCCTCAAATATGATGCTGAAATTAGGAGATTCCAGATAAGCAGAAATTAAGGGAATTCATTAAAACCAGACCAACCTTACAAGAGATGCAAAAGGGAGTCATTTGAACAAAGAACCAATAATAGCAAACAACAACCAACTATTAATATACAAGATGACATAACCCAAAAACCAATGCAGCAATGGAAGTATCCAAAGTAAAATAAGCTTACAAGATTGGAAACAGGGAACCACAGACATCAATTGAAAAATGAGGACAACTACAAACCAAAAAGAGGGAAAAAACAGTGTAGTTAAAGAACTTCTAAATGGTGAGGAAGTCAAGAGACTTGCAAGGTAGAATGGATTGTTCTAAACTCGGGGAGAAAATTATAAATCACAGCATAACCTCAAAAATGATAAATCTTCACATCAGAATAAAAAAAAAGGCACAGATATTTAGCAAATACTAAAACAATAGCAACAAAGGAGATGATAACATGATTCATAAACATAATGAGCTCATCATAGAAAATTATATGGAACAAAGAAACCAGGAACACCATGAAAAAACACATAACAAAATGACAGCAACAAATTCATACTTGTCCATAATTACACTGACTATCAATGGATTAAATGCACCACTCCATCTTCTCAGATCACAATGCTATAAAACTAGAAATAAACAATAGGAAGATAGAAAAAGCAAACACACTGAAACTGAGTAACACTCTCCTTAAAAACAGCTGGGTAATAGAAGAAATAAAAAATTAATTGAAAAAATTCCTTGAATCAAATGAGAATGAAAGTACAACATTCCAAAATCTTTGGGACACACAAAAGCAGTGATCAGAGGCCAATTTATAGCAATAAATGCACACATCAAAAAAGAAGAAAGAGCCCAAATCAATACTTTAAACCAACATCTCCAACA
>NW_006921719.1:6656242-6658109 GCF_000298275.1 Orycteropus afer afer
GGGACATTCCTCAACATAATAAAGGACATCTATGCAAAACCAACAGCCAACATTATTCTCAGTGGAGAGAGACTGAAACCATTCCTCTTGCGAACAGGAACCAGACAAGGAAGCCCACTATAACGACTTCTATTCAACATTGTATTGGAAGTCTTAGCCAGGGCAATAAGGTAAGAAGGGGAAATCAAAGGCATTTAAATTGGTAAGGAAGAAGTCAAACTATCTGTATTTGCTGATGATATGATCCTATACCTAGAAAACCCAAGAGACTCAGCCAAAAAACTACTGGAACTAATCGATTGATTTACCATAGGGGCAGGATACAAGATCAACATCCAAAAATCAGTTAGATTCTTCTACACCAGCAAAGAGATTGCTGAAAAAGAAATAAGGAAATCAATACCATTTAAAATAGCTACCAAAAAAATAAAAAATACCTGGGAATAAATCTACTAGGGACACAAAAGACCTGTACAAAGAAAACTATTTAAAAAACTACTGCAAGAAACCATAAGAGATCTACATAAATGAAAGAACATCCCATGCTCATGGACAGGAAGATTGAACATTGTGAAAATGTCAATTCTACACAAAGCAATCTATACATTCAATGCAATCCCAATCTAGATCCCATCAACATTCTTCAGGGATATGGAAATACCAATCATTAACTTTATATGGAAAGGAAAGAGACCTCGAATAAGCAAAGCACTACTGAAGAAGAACAATGAAGTAGGAGGGCTCACACTGCCGGATCTCAAAACCTACTATATAGCCACAGTAGTAAAAATTGCCTGGTATTGGTACAATGACAGACACATACACCAATGGAATAGAATTGTGAACCCAGAAATAGATTAATTGACCTATGGTCAGCTGATCGTTGGCAAAGGACCAAAATCCATTAATGGGGAAGAAAATGTTTGTTTAATAAGTGGTGCTGGCAAAACTGGATATCCATTTGCAGAAATATGAAACAAGCTCTGTACCTCACACCATACACAAAAACGAACTCCAGATGGATCAAAGACTTAAATGTGAAACCTAAAAGTATAGAGTTCCTCAAGTAAAAACTAGGGGAAAATTTAGGGGCCCTAATATATGGCATAAATAGACTATCAAGCATAACACAAAATGCACAAACAGCAGAAGAGAAACTAGATAAATAGGACCTTCTAAAACTTAATTTTTTATGTGCTTCCAAAGATCCCTCCAGAAGAGTCAAAAGAGAACCTACAGATTGGGAAAAAATATTTGGCAATGACATATCTGACAAGGGACTTATCTCTAGAATTTATAGACAACTCTAACACCTCAATAACAAAAAGACAAATAATCCAATTAAAAAATGGGCAGAAGACATGAATAGACACTTCACCAAAGAGGATATTCAGGTGGCCAACAAACATATGAAGAAATGCTCACGATTATTAGCCATTAGAGAGATGCAAATCAAAACAACAAAGATACCATCTTGCCCCAGCACTAGCAGCAAAGTTCAACAAGACAGAAAATAAGAAATGCTGGCAAGGATGTGGAGAGATTGGGGCTCTCATACACTGCTGGTGGGACTGTAAAATGGTACAACCACTGTGGAAAGCAGTATGGCGATTCCTTCAAAAGCTGGAAATAGACAAACCATTTGACCCAGTCATTCCATTACTAGGTATATATCCTAAAGAAGTGAGACCCATGACAAGAACAGACATATGCACACCCATGTTCCTTGCAGCACTATTTACAAGAGCAAAAACTTGGAAACAACCTAGGTGTCCATCAACTGAGGAATGGATAACCAAACTATGCTACATACACACAATGGAATACTATGCAACCCTAAAGAATAATGTATAATCTGCAAAACACC
>NW_006921719.1:6658624-6660505 GCF_000298275.1 Orycteropus afer afer
CAAGTGTATTTGTATGTTCTGTAAGAATTCCCAGGGGGAAAATAGAGCTGACAAGGGACAAGATTGTAGTCACTTGTTGGTCACAGCCAGCTACCCAGAGGGACCAAGTAGTTGAACCTGTGGTCTCAGGACCATAGTTGCAGGGGACATCAAACTCAATTGGCATAACACACTACACAAAACATTGTTCCACTTCCTACTTTGGCTAGTAGCAACTGGGATCTTAAAAGCTTGCAAGCAGCCATCTAGATGCAACGATGGGTCTCTCCTTGTCCAGAGCAAAAAAGAATGAAAAAAAAAACAAAAAGTCACGGAAACAAGAATGAAGAAAACCAAACATTTATGGAAACAATTAATCCTTGCGACTGGTACACCATGTGATCTTCAGCCTATATGACTCTGAGACCAGAAGAACTAGATGGTACCCAGATACCACTGTCAACCACTCAGAGGGGGGATCTATGTAGGAGATCCTGGATAGAGAGGGAGAACAAAGTGGAACAAAACTCAAAATCACTAAAAAAAAAAAAGGGTGGGGAACAGGTTTGCTGGTCTGATAGAGCCTCCTGGAAACTGCTGAGACTATGGCCCCTAGCTACCCTTCAGGTCTGGAACTGAACCCACTCCTGTGGCTTCCAGCCAAACAAAAGACAAGCATATGAGGTGAACATTTACATTAGATATATACACTCTTTGGAGAGAACAATCATGGGAGAATAGAAGAGCTGTGTACGCACAGGGAGACAGCTCAGGGGGCAGGAAATGTATGGGAGGGAAGGATATAGGGAATTGGTAACCATGGAGAGGAAGTGGGAGGGGAGCTGTTGCATTGTGGGAAATTAGTCAGTGTCATGAGACAAAGTGTGAGCTGCAGTATGGAAAGTGAATTTGCTCTGTAAACTTTCACCCAAATCGCAATAAAAATTTTAAAAAAAGATATTTGCAGTGGGGAAAAAAACGTGCATAATAATGGGTAATACTGTACAAGTCACCATATTACATTCTACAATACTGGGAAACATTTCCATGTAACTATTAAATTACAGTTTAACTCAGTGTTCTAAGTATCCCTTTTAAGAATGTTCTTATGTGCTGTCAAGTCAGACTTGACTCATAGCGACCCCTCCTAGAGCTTCCGAGGTAGTATCAATCACTGCGGAAGTAGATTGCCCAACCTTCCTTCTGAGGAGTAGCTGGTGGATTTGAACCACCAGCCTTCTGGTTAGCAGTCAAGTGCCGTAGGCACTATGCTACCAGAGCTCCCCTTTTAAGAATACTAATCAAATATATGTCCTAAAGAAGTGATAGCCAGGACACAAATAGATATATGCACAACCTTGTTCATCACAGCACTATTTACAATAGCAAAGAGATGGAAACAACCTCAGTGGCCACCAATAGAGGAATGGATAATCCAACTGTAGTACATACACACAATGGAATACTGTGCAACACTAATAATGCTGAATCCGTGAAACATTGCAAAATGTGGATGAACCTGCAGGATATTATGCTGAGTGAAATAAGTCAATCACCAAAAAAAACTTCAAACTCATTGCCATCAAGTTGATTGTGACTCAAAGTGACACCTATTGAGTTTCCAAGGCTTTAGATTTTTATGGAAGTAGATTGCCCCATCTTCCTTCTGTGGAGTAGCTGGTGGGTTTGAACTGCTGACCTTCTGGTTAGCTGCCAATGTCTTATCCATTATGCAAC
The DNA here is from genome assembly GCF_000298275.1 of Orycteropus afer afer. Classification (NCBI taxonomy): domain Eukaryota; kingdom Metazoa; phylum Chordata; class Mammalia; order Tubulidentata; family Orycteropodidae; genus Orycteropus; species Orycteropus afer. The sequence goes on from NW_006921719.1 coordinate 6,660,341, forward strand.
CAGAGCTCCTTAAGTCAATCACAGAAGCACAAATATTCTATTAGTATACTATTGTAAAAAGTCAATGAAAGGTTTCTATATGAAAGGAAATTTTCTTTTTTGGTTACCAGGGACAGGAGAGGAGGAGAGGGAAAATTGCTAGATAGGTTAAAATATATATATATA
>NW_006921719.1:6660605-6676830 GCF_000298275.1 Orycteropus afer afer
ATATATATAATATACCAAAGATTATTAATGGTTACCAGGGGTAGAAGGGAGAGGGAAAGGGGAATGCTTTGTTTGTGGAGCATTGAGTTCATGCTAATGGTGGTGGAATATTTTGGAAAAATAATAAATAATGGTGACACAACATGAAAAATGTCATCAATGTCCCTGAGCTGTAAATGTGGAAGTTGTTGTGTTCGTGAATGTCTTGGTGTATATGTTTTCACCACAATAAAAGTAAAAAAAAAAAAGACTACTGACAACAGAAAATAAATAAACCAAGCTCCCTGCCATCAAGTCAACTCTGACTTATAGCAACCCCCACTGGGTTTCCAAAGCTGTAAATCTTTATGGAAGCTGACTGCCTTATCTTTCTTCCACAGAGCAACCACCAACCTTTCGATTAGCAGGCAAATGCTTTGACCACTGTACCACCAGAGCGCCTTAAGAACAGTAACAGAAAACATTATTTAAAACAACTTTCTAAAAAGTCGTATTTCTCTAAGGATTATAATACTTAGGAAATGCTTACAATCTCCAGCTCAATTTTCCATTATATTACTGAGGAGTAAAATACATTTGAGATGAAATTAAACAGATGTAATATATTGAATCTCCTTGTTCTACTCCAAAAAAGTGTGATGGCAAGTTTCTGAAAGGGAAATCTAAGGTCTTCTAATGCAGAGCTACCTTAAGTATTAGTATGATACATTTCCACCTAAGTCAAGATGAAGTAGTTTGGGGCAGTTCTACCCTGACCTGTAGGGTCGCTATGAATCAGAACCAACTCCATGGCAGTGGGTATGTACGTGGGTAAAGAATTTCTCATTTAAGAGAGTAAAACGATTTCAAACAACCCATATTAGATTCCCTGACCATACCAAAAAAAAAAAACCAAACTCACTGCTGTTGCATCAATTTGACTCATAATGATCCCTCCTTGGGTTTCTGAGGTGGTATTTCTATAGAAGTAGATTGTCCAATCTTCCTTCTGAGAGTGGCTGGTGGATTTGCGCCACCAGCCTTCTGGTTAGCAGTCAAATGCCTTAGGCAAGAAAATGTGAACATCTGGAAAACCCCTTTGAAAACTGTCTCCAAGAACAAGTTATTTGAAAAACCTTCCCACTAGCAGCCAGTTGACATCTTTCAAAGGGATTCAAATTTTGGGAAGCAGAAATTGGGCAAGGCTAGCTCTCATGTATAAGAAAGATGGTTTAACACACACACACACTCACACACAAACAGTTGCCATCAAGAACTAGATAGGGCCCACCTACCACTACTGACCACTGCAATTGGGATCACAATAGAAGGTCCTGGACAGAGTAGGAGAAAAATGTGGAACAAAATTCAAAATCATATGAAAGACTCATCTGATAGAGACTGGTGGAACCCCTGACACTGTGGCCCTCAGACACTGTTCAAACCTGGAACTGAACCCACCCCCAGAGACCACTGTTCAACCAAGCAATAGGCCTATAAAGTGAATAATAGTGCCCATGAGGAATGTATGCAGATCAACCATACAAGATCAAAAGGGTAACATTTGCCCAAAAATAAAGCTCAGAAGGCAGGAAAGATGAACAAATGGAAATGGGGAACTCAGGGAGGGAGTGGAAAGTATGCTGTTACATCGAGGGGACTGCAACTAATGCCATGCAACAAAACATGTATAAATTGTTGAACTGGAACCAAGTTGCTCTGTAAACTTTCACTCAAATCACAACAAAATGCTTAAAAACAACCAGTTACCAGTAGTTTTGATTCATGGCGACCCCTTATGTTTCAGAATACAACTGTGCCCCACAGGGTTTCCAGTGGCTGTGATCTTTCAGAATGAGATTGCCAGGACTTTCTTTCAAGGCATCTCTGGGTGGATTTTAACCAGCAACTTTTCAGTTAGACTAGATACAAGCTATTCATTCCATCAGTATTTATTAAGCCTTTTCCATGTGCAAGACACTATGGTAAGTGCTGGAAGATACATGGATGCAGACTTTTTTATGTCGTTTGAAGACATCCTCCCCTCCCCCCCCCCAAAAAAAAAAAACCTAACGTCTTGAATAATGGCAACATAAGAAAGTCCACAGGCTACAAAGTGACGGCCTTTGACAGTGAACACTTTTTTGGGTAAGTACTTTTATGATTAAAATAGTCTTACTTCTTAAGCCTAAATGTATACAATTGTAACATATGTAGGTTTGTGCTTTATCATTGATGGGTTTCTGGAAAGTTATGTGAAAATGTTTTAAAATCAAACACAAAATATTTTAAGAAACAGCAACTGTGTTCCATTTATTCTGGAGCCTCACTTGTTCCGTAGGCCAGTGCCCCTCCAGCATGTGCTGCTACTCTGGCAGAGATGCCCAAACTATGGAAACCATCACCTGCATGGGCCTCTCTCAAAGGATCTGGAGACTCCAGCTCAGACTGGATCTAGTGGAATCATCAAAGGTAGGTGATGTTGCAGAAAGTCCTCCAACTAGGCAATTTCTTAACCACTGTCATTGTCATGGATTGAATTGTGCCCCTAGAAAATACATGATGTAAATCCTAACCTCTATGCCTGTGATTTTAACCCCATTTGGGAATGGGTTGTCTTTGTTATGTTAATGAGGCATGCTTAATATAGGATGTGTCTTGAATCGATCTCTTTTAACATATAAAAAATTATACAAGCAAGTGAGAGAAGCAGAGAAGGGGAAAAACTGATGCCAGATTGGTGCCAAACTACTCAATCTCCAAGGAACCAAGAAACAAGCTGAAGACATAAGGACCTTCCCCAAGAGCCAACAGAGCAAGTTAGTTACCTTTAATGCTGCTCAAACTCACTACCATGGAGTCGATTCTGACTTACAGTGAACCCCATTCGGTTTCAATGGCAGTAAATCTTTACAGAAGTAGATTGCCCCATCTTCCTTCCATGGAGCAGCTGGTGGGTTTGAACCACCAACCTTCTGGTTAGCAGTCAAATACCTTAGGCACTATGCCACCTTTAATGCTAGCTCCTTTAATTTAGACTTCTAGCCACCTAAACTTAAGAAAATAAATTTCTGTTTGTGGAAGTCATCTACTTGTGGTATTTCTGTTATAGGAACACTAGTAACTAAGACAATCATGTTCTTAGTTATTGCTCTGGACTTATTTACAAACAGAAAAGACTGTACCCACATCATTATCCTGGTTCAGTCTTCTAGACTGTCTTAGGTTTGTAGGACACAGTGTGAGTTGTTAGACTCTACAGCAGCATAGCTGGCAATAGGGAGCAATTCTGCTTTACAGATGCTATTTGGGTTAAATCATGAAAATGCTTGTTTCATACTTCAAAAGTGGAAATCTCATATGGTTCAACATAACATCTTGAGAGGCAGAGTAGGCTATGGTTTAGAAAGACAACCTCTAGCATTGATCTTTCCTTCTTTCCCCACCTCCAGATAATGTAATAGATTGTTTCCCTCTCAATTAACTTCATGGAAATCCTAAGAGAAAGAATGCAGGGAAACGTGCACATGTCCTTGGCCCAATCCTCCTACATGGAGAACAATGAAAAACCTTTAAAAATTTAGTTAAGAAAATCAACCCTTGTCTAAGAACAAACAGTCCAGCCCTTGCTGAGCCCCAATTGAGCTGGAGAGCCAACCCAATCACCATTAGTGTCCTCAGAGCAGAAGGACAAAGCCGCCTCTGTTCCTAAAGGAGGGACTCAGGGACAAAACCCAACCTCCCGTTACCAAGCTGTGAAAATTAAAGCACAGAATCATAATGAAGACACCAAGATGGTGATATAGTCAAATTCAGAACTAGTCCCTGATGCTCTGGAAACTGCCTTCCATTTTTATAGTACAAATAAGGAACCCTGAATAGCATTTCATAAGCCAAATAAGCATTTAGTGAGAGAAAAAGTAAGGTTTGTTGGACTCCAAGTAGGCAGTTGGGATCTAAATCCCCCCCTCTTTCCATCTATCTCATGTGAGTGACTTGGTATAGAATCAAAGACTCTTTTTAGGGATCAAGTTTTCAGACTTGATGGTTTCAGGATGTTTCCCCTACATTTGGGAAACAGAGTCTCTCTCCCACATGGGTCCGCCAATGTGCACTAAAATAAGAACTATTGTTAAATCGCCTCTCACATTCACTATACTCAGGGTTTCTCTCCTGTGTGGATTTGCTTGTGTATAATAAGACTTGAGCTCTGGTTGAAGCTTTTCCCACACTCCCCACATTTATAGGGTCTCTCTCTGGTATGAATTCACCGGTGGGTAATAAGGTTTGAAAGGTCACTGAAACTTCCTCCACATTCAAGACATTCATTCATAGGATTTCTCTCCTGTGTGGATCCTCTGATGACTGGTGAGGGTGGAACTCTTATTGAACTTTTTCCCACACTCAGGGCACTGGTAGGGCTTTTCGCCAGTGTGTGTCCTCCAGTGTGCACCAAAGTGTGAGCTATTGGTGAAACTTTTTCCATAATCCCTTCACTTAGGGGTTTCTCTCCTATATGGATTCTCTGGTGCTTAGTAAGGCTAGAGCTCTGGTTGAAGCCTTTCTGGCACTCCTCGCATTTACAGGGCTTTCCTCCTGTGTGGATTCTCTGGTGTGCTGTGAGATTACAATGATCACTGAAACCTTTTCCACATTCAGGGCATATGTCCAGCTGTTCCCCAGTGTGGATTCTCTGGTGGCAAACTAGATAAGACCTTCGACCAAAGCTTTCCCCACAATGGCCACATGTTTCTTTTCTCTAATGTGGGCTAATCTGTGAACAGCTAAATGGAAAATCTGGCTGAAATTTTTTCCACATTCAAAGCACATATTGGGTTTTTCTCTTATGTAGGTTCCCTTGTTGTTGTTGTTGTTGTTGTTTGCCATCGAGTCGGCCCCGACTCATAGCGACCCCTCCTTGGGTTTCCGAGGCAGTATCACTACGGAAGTAGGATTGCCCAACCTTCCTTCCAAGGAGTGGCTGGTGGGTTTGAACCGCCAGCCTTCTGGTGAGCAGTCAAGTGCCTTAGGCACTATGCTACCAGAGCTCCTAGGTTCCCTTAGGACCTATGAATTTTCCTAAGTCTCTTCTTCTTGAGCAAAGAGTGACTCTTGAACATCTTCTAGGGATATTTCCCATGGCTTTTCTGCCCTATCTTCACTTTCCACTCTTTCCTATAATTAAGGTATTTGGAAACATCCATTTTGGATCTTTCTAATAATGCCTCAGGTAGTTCTACTTCCTCTGAAATGTCTTGGCTTGAATTTTCCTCACTCTTAGTCCTTGTTTCAAGATCTGAGAGAATAAAACAAACTGTGAATGTAACCAATTTTCTGAACTGAGGAGAATAAAAAACCTCACTGAGTGAGTAAAAACAAGTTATTGATTAGTGGCAGATAGGAAATAATCAACTTTCCATTACCTGGAGACAGTAAAAGGAGCTCTGGTGGTGATGGCTGACAGAGGTCCAGGGCTCACTCACTTCCGCAATTTCTAAACAAGGAGAAAGGCTGGGAGGAGGAGGAGGTAGGGTCCAGGCCTATTTCTTCCTCTTTAACCAGAGCAGCTCCCCACTCCTCAGAGGTTCTGCTCCCCAGCTTGGCTCCTCTCCTCTACCTGCCCACCTATGGAGCAGTAATCAGTACTAAGAAGCCAATCCTCTCTTTTTAATATTTCCTACTAGGTGGAGGGATATTCTTTAGAATAATAGTCCTGGCCTTTCTCCATTCCTTACTTATTTCTCTGTGGATAGGGGAGGAGGAATGACTTATCTGATTAATGAGAAATGGGGCATGCAGGCCTCAGATCAGCAATGAGGCTCCATCCCTGCAGGGCGAGGCTTGTGGCTGTCTAGTGCAGCCTGTGCTGGTGGATGAATCTGCTCAATGTTGGGTTCAGTATTAGGAAGGCCACTGGGCCATGCACTTAAGTCACATTCTCCAACAGTTCCATTAATTACAAAGCTGGCATTTTGATCTCAAATATCTCACTCATGTGTATTTCAATTGGTCCAGCATCTGGGTAGAAGAAGAGTACTATTCTGGTTACCTAGTACCGCTCTGACAGGAAATATACCACAAATGGGATGGCCTTAACAAACAGGAGTTTATTCTCTTACAGTTTGGGAGGCCAGAAGTCCAAGTTCAAAGTGCCAAGCTCTAGGGGCTGTGTGAAAGCATGACCTTGGGCTTCAGCCCTGCCTCCTGCTCCTGGCCCACTGAAACTAGAGGCTTTTCTTCACTCAGACAGCTACAAGCTGTTGAGGCTAACAAGGCCAAGGTCGACAGATAACATGGCACAGTCCTGATGCTACCAAACAACATGGCAGGCCATTAATTCAAGTCCATTCTAAGTCCCAAGGTCGGCAGAGCATGGCAGGCTGCTGAACAATGACACGGCTACATGCAGGGTCCAAGCGTGCCATAAGCTAGAGACCATTCCCCAAGGCTTCTTATATACAGGAAGCAGACCACATTCCCTAACGCAGCTACTCAGCTGCTCCCAGTAGATTCCACCATGGAGTTGATTACCAGTCTCATCATGGGGAATACTACATCCAGCTGCCCAGCCACTCAACCAGGCCCAGCCAAGTTGACACACAAACACAACTACCACAAGTACTATTTATTGCCCCCTCTAAAATCTAACAAAAATGACTGAACCCCACCAAGGAAAGGAGCTTATCCCCAATCCTTTCTTGGTCTTGACTGGAGAAATTTACCCCTCCAATTATCTAAGATTGACTGTACTTTTAGTTTTGGGTTATCCAGGCTCACTTTTTCTATTAACCAGGTTAAGTGATAGTTGACTGTTACTAAAATTCAGATAGAACTTTAAGAGGCAAATCATAAACACTCATAATTCTATTTTCCAAGGTAACTAAGGTTCAAGATAAAGGAGCAGGCCTTTCTGGGTTCTCTGCTCTTTTTCCAACTCTTGTGGACAATAAAGCAGATGCCTGGCTGTATCTTTGCCTAGTGGTGGCTTGTTGTTAGGTGCCATTGAGTTGTCTCCGACTCATAGAGACCCTATGTACAGCAGAATGAAACACCACTCAGTCCTGAGCCAGCTCCATGATTCTTGCTACACTTGAACCCATCACCGCTGCCACCATGTTAATCCATCTCATTGAGGGCCTTCCCCTCTTTCATCAACCCTCCATCTTACCAAGCATGACACCCTTCTCTAGGGAATGGTCCCTTCTGACAACATGACCAGAGTATGTGAGACGAAGTCTGGCCATTCTCACCTCCAAAGAGCATTCCAGCTGCACTTCCTACAGGACAGACCTGTTAGTTCTTTTAGCAGTCCACAGTACTTTCAGCACTCTTTCCCAACACCACAGCTCAAAAGCATCAATTCTTCTTCGGTCTTCCTTATTCATTGTCCAGCTCTCACATGCATATGAGGCAACTGAAAATGCCATGGCTTTTGTCAGATGCACCTTAGTCCTCAAGGAAACATCTTTGCTCTTCAGCACTTGAAAGAGGTCTTTTGCAGCCGATTTGCCCAGTGCCATACTTCATCTGATGTCCTCACTGCTGCTTCCATTGGTGTCGATTGTAGAACCAAGCAATGTGAAGTCTTTTAGAATGTCAGTCTTTTCTCTATTTATCATAATGTTGCTTATAGGACCAGTTGTGAGGATTTTTGTTTTCTTTATAATGAGATGTAATCCATACTGCAGACTGCATTCTTCAATGTTCATCAGTAAGTACGTCAAGTCATCCTCACTTTCAGCAAGCAAAGTTGTGCTGTCAGTGTATCGCAGGTTGTTAATGATTCTTTCGCCAATCTTAATGGCATGTTCTTTATCCAGTTTCTTGGATTGTTTGCTCAGCATACAGATTGAATAAGTATGGTGAAAGGATACAACCCTGACACACTCCATTCTTGATTTTAAACCATGCAGTGTTCCCTTTTTCTGTTTGAACAACAGCCTCCTGGTCTATGTGCAGGTTCCTCATGAGTACAATTAAATGTTCTGGAATTCCCATTCTTCTCAATGTTATCCACAACTTGTTATGATCCACACAATCAAATACTTTTGCATAGTCAATAAAACATAAGTAAACATCTTGTGTTGGCAAAATATCCCTCATTCCACATCCTCTTCTGAATCCAGCTCGCATTTCTGAAGTTCTCTGTCAATATACTGCTGCAACCATTTTTTAATTATCTCCAGTAAGATTTTACTAGCATGCAATATTAATGATACTGTTTGATAATTTCCACATTCTGTGGGATCACCTTTCCTTGGAATGGGTACAAACATGGATCTCTTCCAGTCAGGTAGCCAGGTAGCTGTCTTCCAAATCTCTTGGCATAACCGAGTGAGTGCCTCCAGTGGGGCATCCATTTGTTGAAGGTCTCAATAGGTATTCCGTCAAAATTCCTGGAGTCTTGTTCTTCACCAGTTCTTTCAGTGCTGCTTCAATTTCTTCCTTCAATACCATTGGTTCTTGATCATATGCCACCTCCTGAAATGGATGAACATCGACTGGTTCTTTTTGGTACAGTGACTCTGTGTATTCCTTCCAACTTCTTTTGATGCTTCCTGCACCATTCAATATTTTGCCCATAGAATCTTTCAATATTGCAACTCAAGGCTTAAATTTTTTCCTCAGTTCTTCCCTTTCGGTTTTCTAACTCCAGGTCTTTGCACATTTTATTACAGTAATTGTCTTTGTCTTTTCAAGCTGCTCCCTGAAATCTTCTATTCAGCTCTTTTATCTTGTCATTTCTTCCATCTGCTTTAGCTACTCTTCGCTCAAGGGCAAGTTTCAGAGTCTCTTCTGACATCCATTTTGGTCTTTTCTTTCTTTCTCGTATTTTTAATGACCTCTTGCTTTCTTCATGGATGATGCTCTTGATGTCATCCCACAATTCTTCTGGTTTTTGGTCACTGGTGTTCAATGCATCAAATCTATTCTGCTGGCTTGTCCATCTTCAAAATTCTCGGTCCAACTTCTTTGTTGGCAAAATACTAGTTTCACTCATTTCCCACTTGCACAAGAAGCTTTCCAAATTTCCATGCAGTCCTGGAGATTGACATTCTCAAGCTCTTCACTCCTCTCCAGCATTGTGGTCCCTTTTGGATGGGGAACTGGAAGGCCTGCTCAAGGAAAAGCAAGGAGGGGCACGGAGTTCTGTAATTTGTTTTCAGTTCTCATATCTGGAAGTGGTATAGGTGAAATGAGATTGCAAGCACCTCCTAGAAAGGCCCAGTTTTCAGTGGAAAAAGTTTGGTTAATGACTCAGGAATCTGTCCCCTTGAATGAGGAGTAGAGAGCAATGCACTTATCTACTACAATAATAATCATAGCAATGATGATAATGACAGATGACATTTACTGAGTGCTATGTACCAGGATCCTCATAACAGACCACTGAGGTAGTACTATCACTGTACCCACTTATAGATGAGAAAACAGGTGCTCAGCGTGTTTAACCAACTTTCCCAAGAACAGACAAGTCTTTAAGTGTTTGTAAGTGGTAAACTGTTAATATATAACACATACAGAGTTCACACTTACAGGGTTATTTTAGATGGAAACAAACAAAACTGAAAATAACTTACATCTTCTCTCTTTCTATTTAAAAAAAAAAAAAAACCTAAACCCAGTTGATTCTGACTCATGGTAACCCCCTGTATAGCAGAAAACAGCTCTGCATAGGGCTTTTAATAGCAGTGACCTTTTGGAAGTACATCACCAGACCTTTCTTCCAAGGTGCCTCTGGAAAGAATTGAACCTCAAGCCTTTCAGCTAGTGGGCGGGTGGTTAACCATATGCACTACTCCAGGATCCTCTATAATACTATTACTAAAAGTAGGCAGAGAGACTCCTGTGCTATAGAGCAGAGCAAAAACCTCAACATGGTCTTTGTTGAGTCACTCTGGACTACAACAGGTTCACTGAAAGGCTGAGTTAAGCAACATTTGAGGATAGGAGGTAAATAGTGTTGCCCCAAAGAAATAACTAATTTTCCTCCTACTGAGGTCATTTCCTGATATAAAGTAGTGGTAGCAGAGCCAGGACAATAAATCATGCCTCCTTATTTCTAGTCCCTACTGCTTCCCACAAGGAGTTTTGGTACTAACCCAATTTGGCTGCTAACCAAAAGGTTAGTGGTTTGAACTCACCAGTTCTCCATGGGAGAAAGATGAGGCAGTCTGCTTCCACACAGATTTACAGCCTTGGAAAGCCTCTGGGCAGTTCTACTCTGTCCTATAGGGTTGCTATGAGTTGGAATCAACTTGATGGCAGTGGTCAGTGGGTTTAATGCTTCCCAAAGGACTTCATCTTTCCTACTGTTTTGAGGTGAACTGGGGGAGGGCTTACCGTTGGGTTTCCTCAAAGCCATCCCTTGCCCCACCTTCTGGTACTGCCTCCCTGTTCTTTTTGGAGTCTTCTCTATTCCGCAGAAGGCCTCCTCCCATCTTTAAGGCATCAAGGGTGTTAGCAAGGGTCCAGGGACTCATCAGGGCATCCATCTCATCACAGAAGGCACAGGTGCCTGGCGTCTGGGTGCCCCTGGCTTTGTGGTAGTTGGTCCAAAGGTTTTTGAACTGGTAGCGACACTGCTCCAGGGTTCGCAGGAAGCCACATTCCTGCAGCCACTGTGCCACAATCCAGTATACCTCACAGTTCCAATGCAGGTCTATAGTTTCTCGTGAGTATAGGGCTCACCAAGAATTCCCAGGAAAATTTTAGTTTCTTCATACCCCCAGTGTACACCCAGAGGAAAGATACAGCAGTTAAGCTAAGACAAAGCTGCTGATTTTGTAAAGAAGATAGCAGAAGACCCCTACTCACCACCACAGCATTTCAGTGATTTCCTAAGAAATGATAGAATATTTTCTTTTTCTCAGTGACAGGATTGATCAGTACATCCAACAATGGAAATATATTTATTTTTAAGCTTATAAACATCATGTTTATATAATACCTTCTTATTGTTGTAAAAATATATATAACACAATGTTTGCCGATGTTTTTCATATGTATAATTTAGTGATATCAATTACATTAACTATATTGTGAACCCATCATAATAGTTCTACTTTTTTCTCAATTACTCACATTAACAAAGGGCTCTCCATATATGTAAAAATAATCTTTCATTGTCCTTTCCAAACTATTATATGCTTTGAATACATATGGCACTTCTGAAATAACTAGTTGGGATAAGGTCATCTCTAAACTCTGTTAACAACTAGGACCCTCCCATCTTGCTTCTGAGTAAGGTCTTATCAGTAAGACTCTGAAATAAGGCTGAGACACCAAGGCTGCTGGATACTTCTTTAACTCCCAACTCTTCCTTGTCACAATCTTCTTTCATGGTTTCTGAGTGCTCTTTCTCCAAAGATGCAATTGTGAAGCCTAGGTTCTGCCCCAGATACCCTGACCCACCTTCTAACATAGCCTTGGCCAGCATCACCTCCTCCTGTTCCCAGAAGTCCCTGTGCAGTTCTTTAAGCTCTACATCATGGTCCCTCTAACCACACAAATGCTCTGCAACATCTGGGAAGGGGTTGGCAGCCCAAGGGCACATCAGGACATCCAACTTGTCATAGAAGGCACAGGTCGTTGGCTTGTGGATGCTCCTGGCTTTATGGTAGTTGGTCTGGAGGTTATTGAACCGGTAGCAACACCGCTCCAGAGTGTGCAGAAAGCACGCTCTTGTAGCCGCTCAACCGCTATCCGGTATAACTGGTGGTCCCAATGGCAGGTGGGAAGTTGTTCATGGATCCAAAACTCACTGAGAATTCCCAGAAACGTTTTGGTTTCCTCATAGCCCTAGTGCACCCCTGCCACCTTCTCATCCTCCAGGCCCTGCCACTCCAGCTTGTTACAGGCTTTGGCTCTTGTCAGGACTGGCACCTGACACTCTCCTTCCCTCAGGAGCACTGAAGGTCTGGACTCTGTGGTTTTTACTCCTGCTGCAGGTAGGGGCTCACAATGGGTCTGTAGATTCAAAAATCTGCTGGCAGGGAGACAAGCAGAAGACATAATGCTTTGATGACTCCAATCCCTGTGTATATTCCTGGGGGAGAAAATTAAAATTAAAAAAAAAAAAAAAAGAATCTAACTAGATTCTTGGGAAGAGACAATAATAAGGGAAACAAAACAAAACAGGCCCAGATCTCTAACTGTATGAGCATGGTCAGCTACTCTATAACAAATAAAATTCAGGTATTTTTGGCTTTACTGACCCTGAGATGAGTTTCAATCTATTTTCCTTTCTGTGCTCATCTCTGGTAACTTGACTGTGGTATTGGGTTGCTACATCTTTTTAAGCAGAATTGAACCCAGGTATGGATTTCAAAAATTCAGTCCAAAAGGTCTAGAGTAGTAAATACCACAGAAACCTCATAACAAACTTAGACTCTAAAGGAGAAAGGCACTTACCTGGTAAGAACCCATTTGCAGAATTCCCTGGAGTTGTTTCCATACAATGATTCCTCTGTCCAGAGTGTGGATGCCCCTTGTGCCTCCTGAGAGACATATGCAGGCATACTACCAAATGTCATCAACTTCTGAGGGAAATAACATCCCTACTCAAAACACATTGTCTAGGGACAAAATGCCTCTATATTGGCCAGATGACTAACCAGATTTGGAAGAAACTAAAAAGTGAGTTTCCTTTGCCTTTTAAATGCAGTAAGGATAGGAAAGAGTGATAGGGAGAGACAGAAAAGAGAAACAAGCTAATGTGTACTGAACACCTACTCAGCCTGTACTGTACTAGAAGCTTCTCTTTGTTCAAAGTTACACAGCTAGTATATGGCAGAGCTCAAATTTGAACTCAGGTCTGATTCCAAAGCTTTTTTTTTTCCCCCACTACAAAATACTTCAGATCATGTGAGCAAGAACCAGGCACAAAAAGAAGGAAGAGACAAGTAAATTTATAGCAAATTAGCAAATTAACATAATCTGACAATCTCAGAGTCAAGGAAAAGAATAATTTCAATAGGTAAGGAGATGTGGGCAACATTTTGCAGGCTGATGAAATCTTGTAGCCTAATCTGTAAAGTTCTATCACTTGTCTGTCGGTTTATTGTACTGTGGTGGCTTTCGTGTTGCTATGATGCTGGAAGCTTTGGTACTGGTATTTCAAATACTAGCAGGGTTACCCATGGCGGACAGGATTCAGCAGAACTTCCAGATTAAGACAGACTAGGAAGAAAGATCTGGTGATCTACTTCTGACAGTTAGCCAATGAAAGCCCTATGGGTCACAACAGAATACTGTCTGATATAGCACTGGAGAATGAGTCCCCTAGGTTAGAAGGCACTCAAAATACACAGGGGCCACAAGAATGGACTTAAGCAAACCAATGATTGTGAAGATGGCTCAGGACTGGATAATCTTTAGTTCTACTGTATACAGAGTCCTCATTGAGTTGGAGTCAACTCCATGGCAAGTAACAGCAGCAGCAATCTACAGTTACTGGATCTCTCTGTGTGTAAAATACCTTTGGAATTTCTGACCAATAAGAAAGTTGACTGCAGAGGGCCTCACTCAAGTAGTAACAGGTGACCTAAGTAAGAAAAAGTAGGGCTCACCCAGGAGCTGCTCACCGTCTCCTGGTCACTGCCCCTCTCCACAGGAAGACCCAGAGTTTAAAGATTATACAGGGCTGGAAGAAGACAAAGGAGACATTAGCATACAATGATTTTTGACTCCTCCTGGGGACTACACCAACTGAGTTTGGAAACAGAAGAGTTTCCTCCTACTCTTAGTGGACACTTCTGATCAAAGGAAAGTTAGCAAAAACCAAAATGACATTTCTAAGAGGAAACTTCTAGAATTTGCCCTTCCATATCCATCCAGGTAAGGAGCTCTGGTAGCACAGTTCCTAAGGTATCTGACTGCTAACCAGGCCCACCAAGTTGATGCACAAACATAACCATCACAATTCCACCTATTGTCAACTTGGCACCTATACACAACCCATCAGCCACTCCACTGAAGGAAGACTGGGCAATCTACTTCCATAAAAATTCACCACCTCGGAAACCCAAAGGGGGTTGCTATGAGTCAGAATCAACTCGATGGCAGTGAGTTTTGTTTTTTTTAATCCATCTAGGCTATTGACTTGTCACAGTGTTATGATTTTATTTTTCAGTTTTGGTAACACATTTGAATCACATGAACTGGACTGGGGAACACTTGCCCTGGGAAGCACTGAACTTTAGCTTAACTCTATCTTGTGCCTTTCCCACCAACCAGGCCTAAAATCTGTATCCACCTGTAACCTACTGGGACTAGTAATCTCTCACTCACATAAAAAAAGGTACCACAGGCTTCCTCAAGTTGTGCTTAAAACATGCAAACTCAGGTCTTTTTTTTTTTTTTTTTTTTTAATTTTTATTGTGATTTGGGTGAAAGTTTACAGAGCAAATTCACTTTCCATACAGCAGCTCACATACACTTTGTCTCGTGATATTCACTGCAATTTCCCAGAATGCAACAGCTGAGGCCCTTCTTGCCCTCAGAGGTGCCTATTTAGGATCTCACAGATTCACTCAGTCAGCCTCAGTTCACAAACCATGTCTCCAAGTAGAAGGGAGCTGTGCCCACCATTCACTTTCTGCACCCAGAGCCAATCCGACGCTCCCAGGCCCTCCCTGAAGAAGGGTCCCTTCTCTTCCCCACACTGCTGCTGCTTACCGCTCTTGTGGAATGACAGGAGTTCTACTTTGGAGCTGGAGCTGTGGTTCAATTGTTCCTCTGGTTCTGGCTGTTAATTCTTCACCTTCTCCTAGAACAGACACATAGATTCTGTCTGTGCTTGCCTCAGATAGGCACTCAGGGAACCCAGTACTGATCCTGAAGTTTCTTTTGCCTCTAAGAGCACCTCCCTGTCTCTGTTTAGGACCAGAAGCAGTTAGAATTTTGTAGGAATTAAAACTTAAACATCCCAAAACACAAGAAGCAAAGCGGAAATCAGTCTCAGGCAAATCCCCACAGCAGCAGCAAGGAGTGTGGAGGAGTATGGCTATGTGGAAGACTTCAGAAACAAGGTCTAAACTCACACTCACTGCATCCCACCCACTCAGCTCATGTAGGGCTGCTGCTACTTGCCCTGCCAACCCTCAGGCAAAACGTAGCCAATCAATAATTCAGTTATTCTGCAATAAGACACAGAGGCTTAATAATGTCAGTGAAGACCATTGAAGCTCCTTGCTCCAGGCTGGCTGCTACAGAATGACAGCTGTTCTCCAAAAAGAGATCCCCTGTTACATGTGCTCCTTTCTGATCAGAATGGTGCTCAAGCTATGTAAGTAATTCTCCTATTTAACAGCGGGGACCAACGCTTAGAGTAGACAATGCAGTGCATTCTCTGAAGGATCAGTTTGAACTTGAAAGTTGTAGCTATCAGGGCCAGGGAATAGGCAAATACCAGTTTTGACACAAACAGCAAAGTACTACACATTACCCACGCTACTGGCAATGTAAGGTGGTTCTGTCTCTCACATTCCTCTGTTTTAACTACTCAGAATAAATTCCCAGAAAGTTCCGGCAAGATGGCGGACTAGGCACAATGACTGCACAGACCCTCTTCAACAAAGAAAAGGGAAACCAATTAACACAGACACAGAAGATAATCTTGGACCCCTGAGCCTTGAAGGTAAGGATACAGAAGTGGACTAAACCCCAACTAGCAGAAGAATTTGCTTGAAAATACCAAAAAAGGAGACATAAGGAGCTGCAGTCTGGCAGCGATCTGAGCGACCCTGACGGTAAAGGTGGCTTGGAGATTCGCGAGTGGTGGTAGGACCTAAGAATTATCCCAAAAATCACCCTGCTAGCCAGGGACTGCACAGACTGTGCACGGTGGCTGGGGAACAAACAGAGAAGGTGAAGAGAAAGGTGGGTTGAGCTGGGGACATTTGCCGGTCCAGAGGGCGCCACCATTTTGTAGGTTTAAAAAGCGGCTTCACTATTTTGGATATTTAAAGAGACAGCACTCTTGCAGATTCGTGTTGTGGTAGGACTTAAGAACTAACCTAAAAATCACCCTGCTAGCCAGGGACTGCACGGAGGACTGTGCACAGTGGCTGGGGAACAAATGGAGAACATGAAGAGAAAGGTGTGTTGAGCTGTGGACTTTTGCCAGTCTGGAGGACGCTGCCATTTTGAAGGTTTAAAAAGTGGCTTGACTATTTTGGATATTTAAAGAGGCAGTGCTCTCGCAGATTTCTGGGGCTTAAGAACACGTTCTGCTTTCCAGCAA
>NW_006921719.1:6683117-6697525 GCF_000298275.1 Orycteropus afer afer
AAAAAAAAAAAAAAATTCCCTTATCTCACCTGCACCCTGTGTCTCTGAAGTTCTTTCTGCAAGTCTTCTATCAGGATTGCTGCCTCCTCTCCACTCTCCTGATGCTGCGGCCTAACCCACAACTGGATCTCTTGGGGAAGGGCAGTCAGGAACTGTTCTACGACTAGCAACTCAAGAATCTGTTCCTTTGTATATGTCTCTGGTCTCAACCACTAACAACAGAGCTTCCAGATTTGGATAAGGGCCTCTGGGATCCTGGTATCTCTTGATAGCAGAAATGCAAAAAATGCTGGGAGGGGGTCTCTGGTCCAGAGTCATTCCTTTGAAGGGAAAATTCCTGCTCCTAGTGGGACTCCTCTTCCAGCTTCACTACTGAAGTACTCCTTATACTTCAGGAGTCTGAATTTGTTGGCTGACAGCTACAACCACTGTTCAGCTCAGAGAAATACCTCGTATCTTTGCTGTGAAGCTCAAACCTCTTCCTTTGCCTCACTGGGAAGCCAGCTGAGATATGACACTAAATGGAGCTTCTCTTGCAAGTTCTAGAGCCAGTGACACACATTAGAAAGTGAACTCCAGTGAGATTTGTAAGTGTTAGCCCAGCAGGATTGAAGCCTTACTGTTCTCTCTCTCCATTCGTTGTACCACGCAGTCCATCCCTCTGTCACTGGATAGGCAGCTACAGAAGTTTTATGGGAGGGATGAAGACCTGATGATATGGTTGGAAAGGAGAGCTGGAAGCTTTGTTTGCATAGCATAAGGCTGAGAAAATCAATACTGAAGAATGAGGATGGGCTGATAGAGCTTATGAGGACCTAAACCTCCCAACCTCCAAAGCCTTAATAGGTCTTCAGAACTATAGTATTCATGGGAATGCCCAGTACATTCCGAGACGGTGCACAAAGTAGCAGCACCTTGGAGAGCAGCACCCGGGTTGAGCCCAGCTCCACATTTCAGAGGTTCAACTACTTCAACCGCTAAACTGCCCTTGCCACTGGCTGGGTTTCAGCCTTGGGGGACCCGTTTGGGATTCCTCAGCCACGAGATCAGAACTGCAGGGAGATTAATCTTGGTTAAGGTTACAAGCTTTAAGAATAAGGATAATAAAAACAGACTCACAAGATGTTAGAGCAGGAAGGAAAGTTCAGAGATTCTCTGGCCCAGCTCCTTCAAAATGGAGTCAATCACGACTCAGAGATCCCTTTGGCCAAGGTCTCACTGCTGACAGAAAAATGTCCTGTCGCTCAGCCCTTTGACCTTGCACTGGGTGACTGGCCCGCGGGGCGTAACTTACACTGGAGGCTACACTGCTCCGCGGGCGACCTTTTCTGGAAGCTTTATGGGGTAAACGCAGGCCCTGGGGACCTGGGTGCCTTGACGGCTACAGGGCCAGGGTGAGCCCAGCCGGATTCGCTGGGTGCTGAAAGGAAGGGCGCCACCAGCACGAGGGGCGCTCACCGCCGGGTTCCGCTCGCGGGGACGCGGAGCTTGGGCCCAAGACGGCCAGACACTGGGACTGGATCTGGCTACGCCCACCCGGCGGGGGCGGCCCCCAGTGGAGATGAGAACCTTTCCCACCACCCAGTCCCTGTGGCTGCGGGCGTGCGGCCCCGCGGGACCTTCTCGGCAGCCTCGCAATGTCCCCACACGACGCTGGAACCCCAACTCCAAAGCCCATATCCTGGCACTCGGGCGTCCATTGGGCACCGGAAGCGTAAACTCGATACTCAGAAGGACTCGGTATTCGCGGGATCTACGTTTCCCAATAGGCTCAAAAATAGCAAGGCTTGAGAGGACAGCGCAGGAATGGCACAGGACCGGGCACTGTTTTGTTCTGTTGTACCTTCTGTCGTAATCAGCCAGAACCTACTTCGGGACAGCCAACAATGGCAAGAACACATTTCCCAAAGTCTTCCGCCTATGCCCTCAGACTGACAGCAGCACCAACCAATAAAAATGAGAATTTGTTTGGCGCTTGTTAGTTTCAGACAAATCATTGATGAGGGGTGGGACTTCCCTAACGCGGGATTTGGAGCTCGGGAGTCAGAACTAGAACCGAGCCAGGTAGAAAAGGTTTGAGTTCTGCTTCCTTTCACTACACCCGCAGGAATTGGGAGGGTGGACGGAAAGTGGAGGCCTCTAGCGCTACTCGGCCCTGAGGGCACTGAACCAGAAAGTCCTTTACAAAGCGTTTTCACTGATGGCTGAGGGCAGGTGTGTAAGCCTATTAAAATACCAAACTGCTGCGGAGTGCGTTCGGACTCATGGCGATCCCATGTGTTACAGAGTAGAATTGCTCCATAGGGTTTTCTCGACTGGCCTCTACCGTAGTACATTGTCAGGCTTTCCTTTTGCGACACCCACCACCAACCTTTAGATTAGTAGCGCTTAACGGTTTGCGCTACCCATGGGCCTTTATCTCTATTACACAGGAATAAACCCAGGCAACTTGGACCCAAGGTCTGTTAGTGTAGAGCTGGGACTCCAAATTTTCTGCCACTCAATACTTTTTTTTTAGCATGGTTGCCAACTGTGCCAGTGTTTCACCGCCATGATCCTTCACGCACTCCACACGCCCATCCCCCCCCCCCACACACACACACACGCGCACGCGCATTCCAGTCAATTCCGACTCATAGTGACCCTTCCTTGGGTTTCCAAGGCCATATCTCTACAGAAGTAGATTGCCCAGTCTTCCTTCCAAGGGGTGGCTGGTGGGTTTGAACCGCCAGCCTTCTGATTAGCAGTCAAATGCCTTAGGCACTACCCCACCAGAGCTCCCCATACATGCATTGTTGTTGTTATTGTGTGCCGTGGAGTCCGACCGGATTCATAGCGACTCCTCCTTGGGTTTCCAAGGTAGTATGCATAGTCCTGGATAATTGAGGAGGAATACCATTGACTTCATTCATTCATCTATCAATCATGGAGCATCTTCTCTGGGTCAAGCACTGGGAGGGAAGTGTGGTGTGGTGGTAGAAAGAAAAACTCCCTCCTCTTGGAGGGCAGTCCAGCAGGAAGGTGGCATTTTAAACAATGCTGCAGTTAACAACCTAAATAAATAATGCAGTGTGATGAGTGCTAAATAGAGGTATGTTCAAGGTAAATGCCTCAACAAAGACTGGAGAGGGGCTGGGAGCACCCAGGAGGGAAGAAGATGCAGTTTCAGGGAAAGTGGTCCGAAACTACACTTTATTGAGCACCCACTTTACATATTGTATCTGTTTTGGTTCAAAGGTCCAACGTTCAATCCAAGGTGGGTGAAGCTGTTATTACTTCACAGGAAGGGCAGCCTGTGATTGGGGGAGGGGAGGACAGGATGTGGCAGAGGCTCTCCAGAAAGTCCTTCATCCATTGTGAGGCCATGAGATTCCCTCTGTCTCCTGACATTAGGGAACACAAGTCCAGAAAAGGCTAACGCAGGAATTCAAGCCCATACTCTTGACCTGCACACACATCACTGACTTTTCAGTCATTCCCTAGAGTCCTGAAATTTCACAGAGCTGCCTCAGGGACAGTTTAAAAACCATTAATCCAAGTCAACATCCCATTCTGCTAATTCAGAGAATTTGGAATTTGCCCTCTAAGCAAAATCAAGCATGGAGAGAGAAGCCCTAAACACAACTCAAGTTCCCTTCACCATTGTCCCCATTTCCAATGCTTCAAGGAGAAGACATGTAACCAGGCTCCCCAAAGGCTGGGATGAGGGGCCCCCAATGTTCTGTCTACATAGGTGAGATGCTTTCCCAGTTGCAATTTCCTGGTCCCTCAGAGGATGATTAAGCTTCAGAAACAAGAAGACAAGTTCATAATTTGGAGAAAACAGGCTCCACTTAAGTCAGAATTGTCAATAGGATTTCAGGGTTCACTGCCTTACAGTGAGGGACTTACCTCCTCCCAGGAGCCTTCCAGAATTTGAAGGGCAGGTATCATTTTGCAGATGAGGAAAATGAGGCCACTAGAAGTTAAGTGATTTGCCCTACTCACACTGCAAGTCAGTGGCAAAAGTGTGTCTAAAACCAACTCTGTCCAGGTTTCCTAGTACTCTCTACCCAGTACCCTACAAACTTCAGCATAGAAACAAGCAGGAATAATAACTTTGAAGGGGCAGCACAATTAAGAGAGGGTGTTTGGTTTTTAGGTAATTAATACATTTAGGAAAATACTGTGCAAATGTGTTTGTAGGCAGCATGAAGGAGACGAGGATTTCGAGAGGAATAAGCTTATCTTCTGAGAAATCAACTAACTATACTTACTCATTAGAAGTGGAGATCCAGGGTCTTCTAGGCCCACTGGATCATCCACTTAACTCTGGCTTATCCAGGATACTTAACTAACTGCAGAAAAGGGGCATGTTCAGCAGGAAAACCTAGAAAAAAGACTGTGCAAAAGACTCACTTGGGGCTGAAGGCAGAGCTTGGGAGCAGGAAGAGAACTGGGAACTTGGAGCAACCACTTTCCAGTCACTGAGGGCATTCATGGCCGCTGTCTGTCACTAATGACGCTTTTTCATTCCATGATGATTAAATATCCTCGGATCACAAATCCACACTTTAGTCACTTAAGACCAGAAACAGAGATGCTCTGAATAAGTGACTTGGGATAGGAAGGAGGTGCCCCATTGTAAATGAATAATAAATAATCAGGGTTCTAGAGTCTATTGGTCTCTTGAAAATTTAGTTAACAGGAGTCTGTCAGCCAGGGTCTGGTCATGTCTGGATATACTGAGGAAATCAGTCTTTGCGCCAGAAAGTCTACGGACGAGAACTTGGCTGTGGTAAATTTGCCAAGATGAGCTGCCTTCCACCCTACCCCCAGCTCCCAGCCTCCGGCAGGCAGTCCCTGCCTTCAAACACCAAAATGTAAACAAGGCAGCAGAGATGCTATGCCTGCCAAAGCCTGTGAGCTATGTTTCAGTTGGAGCTGGATGATCCTCCCAGCAGCAGTTTTCCCACAGCTGTGGTGGGCTTGTGAATGGATGGAAAATTTTCAAAGTTGGGAAACAGAGAAGTGAGCAGTGGAGAAAGAGCCAGGGCAGGTGGGCCCTAGAGCCACAGCCTCTGTTCAGATGCCAGAGGCTTGAGCTTACTTCCATCAATAGTTTGCCATAGGGAATTCATCACTGGCCCATCACCTCCACCCAAGCTCTGAAATCTCCTGACTCAAAACTTCACCATCATAAGGGGGAGGTCAGTACAACATGACCAAGGCAAAGGAAGACACTGGGAGATACACAAGATTAAAAGGCAACAATGGTAAATACTATTACATACACATCCTGCAATAACTAATAGCAAACACTTTACAAGTAATTATGTAGGTAAATACGCAAGCCAAACAGGTGTGGAATGGCATATGGGAGTATACCTACGAGTAAACATGAAGGTTTGGCAAAGGATAGTTCTACATATGTACTACACATGTATGTACTGCAAAGATAGTCATACATATAGTAGAACATACAGCGGGCAAAGTATGAAAACTTCTTAGCCATAACCAAAAACTTTGAGAGACTGAGTCACTGGGCTTGGAGACTTAGAACCATAGTATTGCGGGAACATCTAGATCAACTGGCATACCATAGTCCACAAAGACAATTCTCTGCATCCTACTTTGATAAGTAGTGACTGGGGTCTTAAAAACTTGTGAGTGGTCATCTGTAATGCAACTATTGGTGTCTTCCCTCCCGGAGCAAAGAAGAGTGAAGAAAGTCAAAGACTCAAGGAAACAATTAGTCCAAAGGATATGAACCACAGCCTCCACTACCCTGAAACCAGAACTAGATGGTGCCCAGCCACTACTGCTGACTGCTCTAATCAGGATCACAAGGAAGGTCCTAGACAGAATGGGTGAAAATATAGAGCAAAATTTAAAATTATAAA
Source organism: Orycteropus afer afer (assembly GCF_000298275.1). Classification (NCBI taxonomy): domain Eukaryota; kingdom Metazoa; phylum Chordata; class Mammalia; order Tubulidentata; family Orycteropodidae; genus Orycteropus; species Orycteropus afer. Next base: position 6,689,000 of record NW_006921719.1, read on the forward strand.
AAATATCAGACTTATTGGTCTGATGGGCTGGTGGACACCCTTCAAATCTGGAACTGAGCCCACCCTTGGAGGTCACCTTTTAGCCAAACAACAGATAAGCCTATAAAGTGAACAGTAACACCCATCAGGAACAGATTCCTCAGAATAATCAACCAAACAGACCAAAGGGCACCATGATGACCAAGAAACAAAGTTCAGAAGGCAGGAAAGGGCAAGAAAGAACTAAAGGAAATGGGGAGCCCAGAGAGGAAGTAGGAAGAGTGCTGTTACATTGATGGTATTGTAACTGATGACATGAAACAAAACGGGAGTAAATTGAGTGGGAAACTAATGTGCTCTGCAAATTTTCACCCATACCACAATAAAGTGTTCAAAACTAAAACAAAACCTCACCATCACCCAGACAATTCTACTTCCACTTCCCTTATAACCTTGGGCTCCTTTATCAAGTTAAGAAAGGGGGGGAAGGAGGAAAGCTTTTTCTGCCCAGAGATTTGAAATAGCCAAATAGGGCCAATCAGTCAGAAGACATTAATAGCATTTTTATTCGAAAAACCCAGGGCCATCTTAGAAAGACTGTGGGTTCAGCCACCCCTGAAGATAGGACCCCCATCCGGGATGAAGGGCTGGAAAGGATGATCACTGGTTATGTACAAGAAAGGACCACGTACAGCTGTGGATGGTCGTGATACTAGTTAGGGAGAAGATTAAAAATAGTAGTTGAATATATTGTTAAGGTTTTGCTATTTTCTCACTTTGATCCTATTAGGTATTTCTCATGTATTTAATAATGTAGTAGAGTTAACTGACTTCTGGAGCAGAGTGGTTAAGTGACAAGTGCTGGGCAAGGTACTTACTGAACCTCCCTCCCCTTAGGGTCTCCACTTCCGCAGCTGCATGGTGAGGATACCTACCTACTTCACAGGGTTGTTGTCATGATTAAACGATGTGGATGTAGAGAGTTTAGCACATGCCTGGTTTATTAGAACTGCTCTGTAAATTTTAAATTTTTATGGCTTCTTTTAAATTATAAATGTGACCCAAAGGGAAATAAACTCCATGAAAGAATGAGAAAGTCTTGTTATGATCTACTTCAAATGATTACATCTCTAATAAAAATCAGGGTAATGTGGTTAGTGGCACAGGTATGCCCAGAACTATGTCTGTCCAGGTCTGTTTGGCTCCCGATACTCCATCTCCCCACTGCTGTTGAGTAGATTCTAACTCGTAGCAACCCTGTAAGGACAGAGAACTGCCCTATAAGGTTTCCAAGGCTGTCCATCCTTATGGAAGCAGACTGCCACATCTTTCTCCCACGTCTGGTGGTTTGAAGCGCCGACCCTTCAGTTCGCAGCTGAATGCTTTAACCACTGTGCCACCAGGGCTTCTTATACTCCATCTACTATCCTACCAACTTTCGGACAGAACCAGGAGAGAGACAAGGTACTATCTGGGAGGGGAGAGAAGGGGGACCTCTGGGGTGCTGGTAAGTTGTTTGATCTGGGTATTAGTTACACAGGTGTGTTTAGTTTATAAAAATATAAAGGACTGTACATTTTTGAGCACTTGTCTATGGGTCTGTTTCAATAAAAAGTTTAAAACAAAGGAAACTATCTCAGGATAGTTGTATGGATACACTGGGATTAAAGGCTAAGACTAAGGTGAAGTTTCTGCAGTTTGAGTACTTGTCTGGACAGAAAAGAACTAGAATGTGTATTACAGACTCAGCTACGATAAAGAGGATGCTTGAGTTTTTCACTGACTTTTGGTGAACTGTGACATTTCAAAAATATGGTTGTTTCATTGGGTTGGGTGGTTTTTATCAAAATCTTCAGCTGTGCTTTCATTCACCAATTTCAATAAATTGTAACTTAGGTGAGTAAACACTGTGGGGAAACTGAAGTTAAAGCTAACTTAACATTTATCGTCTTACCAAAGGAAAAACCTCATGAAACCTCATCCATTTTCCAGGTCAGAGTTTTGGGCTCCATCTGCCTCTTGCTTTTATCTTCAGTAAGTGATACAGATGGTCTGCATATCAACTATAGACAATCTATAGATGGTCTACACATCAACTGGGAGCTCTGGTAGTGTAGTGCCTAAGGCACTTGACTGCTAACCAGAAGGTTGGCAGTTCAAACCCACCAACCACTCCTCGGAAGGAAGGTTGGGCAATCTACTTCCATAGTGATACCACCTTGGAAACCCAAGGAGGAGGGTCGCTATGAGTCAGTTCTGACTCGACAGCACATAACAACAACACACATCAACTAAGAATAAACCTTTTTCCTTCTGTTATGTGACCAAGAAGGAGAAATACTGCTTTATCAGATGATAACACCATATCATCTTTCTTAGATTCAGAGAACTCAAATAATAAATATTTACTGAGTTCCTGTCACATGCCAGGCACTGAGCTGGGTGCTAGAGATAGTCTGGAACCTCAGCATATGTGTACTGTTTTATAGTTAAATGGGAAAAAATAGAAGAGAGGGAGGAGTCAGGATCAAGTAAGTGGAGATGGACAGTCAATGCCAAAAAGAGTCTCAGGTTTGGAAGTCAGAGTGTGCAGGGGCCCACTGGGGACACAAAGTATACAATATCCTGTCTGCCAGAGAAGTACAGGGAAGGCTGTATGGAGGTGTGCCAAGATTGAGTCCCAAGAGATGAGCAGGTATACTCCTGGTAGGCAAGAGAGGGCTCAGCATTCCAAAAAAAGTGAGTAGAGGGAGCAGAAGCATGGAGGTATTGCCCAGCTGGGCACTCTTGGGGGGCCTGGCAGGGGCAAGGCCAGGCATGAGGTTCCACAGAAGCCCTATCAGAAAGTCCTCATCTTCCCTCCCAGGAGGCATGGCCTTTTTACAGGTGATGGGGGAGCTCCAGAGGGCTTAAGTTGGGTAGTGTCAGGCTGAGTTCTATGTGGATGAATCGCCCACTCTGACCGCAACACAGAGGATGGAACAGAGGAGCAGAGCTAGAGAGAGCAATGAAACTAGTAAGGGGGCTACTGCACTTTTCAGGAAAGGGTCTGAACTATGTGGGGCTGTGGGACTGGAAATGTTAGATAAGGTAAGTGGTTGGGAGGCAAAATTCGTAGGACCTGGTTCCCAAATGGCTTCAAGGGATGCAAGAGAGGAAGGAGTCTGGGTGACCCCTAAGTTTCTGGGTTAGTTGTAGCTGGGTGGATGGCAGTGCTACACACAAAGACAGGAAATACAAGGGAAGGCAGGCAGGGAGTTGAACTTGGGACATTCCCAGTTTGAGGCTCTAGGAACAACTTCAGTAGGTGTTTGGGTTGCAGGAAAAAGCCAGGAGACTGGAAATCAAGAGAGAGTTGAAAAGTTGATGGAGCAAGACCTTGATTCTGGAGAAGTGGAGGTTAAGCTACAGGTACAGAGATTACTACTAAATGGAAACTACATCTCTAGGCTAAGCCTAGAGGACAGGAAGTAACAGGGTATGATATAGACATATTGGTTGGTCTGGGAGCAGGAAGCTGAGGGAGTCCATACCTAACAGATTCTAGGTACTAAGAGGAGGCAAGCTTAGCCTGGGTCTGAGAATGCCCAAAGGGCACAAGGCCATTGTGGGGACTAAGAGTGGGGAGTGACTAGAGTCACAGGGTAAAAGGCTTGCTGAGGTATGCCTCAGGGCCAAGTTCAGGTTGACACAATTGCTTTTCATTCCCTGAAGGTCTTGGACCACTTTCAGCCTGGGGCAGTAGATGGGTAGGATGAGAAAGTGAAGTATAGGTGGGCTAAGAGTCAAGTTCAGGTTGTTTAACACAGGTTGAAAGCCAGACTCAAGAGAAGAATGGGACTCCATTTTATTAGGCAATGCTGAGCATCCATCCATTAAGAACTAAGGCCCATTCTGAGCATAGGCCCCGTGTGTAAAAGGGGGTGGTTTTACATTTCCCAGAAACACTAACTGCTCTCCTCTTCCCTCCTGATAAACCCCATCACTTGCTACCATATCACTGTCTTCACTGTTAAAAGGCTCAAGGAATCACAAAGCCCTGCTGGAACCCCCAAAACAAGGGTAACATATGTAAGAAACTCCTGATTCAAGCCCAAATCTCACCAGGGTATAGATGATGTGTCCTCAAAATCAGCACTTCCTTAAAAATAATGCTCTTCATTTATAATAAGCTACCAGACAGTATTATAGATCTGCATATACAAAATTTAAAAATATAAGAACAGGAAAATAACAAGTGCATAGAGTAATTTAAAAATGACTATGGGGGCTACATATCTGTGAGGGGTAAAGATACAAGCCCACCCTGCATAGTGCAGGACTTACCACAGGATGGTAAGCAGAGGCGAAAGCAAATACATATACCTTCTCAGTTTATACCTTTCTTGGCAGGCCCTGTCCAGCTCCTATCAAAGGAAAAGACACTGGTTCAAAAGACACTCTCTCATGTTTCTGTGCTCCTGACACTTTCCGGAAATAGGAAGGTGCTTTACCTTAATATGTGGATGACACAGAATTTAAGAAGCCCCTCCACTCTGACCTAATATCAAAGACCAGGGCAGTAAACTCATGAAGGCTAGTTCTGACTTGGGCAGGGGACCCTGGAATGCTAGCAGCTTTGCCCAACAAAATGGTAGCAGAACAGCCAGAGCCACATGAATAGATTACCAGTATTTCTCTGAAGATCCAGCTCATGTTGTAGGCCCTGCCATCTTCAACTCTGCATGGAGAAACATTTCCACATTTTACCAAAGGGGAAATTGAGGCACAGAGAAATCAAGAAAAGGAGAGCCAATCAAGTAGTGAAATTTAACAGAAAAAGACCCAACTTTTCCAACCTTCCGTTCCTATGCTCTTTAATCTGTATTGGCGTTTGACTTTGACCACTAAGATGGCAGCATTCTAGAAATGAAGATGAGCAGGGGTAAACTTCTGGCAAAAGTCTCCAAAGGGCATTGAGGAAAAAGGGCTCTTTTTAATGAGACATCAGATGTGTTTGTGTCAGGGCCATTATTTCATGATGTGTGAATTCCCTCTCCTGGGCCAGTGCCCCCACCCCAAAGTTTCTCTCTTTGCCACTTCAGTAAAGTTTTTCTTTCATGTGAGTTCTCTGATGGGTAATAAAATTGGAGCTGTTGCTGAAGCCTTTGCCACACTCAGGGCACTTGTAGGGCTTCTCCCCTGTATGGATTCGCTGGTGTATAATGAGAACAGAATTCCAGCTAAAGCCTTTCCCACACTCTGGACACCTGTAGGGCTTGTCTCCCAGGTGTGCTCGCTGGTGCATGACAAGAATGGAGCCCCGGCTAAAGCATTTGCCACACATGAGGCATTTGTAGGGCTTCTCGCCTGTGTGGGTCCGCTGGTGTACCACCAGCTGGGAGCGCTGGCTGAAGCATTTCCCACACTCGCCACACTTGTATGGTTTCTCTCCTGTGTGGATCCTCTGGTGCTTGATGAGGTTGGAGCTCCAGCTGAAGCTCTCCCCACATGTCAGGCACTCATAGGGCTTCTCTCCTGTGTGCATCCCCTGGTGTGCGATAAGACTGGAGCTCTGGCTGAAGCTCTTCCCACACTCCCCACACTTATATGGCTTCTCCACCATGTGGGTTCTCCGGTGTGTGGCCAGATTGGAGCTGCGACTAAAGCTTTTCCCACATTCATTGCATTGATAGGGCTTTTCTCCTGTGTGAGTTCTCCGGTGAGTGATGAGAGCTGAGCTCTGACTGAACCTCTGTCCACAATCTGTACATTTGTACGGCTTCTCTCCTGTGTGGATTCTCTGGTGTCTAATTAGGTTGGAGTTGTAACTAAAGCTTTCGCCACACTCTTTACATTCGTAGGGCTTTTCTCCAGTGTGGATACCCTGATGTGTATTAAGGCTGGACCGGTTGCCAAAACTTTTTCCACACTCTGGGCATGAGTATGGCTTCTCTCCTGTGTGGGTTCGCTGATGAGCAATGAGGTTGGGACTCCTGCTGAAACTCTTGCCACACTCAGCACACTGAAAGGGTTTCTCTCCTGTGTGGATCCTCTGGTGGGTTATAAGGTTTGCACTCCGACTAAAGCTTTTCCCACAATCCCTGCATTTATAAGGTTTCTCTCCAGTGTGAGTAGTTTGGTGCCTACTAAAGTTTGAACCATCACTAAAGCTCTTTCCACATTCGTCGCATTTATAGTATTTCTCTCCTGTGTGGGTCCGCTCATGTGTGATTAGATGAGATTTCCGGCTGAAGGTTTTCCCACACTGGGGACACTCATAGGGCTTCTCACCCAGATAGGTGCCCTGAAGTCCAATGAGTTGTCTAGCTTCCCTGCGCTGGGATAGCACCTCCACATTGTCCTCACTTGGGGCATTTCCCTGGGGCCTCCTAGAACCACAGTCCCTCTCAAAGTCACTTTCCCAATCGCACTGCTGAATGCCTTCTCCTTCAGGCATTTCTGAGAACATATGTGATTCAACTTCCTCAAACATGTCTTGATGAGAATTCTCCCCATTTTCACTCTGGATCTCAAAATCTGCAACAATGAAGAAAAACACACCATTTATACTCAATTCCCTATATATAATAACAAAAGGAAACCAAAAGAAAATTTTAATTAAACTGCTAGTAAAAATAACCAAACCCACCGTCATTGAGTCAATAAAGTACAAATTAGAACTGCCCATAGAGTTTCCAAGGCTGTAAATCTTTATGGAAGCAGAATGTCACATCTTTCTCCCCTGGAACAGCTGGTGGGTTTGAACAGTTGACCTTTCAGTTAGCAGCCACATGCTCTAATCACTGTGCAAACAGGGCTCATAGTGAAAATAAAGAGATTAGGAAATTCTCAAAACTTTTTAAAACGAGGTTTATTTCCTTCTACTTGGTTATCGAGTTGCCAGGCCTCATATTTTTGTAGGAATCACCCAGAATTTCCAAGTGTTAAAGATCTCAGTTATTCTTCTACCTGTTTCTCCATTGGGCAATGAGATCAGGTAGGAATTTGAAACTGGTAATCAGAGGAAACACCACTCATCTATCAGTTTGTTGTACTGTGGTGGCATGCATGTTGCTATGAGGCTGAAGGCTATGCCACCATATTTCAAATACTAGTGGGGTCATCCATGGTGGATAGATTTCAGTGGACTTTCCAGACTATGACAGACTAGGAAGAAGGAGGGGGCCATCTAATTCTGAAAAAATTGGCCAGTGAATGCCTTATAAATACCAGTGAAACACTGTCTGATATATTACTGGAAAACTTTATGAATAGCCCTGAAGCACTGTTTGATATATTGCCAGAAGATGAGCCCCTGAGATTGGAAGGCACTCAAAATATGACTGGGGAAGAGCTGCCTCCTCAAAGTAGAGTCTACCTTAATGATGTGGATGGAGTAAAGCTTTTGGACCTCCATCTGCTGATGGGGCATGACTCAAAATGGTAAGAAACAGCTGCAAACATCCATTAATAACTGGAACATGGAATGTACAAAGTATGAATCTAGGAAAACTGGAAGCTGACAAAAATGAAATGGAACACATAAAGATAGATATCCTAGGCATTAATGAGCTAAAATGGACTGATATTGGTCATTCTGAATCAGACAATCATATGGCCTACTATGCCAGAAATGACAAACTGAAGAGGAACAGCATCACATTCATCATCAAAAACAATGTTTCAAGATCTATCCGGCAGTACGATGCTATCAGTGATAATATCCATATGTCTACAAAGAAAACCAGTTAAAACTATAATTATTCACAATTTCACACCAACCACACAAGCCAAAGAAGAAACTGAAGATTTTTACCAATGTCTGCAGTCTGAAATTGATGAAACAGGAGATCAAGATTATTACTGGTGATTGGAATGCAACAGTTGGAAACAAAGAAGCACTGGTAGTTGGAAAACATGGCCTTGGTGATAGAAATGATGCTGGAGATGACATGATAGAATTTTGCAAGACTAAGGACTTATTCATTGCAAATACCTTTCTTCAACAAAATTAACAGCAGTTATACACATGGACTTCACCGGATGGAACACACAGGAATCAGATTGACTACATCTGTGGAAGAGGCAATGCAGAAGCTTAACATCTTCAGTCAAAACAAGGCCAGGAACTGACTGTGGAACAACCATTAAGGGCTCACTCATATTCAAGTTCAAGTTGAAGCTGAAGAAAACTAAAATAAGTCTATGAGAGCCAAAACATGACCTTGATTATATCCTATCTGAATTTAGAAACCATCTAAAGAACAGATTTGACATATTGAACACCAATGACCGAAAACCAGACAAGTTGTGGGATGACATCAAGAACATCACACACGAAGAAAGCAATGGTCATTAAAAACTCAGGAAAGGAAGAAAAGACCAAACGGGGTATCAGAAGAGACTCTGAAATTTGTTTTTGAATAGGAAGTAGCTAAAGCAAATGGAAGAAATGATAAAATAAAAGAACTGAACAGAACATTTCTTTGTTCTTTTTAAGCATTTTATTGAAATATAATTTATATACAGTGAAATACACAAAACTAAAGTGACATGAGTCAATGC
>NW_006921719.1:6700127-6715887 GCF_000298275.1 Orycteropus afer afer
GTCACTTGTAAAGATTCAAAATGGCTGTGCCCTCAGTCACTTTAAATATCCAAAATGGCTGTTGCATGTAAACAATCAAAATGGCTGTGCCCTCCAGATGGCGGAAAGTCAACAGCTCAGGTTGTCTCCCTCCTTGCTCTTTCCCTTCCTAGTCATAGGCCACCAGTGCAGTCATCTTTGCCGCCCTTGGTGACCAGGTTGATCTTTAGGTCAATTCTCAGGTCCCAACACCACTTGGAAATATTCAGGCTGTTGGTCCCATCAGAGTAGCTGACAGTTTGCATCTCTGACCGTCTCTCTACTCGCTGTTTTCGTTCAGGTTTTTCCACTAGTTGGTGCCATTATCCACTTCTGTATAGTTTCTTACAAAGCTCAGGGCTCTAGGATTATCTTCTGTATCTCTGTCAATTGTTTTTTCTTTTCTTTGTTGAAGAGGGTCTGTGTTGCTTGTCTGCCTATTCCTCCATCTTACCAGAAGTCTCTGAACAGAGCATTTCAAAAGGCAGCTTGAGAAGACAAACTAAAATATTATAATGAAGTGTGCAAAAACTTGGAGTTAGAAAAAAAGGGAAGCACATGCTCGACACTTCTCAAGCTCAAAGAACTGAAGAAAAATTCAAGCTTCAAGTTGCAAAACACTGAATGATGTAGGAAGCATCCAAAGAAGATGGAAGGAAAACATGGAGTTACTGTACCAAAAAGAATTGTTCAATATTCAACTATTTCAGGAGGCAGCATATGATCAAGAACCAATGGTACTGAAGGAAGAACTCCAAGCTGCACTTAAGGAATTAGTGTAAAACAAGACTCTGGGAACTGACAGAAAACCCATTGAGATGTTTGAACAAATGGATGCAATGTTGGAGGTGCTTACTCATTTATGCCAAGAAATTTGGAAGACAGCTACCTGGCCAACTGACTGAAAGAGATCCATATTTGTGCCCATTCCAAAGAAAGGTCTTCCCAAAGAATGTGGAAATTATTGAACAATATCATTCATAAGAGGAGCTCTGGTAGTATAGTGCCTAAGGCACTTGCCTGCTAACCAGAAGGCTGGAGGTTCAAACCCACCAGCCACTCCTTGGAAGGAAAGTTGGGCAATCTACTTCCCTAGTGATACTGCCTCAGAAACCCAAGGAGGGGTCGCTATGAGTTGGGTCCGACTGGATGGCATATAACAACAACAACATTATTCATAATACACACAAGTAAAATTTTTCTGAAAATAATTCAAAAACGGTTGCAGTGGTATATTGACAGGCAACTTCCAGAAATTCAAGCTGGATTCAGAAAAAGAAGTGGAATGAGGAATATCATTGCTAATGTCAGATGGATCTTTGCTAAAAGCAAAGAATACCATTAAGATGCTTACCTGTTTTTTACTGACTATGCGAAGGCATTCAACTGGGTACATAACAAATTATGGGTAACACTGCAAAGAATGGGAATTCCAGAACACTTAATTGTGCTCATAAGGAACCTGTACATAGACCAAGAGGCTGTTGTCTGAACAGAACAAAGGGCTCCTGCATGGTTTAAAATCAGGAAGGGTGTGTGTCAGGGTTGTATTCTTTCACCATACTAATTCATTTTGCATATTGAGCAAATAATCCAACAAGCTGGACTGTATGAGGAAGAATGTGGCATCAGGATTGGACTCATTAACAACCTCCAGTATGCAAACCACACAACCTTGCCTGTTTAAAGTGACGATGACTTGAAGCAGTTACTGATGAAGATCAAAGACTACAGTCTTCAGTATGGATTATTCCTCAACATAAAGCAAAAATGCTCACAATTAGGTCAATAAGCAACATCATGATAAAGGTTGAAGAGACTGAGATTGTCAGGGATTTCATTTTACTTGGATCCACAATCAACACCCATGGAAGTAGAAATCAAGAAATCAGATGTCATATTGCACTGGGAAAATCTGCTGCAAAAGACTCAAAAGCAAAGATGTCACTTTGAAGACTAAGATGCGCCCAACCCAAACAATAGTATTTTCAGTTGCCTCATATACATGTGAAAGCTAAACAATGAGTAAGACCAAAGAAGAGTTGATGTCTTTGAATCATGATGCTGGTGAAGCATAATGAAAATACCATGTACTGCCAAAAGAACGAACAAATATGTCTTGGAAGAAGTGCAGCCAGAATGCTCCTTGGAAGTGAGAATGGCCAGATGTCGTCTCACCTACTTTGGTCATGATGTAAAAAGGGACCATTCCCTAGAGAAGGATGTCATGCTTGGTAAAGGAGAGGATCAGTGAAAAAAGAGAAGCCCCTCAATGAGATGGATTGACACAGTGGCTGCAACAATGGCCTCAAGCATAGCAAGGACTGTAAGGATGGTGCAGGACTGAGCAGTGTTTCATTCTGTTGTACACAAGGTCACTATGAGGCAGAGCCAACTGGATGGCATCTAACAACAACAGACAGAGGCAAGTAACAAGGTACAGAATGACCCTAATGCACCTGGTGCATAACCAGTTGAAACCAGTTGGTGTTAATGTGATTCCGACTCATGGCAACCCCAAGTGTGTCAGCGTAGAACTGTGCTCCACAGAGTTTAGTGTCTGATTTTTCAGAAGCAGATGGCCAGGTGTTTTTTCCAAGGTGCCTCTAGGTGAACCTGAACCTCCAACCTAGTAGTTAGCAACCAAGTGCATTACTATTTGCACCATCCAGAGGCTCACCATCTAGTGCCTGGTGCACAGTTGTTGTTGTTGTTATGTGCCGTTGAGTCGGACCCGACTCATAGCGACCCCTCCTTGGGTTTCTGAGGCAGTATCACTACAGAAGTAGATTGCCCCATCTTCCTTCCGAGGAGTGGCTGGTGGGTTTGAACCGCCAGCCTTCTGGTTAGCAGTCAAGTACCTTAACCACTATGCTACCAGAGGTGCACAGCAGGTGCTTAAATTGGATGAAAGAATAAAAGAGATTTTTATTGCACCACAGAAATCTCCCAAAAAGCCCAGTCTCCTTACAAAAGAAGCAAAAATCATTTACAAAAGAATTTGTATGATGTTTATAATCTTGGCATTTAAGTGAGAGACAAGGACTGTAGGAGTCTATGCAGAGGACTGGTAGCAATTAGTTAGGCAGTTCAAAGAGCCCTCCAATTTATTTGCATTGGGAGCTTACAAAGAGACCCTTCCTTGGCAATACAAAATATCTACTTTCCAGGACTTGTCAAACTCTCTGCTCCTCAGTACCTATCAAACACTTTGGTAAAAGAAATTACTAGAGACTACTGCTAGGATATGTAATTTCTTCCTTAGACTATTGTTGGGTGCCGTCAAATGGATTCGGACTCATAGCGGACCCTATATGACAGAGCAGAACTACGTTCAAACCCACCAGCTACTCCTCGGAAGGAAGGATGGGCAATCTACTTCTGTAGTGATACTGCCTCGGAAGCCCAAGGAGGGGTTGCTATGAGTCAGATCCGACTCCACAGCAGTGTGTTTGGTTTGGTTTTGGTTTAATCTTTAAGGAGGGAGTCCTGGTGGCATAGTGCCTAAAGCATCTGACTGCTAACCAGAAGGCTGGCGGTTCAAACCCACCAGCTACTCCTTGGAAGGAAGAATGGGCGATCTACTTTCGTAGAGATACTGCCTCGGAAACCCAAGGTGGGGTCACTATGAGTTGGATCTGACTCAATGGCAGTGAGTTTGGTTTTTTGAATCTTTAAGGAAGCAGATTGCCAAATCTTTTCTCCTAAGGAGCAGCTGGTGGGTTCAAACTGCTGACCTTTCAGTTAGTAGCTCAGTGCTTAACTACTGCATAACCAGGGCTCCTTCCTTAGTCTAGAACCAAAAAACCCAAACCCACTGCCATTAAGTTGATTCCAACTCACAGCAACCCTATAAGACAGAATAGAACTGCCCCGTTGGGTCTCCAAGAGTATAATCTGACTGCCACATCTTTCTCCCAAAGAGCCCCTGGTGGATTTGAACCACCGATATTTCGGTTAGCAGGCAAGCACTCCACTACTGCACCAACAAGGCTCCTTAGACTAGCAACTCTAAAATCTGTTCCAGGATTAAGTTAGACCAGCAGAAAGCTGTAAACTTGGATCACACTGTTCTGACCCTTGGCAGAGCTGTAGTTACTGAACTGTATGTTGGCTTATTGGCCCTGGCTGACAGTAAAATAATTGTAAGAAGTAAGTGTCATTAGAAATTAATGGTTGTCCGGAATATTAATGCTGCCAGGAAGTTGTTGATAGCATTGTTCATACCACACAATTTCCTTTTTATGAGCCCAAGGAGGAAATTTCTGACCTCAATTCCAAAAACAGCTATTCTTCTGAGCAAATGATTTGTGTCTGTCTCATGACTTTGATTGTGGTTCCCTCTTTGCCTTGTCTGCTTGGAAGCTTGGAGCCAAAAGCTCAGAGCAAGAATACATACAGTATGTTTTCTTACAGCATACATTTTGGGTACTTTCACTTCATTCTTTCATTTTTTACTATAATTTCCTTATGCTATATTTTTGTAAAGTGTCTCAAATCCTTTGGAATTTGAGTAACAGAATGTACAAAAATAGATTGATGCTTTTACTGATGAGGGTGAAAGCCTTATTATTATTCCTAAGACCTAACACTAGACTTCGTGAGAAAGCAGTTCCATCCATAGCAGGAAAGATGATTAGGGAAACAGTTACATAAAATCCTCATGATATTTCTATTATTAAGGCTAATAAATTGTTTATTTAAAGTTAGATGCTTAATCTGGTGATAATTAGTTTCCGTAATTTCATGTCAATTTCCAGACATGGCACAATGCCTGTCAGGCAGGACTTGGGTTCCACTTACGGCTTTAGTCAATATAAAATCTTAAATAAACTTTCCAATAGACATATAATTACACTGAGTGCTCACATCAACATATATTGTTGCTAGTAATCTTTGGGCTCAGGTAACTGTTCTTTGGCCCTATTCCCCCTCTCTGGGGGATGCAGACATGAAGGGGACAAATGCATGCCTCTACTTGGTGAGCGCCTGGAATTCTGTGCCTTCCTTAACTTCCTGCAAGAGTTTTCTTCAGGTTTCTAGCATAGAGCTCTGCTACCATACCTCTTAGATAAGGACCTCCTGGCCAACACTTTCTCATGAACTGAATTGTATCCCCAAAAAATACTTGTCAACTTGAGTAGGCCACGATTCTCAGAGGTTCAGCAGTTGGGTGATGATGTAATTTGGCAGTTACGCAATGATATAACCAACCCCCATAACGTGATCTGATGTAATCAGCCAATTGGTTGTAAGGAGATTAGGGTAGGAAGTAACTCCCTTACTCAGGTCACAGCCCTGATCCAATATATGGGGAGTTTCCCTGAGGTGAGACCTATATCACCTTTTATCTTACAAGAGGTAAAAGGAAAGAGAGAAGCCAGCAGAGAAGGAGGGACCTACTATCACCAAGGAAGAAGAGCTGAGAGCAGAGTGTGTGCTTTGTACCTGAGGTCCCTGCACTGAGAACTTCCTAGACCCAGGGGTAGACTGATGCCAAGACACATGGAGCTCTCCAAGGAACACTAAGCCTATAGACGCTGAGACAAGGACCTTCCTCCACAGGCTGAAGGTAGAGAAAACCTTCCCTTAAAGCCATTGCTCAATTTTGGATTTCTAGCCTCTTATAACTGTGGAACCTACTTCCGTAGTGATACTGCCTCGGAAACCCAAGGAGGGGTCGCTATGAGTCAGGGCCGACGTGTCGGCACATAACAACAACAATTGTTCTCTTCTGAATAGGGACATTAGTTAACATTAGTCATTAACAGTGCACATATCCATTTAGAGATTTTCTTATTTTAATTACTTTTTCTCACTTTATTGTAGCTAGTAAGGTTTTTCACTGCTTTAAAATCAGAGGAGCTGGTATGTTCTGGCATAAGTGCAGAAGCAATAGAGAAAACAAACAAACAAAACCCCAAACTTCATTTTCCGTGAAATTAGGAGGAAAGGAGCTTCCAAGAAAGACAGAGACTGGGCAGGAGCTGTAAGGGAGGGAAGGGAAGAGAACAAGCCTGGAAAGTAGGGGTGAGGAGGCAGCTGTAGATCTCAGACAGCACAGGCAGAAAGCACTTCTTGAAGGGAAGAGACTCACCCTCAAGTGCTTTTGGGAACTAGGATAAGCCGGCTGGCTTCTTTGGTTCTGAGAAGCAAAGGAGGTAAGGCTACCCCCAAAATCACAAAGATGAGCCATATACACAGGAAACTGTCTTTCTGTAAAGCAGAAGAGAGAGTCTTTGATTCCCACACATTAATCATGGAAATTATTATTATTGCAAAAAGTGACCATTTTCTACACATTGAAAAAAAGTTAAATGAAGCAACCACCTCCATGAAGAAAGACCACAAAGCAGAACATGAAGAAAGAATGATGAGACAACAGGCAGAGCGGGCAAAACTCAGGAAAGAAGAAGGAGGTGGAAAATCCAGAGATATGAAGACAAAATGGAAAGGACAACAAAAGAAAATAGACACCTTGGGAATCATGGTAAGGAACAAAAAGGATTAAAATAAGAAAAACAATAAAATGAAATGGAAACAAAGAAAGAGGCTAAAAGGATGAGAGAATGATAAAAACAGAAGTTAGGCAAAAGGCATGTTAAACATATACTTGGAATCTTCAAAAAAGAAAACTAAAACAATGGAATAGAACAAAAACTTAATCTATAAAGATATAAGGACCCTTGAAAGGTACAGGAGGGTGGCCTCTCAAACCCATGGGGAAAAGACATAATATCCAATAAATGATGCTGGAACAACTAGTTTTGCCAATTGGAAAAAGTCAATTTGGATCCGTACTAGAAGAAATTCCAATTGGATCAGAGATTTAAATGCAAAAAATATGCAACAATATTGAAGTAGAGATGAAAACAAGAGAATGAAAAGGTGATCTTTCAGGTGAACTGCCTGAACAAAGTTCTACAAATGGGAAAAACTTGCTGAGCCGGGAAGGACAAGGGATCCCTGGCCCTTTCCAAGCTTCTCCTTAAGAAAGGTTGGCATCTGTGAAATCAAAAGCATTTGAAGTAGAATACATTTGAGTCTAGGTAGTTCCCTTGCTTTATTTATTGGTGTCCAATTAAGAAAATTCAAATTCAGAAATAGTTTCGGTCAGATACAAGAGAAATACTGTAACCAACATGTATGAGTGGAGATGAGATGAGATGACAGGAGTTGAAAGTATTTTGAAAAAAGGAACTTTAGTGATAGAAATGTTGTTGTTGTTGTTACGTGCCATCGAGTCGGACTCGACTCATAGCGATGCCTCCTTGGGTTTCCGAGGCAGTATCACTACAGAAGTAGATTGCCCAACCTTCTTTCTGAGGAGTGGCTGGTGGGTTTGAACCATCAGCCTTCTGGTTAGCAGTCAAGTGCCTTAGGCACTGATAGAAATAGCGTTTGCTATTCCAAATGTCAAGATGAGCATATTTTCTGAATGAATATAGAGGGATGAGCTTCTGAGGAAGCAGAATTGTGACCAAATGTTGGAAAACCTGGATTTCCATTGGCGAAAACTCAGAGATGAATCAGGCATTAAGGAAGTAAGAGAATCTGCTCTTCTATTATTGATCTTCCCCAGAACTATTAACTTCAAGTGGGGGAGAAGCCCCCTTATTTATGGAAAAATCCACCCACTGCCAGTGAGTTAATTCCGACTTACAGCAACTCCCACTGGGTTTCCAAAGCTGTAAATCTTTACAGAAGTAATCTGCCTCATCTTCCTTCCACAGAGAAGCTGGTGGGTTTGAACCACTGACTGTGGTTAACAGCCAAATGTCTTACCTACTATGCATGTAAGGCCTAAATAGTGCCTATAGCATTTGACTGCTAACCAGAAGGCTGGTGGTTCAAACACACCAGCCACCCCTTGCAAGGAAGACTGGGCAATCTACTTCTGTAGAAATACTGCCTCAGAAAGCCAAGGAGGGGCCTCTATGAGTCAAAATCGACTCAACAGCAGTGAGTTTGGTTTTGTTTTTTATTTTAAAACAAGGGCTTTGGACTATGCTGTCTGAAAGCTGATGAACCTCACATAATACACACTCTATATTCATTTATTCAACAAATATGTATTAACATGCACTGTAGGGCAGACACACTGACACTGGGGATCCAGCAAGGAGCTGACATTCTAATGGAAGAAAGTGATAAGTGATAATATGATCACTTCAGATAGCTAAGTGTATCACAGGGTGATGTGCAAACAAATAACTGGAGGGCGCCTTCAGACTCTGGGAAAAAAAAGGACCTCCCTGAGAATGTGACATCTGGCCCACATGGGAATGCTGTTTTAACTATCTATACAGTAATAATCTATTTTATTTATTCATATGCTTCACTGTAAACACAATTAACAAGCTTCTTCTTGGTTACAAAACTTAATTACCCACTTGTTAACTGAGAAGATCACCTATACAGGCAGTCCCTGGGCTATGAACAAATTCCTGGACTTAATGGACAACAACTCCTACTTGCTCTTCAATGTTATGTAGATTTGACTTCACTTAAAAAAAAACTGAACCAACCTCTACTTGCAACAAATTCATTACCATCACCTTCACTTGCTGCACGTGCAGCTTTTAAATCATTGAAAGGCCTCCCCTTTTTTTTCTTTTTTTTTTTTTGTGCTAGAGCAAGGCCAAATAAGAACCATATATACCTGTTCTGACTGAGCTACAAATTCTTAAAGACACAGTTAGGAATGGATCTTGCTCATAACCCAGGGGCTGCTAGTATTTACTTGTCTGTGAGTAAATTCACGTTTTGCAGATTGTTAAAAATCTGTCCCTGGGACAGACTTAAAAGAATATATGGTTCCTGGTCTGATATAGCCTAGTGGAACCACTGAGACTATGATCCTTAGCTGCCCTTCAGGTCTGGAATTGAACCCATACCTATAGCTTCCAGCCAAACAAAAGACAGGCATATGAGTTGAACATTTTACCTGAGGTAGATACGCTCGTTGGAGAGAACAATCATGGGAGAAAGAAGGGCTGTTTATGCACAGGGAGACAGCTCACAGGGCAGGAGTGCATGGAAGGATGGACACAGGGAAGAGGTAACTATGGGGAGGAAGTGGGAGGGGAGCTGTCACATTGGGGTAAATTATAGTCAATGTCATGAGACAATGTGTGTGTGAACTGCTGTATAGAAAGTGAATTTGCTCTGTAAACTTTCACTCAAATCACAATTAAAAATTAAAAAAAGAATATATGGTTCCTACCTATAACTGTGGAACAGATCATCAACTGCTCATATGCAAATTCAACTTGAAGTTGAAGACAATTAAAACAAGTCCACAAGAACCAAAATATGACTTTAATAATATCCCTCCTGAATTTAGAGACTATTTAAAGAATATATTAGATGCAGTGAACAATGACCAAAAACCAGAGGAACTGTGGGATGATACCAAGAACATCATCCATGAAGAAAGAGGTCATTAAAAAGACAAGAAAGGAAGAAAAGACCAAAATGGATGTCAGAAGACACTCTGAAACTTGCCCTTGAGTGGAGAGTAGCTAAAGCAAGTAGAAGAAATGATAAGACAAAAGAGCTATACAGAAGATTTCAAAGAGCAGTTGGAGAAGAAAAACCCAATTAGTATAATGAAATGTGCAAAGACCTGGAGTTAGAAAACCAAAAGGGAAGAACATTCTTAGCATTTCTCAACCTGAAAGAACTGAGGAAAAAATTTAAACCTCAAGTTACAATATTGAAAGATTCTTTGGGCAAATACTGAATGATACAGGAAGCATCAAAAGAAGATGGAAGGAATATATAGAGTCACTGTACCAAAAAGAATTGGTCGATGTTCATCCATTTCAGGAGGTGGCATATAATCAAGAACCAGTGGTACTGAAGGAAGAAGTCAAAGCTGCACTGAAGGAATTGGCAAAGAACAAGGATCCAGGAATTGACAGAATACCCATTGAGACATTTCAACAAATGGATGCCCTGCTGGAGGCACTCACTCAGTTATGCCAAGAGATTTGGAAGACGGCTACCTGGCCAACTGACTGGAAGAGATCCATATCTGTACCTATTCCAAAGAAAGGTGATCCCATAGAATGTGGAAATTATCGAACAATATCATTAATATGACATGCAAGTAAAATCTTACTGAAGATAATTCAAAAATGGTTGCAGCAGTATATTGACAGAGAGCTTACAGAAATGCAAGCTGGATTCAGAAGGGGACGTGAAGCAAGGGATATCATGGCTGAGTTAGATGGATCTTAGCTGAAAGTAAAGAATATCAGAAAGATGTTTACTTTTGTTTTATTGACTATGCAAAAATATTTGATTGTGTGGATCATAACAAATTATGGATAACAGTGAGAAGAATGGGTATTCCAGAACACTTGATTGTACTCATGAGGAACCTGTACATAGATCAGGAGGCTGTTGTTCAAACAGAACAAGGGGATAGTGCAAGGTTCAAAATCAAGAAGGGAGTACATCAATGTTGTATCCTTTCACCATACTTATTCAATTTATATGCCGAGCAAATAATCCGAGAAGCTGGATTATATGAAGAATGTGGCATCAGGACTGGAGGAAGACTCACTAACAATCTGTGATATGCAAATGACACAACTTTGCTGCTGAAAGTGAGGATGATTTGAAGCATTTACTGATGAAGATTAAAGACTACAGTCTGCAGTATAGATTACATCTCAATATAAAGAAAACAAAAATCCTCACAACTGGTCCAATAAATAACTTCATGGTGGATGAAGAAAAGACAGAAGTTGACAAGGATTTCATATTACTTGGTTCTATAATCAACACCAATGGAAGCAGCAGTCAAGACATCAGATGATGTCTTATATTGGGCAAATCTGCTGCAAAAGGCCTCTTTCAAGTGATGAAGAGCAAAGATGTCTCCTTGAAGACTAAGGTGTGCCTAACCCAAGCCATGGTATTTTCAATCGCCTCTTATGCATGTGAGAGCTGGAAAATGAAAAAGAAAGAGTGAAGAAGAGTTGATGCTTTTGAGTTATGGTGTCAGAGAAGAATGCTAAGAGTACAATGGTCTGCTAAAAGGACTAACAAATCTGTCCTGGAAGTGTAGCTGGAATGCTCCTTGGAAGCAAGAACGGCCAGACTTTGTCTCACCTACTTTGGTCATGTTGTCAGAAGGAACCATTCCCTGGAGAAGGATATCATGCTTGGTAAAATAGAAGGTCAATGAAGAAGGGGAAGGCCCTCAACAAAATGGATTGACACAGTGGCTGCAACAATGGGCTCAGGTATAGGAAGGATCGTGAGGCTGGCCCAAGACCGGGCAGTGTTTTGTTCTGCTGTGCACAGGGTCACTATGAGTCAGAGATGACTCAACGGCACCTAACAACAACAATATATAATTTAATGTACTTTATCAAGTTTAAAATAAGTGACACATTACTTATTTTCAGAACAATTCTCAAGTTAATTATAAAGATTAAGTGAATAAACTCTCAGAATGGGAATTCTTAACACATACTAGCCTAAATTTCAGACAGTCAGAAAAGAGCATCTTGCTTTAAAAGGTATTTTCCTGATCATTTGCAAGGTTAAACATCTTTTCATACCATTATAATTCATATTTCTTCATTTCTAAATTGTCTATTGTACCTTTTAATCTACTGAATTTACTTTTCTTATGAATTTGTAAACACTCTTGTAGATCAAGGACTTTTGCTCTTAAAATATTTCCTCCCAATCTGTATATTGTCTTTTAACTTTGTTTGTGGTATCTTTTTATACAAAGAACTTTTTTCCTATTTCCATGAGTCCAATCTAACACTGAAATTTTCTGACTTGCTTAAGAAGTCCTTTCCCACCACAAGACTATAAAAAACAGTTTCCTATGTGTCAAATCCAATAGCCACTCCTTGGAAGGAAGATTGGGCAACCTACTTCCATAGTGATACCACCTTGGAAACCCAGGGAGGGGTCCCTACGAGTTAGATTTGACTCGATGGCGGTGACTTTTTTTTTTAATTGTGATTTGGGTGAAAGTTTACAGAGCAAATTCACTTTCCATACAGCAATTCACATACACTTGGTCTCATGACATTGACTACAAAATACCCCAATGCAACAGCTCCCCTCTCACTTCCTCCCAATGGTTTCCTCTTCCCTGTGTCCATCCCTCCATGTATTCCTGCCCCCTGAGCTGCCTCTCTGTGCATAAACAGCCCTTCTTTCTCCCATGATTGTTCTCTCCAAGGAGTATAACTACCTCAGGTAAATGTTCAACTCATTTGGCTGAGTTGGCTGGAAGCCACAGGTGTGGATTCAATTCCAGACCTGAAGGGCAGCTAGGGGCCATAGTCTCAATGGTTCCACTAGGCTCTATCAGACCAACAAACCTGGTCCCCCCCGCCTTTTTTTTTTTTTTTTTCCCAAATGATTTTGAGTTTTGTTCCACATTATTCTCCCTCTCTATCCAGGATCTCTTACACAGATCCCCCTCCAAGTGGTTGACAGTGGTAGCTGGCTACCATCTAGTTCTTCTGGTTTTATAGTCATATAGGCTGCAGATCTCATGGTTTACCACTTGCTAGGACTAATTGTTTCCATAAATCTTTGGTTTTCTTCATTCTTCTTTGCTCTGGACAAGGGGAGACCCATCGTTGCATCTAGGTGGCCGCTTACAAGCTTTTAAGATCCCAGTCACTACTCACCAAAGTAGGAGATGGAACAATGTTTTGTGTATGCCAATTCAGCTTGATGTCCCCTGCAACTATGGTCCTGAGCCCACAGTAACTACTCACTTCCTCTGGGTAGCTGGCTGTGACCGAGAAGTGACTACAACCTTATCCCTCGTCAGCTCTACTATACACCTGGGAATTCTTACAGAACATACAAATACACTTGTAGAACCATTGTCTACAATGTTTTTTTTTTTTTTATTTTTTATGTGTCATTCCAGAACTTTCACAGTATAAACCTATAATCCATCTGGTATTTATTTTTCATAAGCTGAAAAGCAGATATTTATTTCTGTGTAAATTGTGAAGTAGAAATCTTCACAATTCTTTAGACTGTCCAAAAACTGTTGATCAAATAGTTTCTGTATTGCCACGGGACTCCTTCCTTAGGTGTTAGTAGATAAAAGCTGTCATTGTAGCCCATGGTTCTTATATTTCTCCACTCTAAATACATACTCTGGACTCACATGCACAACATATTCCTATGGCTGGTCATAGGCAGGTGTGTATCCTCCTGCCTGACAAAGGGCTCCTTCTTCTGTCTCATACCAGGAAGCACACCAGAATGAATGTGAAAGCAACTGATGTCAATATGAGGATGCACTTGAATCTGCTGTCATTTATTTTAACAATCAAATAAACTGGTCACAAACGTCAGCTCTTTATGTTTATCATGCTCAAAATCCTTGCAAAGCCAGTCCCACCTGATTGTGACATACCATGGTCAGAGCCACTGACCTAAAATACAGAAATGATCCCATACAAGTTATACCCCAATTGGGCTCTCTGAACACTGACTTAGGATCTCCCCTTTAGAGTGCTGCCCTGGCCAGCCTCAGAGCAAACTGCCTGTGCCTGAATGACTGAGAGCACTGTTCCACCCACAATCTGGCTGCTTGAAAGACTAACCTCTGATAAAAACAGCAATGAACACCATTATCAGTTTAAAGGAATGACTGCTAAACATTTTTAAGTGATAATATCTATGAGTACTTGATTTCAGAATACTATTACCTTTCTAAGAGCATTGTACAATCATTGTATGATTCAAACACTGAAGTGAATGAAGAATAATTTCTGAGACTTGTAGTTTACAAGGATATACCTTTACAACCCTCCCCACTCGCCTGCTTATTAACAAAAATAAATTTAATATGACCCTTTGTTGTCATTAAAGAAGCATTTAGTAAGGACCTATGACCACTCAAAGTTAAATGATGATTAGGATGGCTGCAGAGCTCCACTGTTGTGACTCTAGCTCAACTGTTTGTCAAGAGTAGGATGATGTTGATAACCTCCTTTCCTCTTTAGTCCATACTGTCATACTGTCATGAGCAGTGCTTCTCAAACTTCAAAATACACATGAATCGCCGGGGGATCTTGTGAAAATGCAGATTTCTACAACAGGAGTTAGGGTCGGATTTGGAATCTGCATTTCCAACAAGCTCCCAGATAATGTTGATCACGTTTTAAATAACAAGGCTGTATAGCAGTGGTGTAAGGAGCCCTAGTGGTGCAGTGGCTAAACCTCCAATGAACAGGTCGGTGGTTTGAACCTACCAGCTGCTCCACAGGAGAAAGATTTGGCAGTCTGTTTCTATAAAGATTAAAGCCTTGAAAACCTATGGGCCAGTTCTACTCTGTCCTATAGGGTTGCTGTGAGTTGGAACTGACTCAACAGCAATGGGTTTTGGATCTGATACTAGTCTTCTTAAAACTCTGCTGCATAAAAATGTCCATGTATATAACAGGAGCGTTGGTGGTGTAGCGCCTAAGATATTTGACTGTTAACAAGAAGGCTGGCGGTTCAAACCCACCAGCCACTCCTTGGAAGGAAGATTGGGCAATCTTCTTCTTTTTTTTAAATGCATTTTATTGAAGTATAATTTATGTACAGTGAAATACACAAAATTAAAGTGACATGGGTCAATGCTTGCTTTTTTTTTTTTTGCAGTGTTTCCTCCCCTTCCCTCCCAACCCTGGCAACCAAAAAAGAACATTTCCCTCCACCTATAAACCTTTCCTTGACCCTCCACAACAATGAACTAATACTATATTTATCCTATGATTGACTTATGTCACTCAGCTTAACGTCCTCCAGGTACAGCCATATAATGCGGTGTTTTGCAGACTCTACATTATTCTTTAGTGCTGCATGGCACTCCATTATGTGTATGTACCATAGTTTGGTATTATTATTATTATCCACTCTTCCTCTATAAATCTTAGAGATAAGTCCCTTGCTAGATAATTATTGGCAAATATGAATTTGTTGCTGTCATTTTTGTTATGTGCTTTTTCGTGGTGTCAATTTCTTTGTTCCATATAATTTTCTATGCTGAGTTCATTTTGTTTATGAAGCGTGTTATCACTTCCTTCATTGCTATTGTTTTAGTATTTGCTGAATATTTATGCTGGTCCTCTTTTTTGATGTGAAGGTTTATAATTTTCTTTGAGGTTACCCTGTGATTTAGAGTTTTCTTTCCAAGTTTAGAACAGACTGTTCTATCTTGTAGTTGTCTTGACTTTCCTACCATCTAGAAGTTCTGTAATGACATAGTTTTTTTGCCTCTTTTTGATTTGTAGTCATCCTCAGTTGTCAATTGATGTCTCTGGTTCTGTTTACAATCTTGTAGGGTTATTTACTTTGGATACTTCCATAGCTGGGTTGGTTTCTGGGTTATATCATCATGTGTGTTAATGGTCAGTTGGTGGCTGTTGTTGCTTCTCTGTCCAAAGGACTCCCTTTAGCATCTCTTGTAAGAGATTTTTACAAAAGAGGATTTAACAAATTCCCTTAATTTCTGCTTATCTGGAAATGTCCTAATTTTACCATCATATATGAGGGACCTTCTTCCTAGTCTGTCTCAGTCTGTAAGCTTGGCTGATACCTGTGCACCCCGCTGGGTTTGAAACACCCAGTGGCTCAGCCTCAAAACTCACATCAACACATCACCACGGTAGGACAAACCAACAGACAAGTTTGTCTCCCTGTTGGAAACCTCTCCTACCACCCTTACCTGGGTCCCTGCAGCTGA
>NW_006921719.1:6718482-6746648 GCF_000298275.1 Orycteropus afer afer
GTGAGAATGGCCAGACTTCATCTCACCTATTTTGGTCATGTTGTCAGAAGGGACCATTCCCTGGAGAAGGATGTCATGCTTGGTAGGGTGGAGGGTCGACAAAAGAGGGGAAGGCCTTCAACACGATGGATTGACATGGTGGTGGCGATGATGTGCTCAAGTATAGCAAGGATCATGGAGCTGGCACAGGATCGGACAGTGTTTCGTTCTTCTGTGCACTGGGTGGCTATGAGTCAGAAATGACTCAATGGCACCTAACAACAACATTTGAGGGACAATTTTGCTGGGTACATAATTCTCGGTTGGAAATTTTTTTCTTTCAGGGTTTTATATATACCATACCATTGTCTTCTCGCCTGCATGGTTTCTCTCGAGAAATCCGAGCTTAGTCTTACTGGTTGCCCCTTATAGGTAACTTTTTGTTTTTCCCATGCTGCTCTGATGATTCTTTCTTTGTCTTTGGTTTTGTTGAGTTTGATGATGATATGTCTGGGTGATTTTCTTTTGGAGTCTATCCTGTTTGGGGTTCGTTAGACGTCCTGAATGAATGTATTCTCATCTTTTATCACACCAGGAAAATTCTCTTCCAACAAATCATGGACAATTTTCTCAGTGGTTTTCTTTTTCTCTTCCTGTTCTGGGATTCTGATTACACATAGGTTATTCCTTTTGATGGTATCCCACACGAACCTTAGGCTTTCTTCATTTTGTTTTGATTTTTTTTTCTGAGTGATCCCTTTCCAAAGAAGTGTTCAGGTATTTGCCTTCAATCTCCCTAATTTTGTCTTCCATTGAGTCAATTCTGCTACTTTGCCCATTCAATATCTTATCTATTTCTGAAAATTTAGTATTAATCTTCTGGATTTTTCTGTGTAGATTTTGTATCATTTCTAAGTTTTCATTTTGTTCTTGTATTGTCTTTTGAAATTGTTCTAGGGTTTTCTTTGTGATTTCCTTGATCTGTTTCTTAATTCGTTGAAGATACCTAAATATAATTCTTGAATTCCTTATCAGGGAGTTCCAATGCTACATCTTCCTCAGGGATGTGTTTTGGGTCTGTATCCTGGTCCTGTTTCTCCTGGTTTATATTGTGTCTTTGTGTGGACTGTGATGCTCTGTTATCTCTGACGCACTGTGACTTTTTTGTTTATATTTAATTGGTGATTGTATATTGGAGTGACTTGCTCATGATTTTCATTTTCTTTGTTATGTTTATATTTTATCTACGTAAGCAGGGTACTGTGCTCCTCTGTTTGCTAGTTAACAGCAACTATACACTCATCACCTGTCTCCTTTCCTGTTGTCAGCCTCTCATATAATAGTCCCGACCTTGGCAGAGCCTACTCTTAGGTCCCTGGAATCTGAATGAGAATGCTATCACTTTAAAATCCAAAATGGTTGCCACTTGTAAACACTGAAAATGGTTGCACCTTTGGTCACTTTAAATATCCAAAATGGCCACCACTTGTAAACATTCAAAATGGCTGTGCCCTCAGTCACTTTATCCAAAATGGCTGCCACATGTAAACAATCAAAATGGCTGTACCTTCTTGCCAGTGGAAAGTCAACAGCTCAGGTTGTCTCACTCTTTGCTGTTTCCCTTCCTAGTCATAAGCCACCAGTGCAGTCATCCCTGCAGCCCTTGATGACCAGAGTTGATCTTTAGGTCAATTCTCAGGTCCCAACACCACTTGGAAATATTCAGGCTGTTGGTCCCATCAGAGTAGCTGACAGTCCGTAGCTCCAACCGTCTCCGTACTCACTGTTTTCATTCAGGTTTTTCCACTAGTTGGTGCCTAATCTACTTCTGCATAGCTCCTTTCAAAGCTCAGGGTTCCAGGATTATCTTCTGTATCTTTGTCAATTGTTTTTTCTTTTCTTTGTTGAAGAGGGTCTGTGTTGCTTATCTGCCTATTCCACCACCTTACCAGAAGTCCTTGGGCAATCTACTTCTGTAGTAATACCGCTTCAGAAATTCAAGGAGGGGTCTTTATGAGTCTGACTCAATGCAGTGAGTTTGGGTTTTTTGGTTTATGTATTTAATAGCACTAACAGGGGGCAAAGTTATGGTAACTTCTTAGCCACAACCAAACACTCTGAGGAAGTAAGTCACTGGGCCTGTGGGCTTGGGACCATGGTTGCAGGGAACATTAAGCTCAAGTGGCATAATGTACTATACAAAAACATTTTTCTATATCCTACTTTGCTAAGTAGCAACAGGGGTCTTAAAAGCTTGCAAGTGGCCATCTAAGATACAACAATTAGTCTCTCCTCATCTGGACCAAAAAGAGTGAAGAAAATCAAAGATGCATGAAAACAATTAGTCCAAGGGACTAGTGGACCATGCGAACTTCAGCCTCCATGATTATGAGACCTGAACACCTAGATGGCACCCAGCTACCACTGCCAACCACTGAGACAGGGATCAAAAATGGAGATCCTGAATAGAGTAGGGAAAAAATTGTGGAACAAAACTCAGAATCATAAAAAAGACCAGACTTACTGGTCTGAGACGGCTGAAACCCCTGAGAGTATGGCCCTTAGTCACCCTTTGGGCCTGGAATTGAACTCACTCCTGCAGCTTAACTTTTGGCCAAACAAGAGACAGGCCTACAAGGTGAACAATTATAATGGGTAGGTATACTCCTTAGAACAATCAACCATGGGAGATGAGAAGGGCAGCATTTGCACAGGGAGATAGCTCAGATGACAGGAATGCATAGGAAAGAAGGACATAGGGAAAAGGTAACCCACAGGAAGTGGGAAGAAATTTATAATTTACATTGTGGGGATTGCAATCAACGTCATGAAACAATGTGTACGAACTGCTGAATGGAAAACTAATTTGCTCTGTAAACTTTCACCCAAATCACAATCAATCAATCAATATAACTTCACTGCATATTAGAATCACCTGGGGAGCTTGCAAAATTCCCTTGCTAGAGCTACGTTCCACTCTAAGTTGGGAAATCAGAATCTCTGGGTGTGGGACTTAAGTCTGCAGGTAATTCTTCACAATATGTGACCAATTTTGAGAACCAGAGCTCTAGGACTGTGGTTTTCAAACTGTAGCACGACTTGGGCTCATTTGGAGGGCCTGTTGAAACCCAGATTGCTTCGTCCCACCCCCAGTTTCTGATTCCACATGTCTAGGAGCAGTTCAAACTTACCAGCCACTCCTCGGAAGATTG
This sequence comes from Orycteropus afer afer, assembly GCF_000298275.1. Classification (NCBI taxonomy): domain Eukaryota; kingdom Metazoa; phylum Chordata; class Mammalia; order Tubulidentata; family Orycteropodidae; genus Orycteropus; species Orycteropus afer. The sequence continues at coordinate 6,721,674 of NW_006921719.1, forward strand.
GACAATCTAGTACCGTAGTGATACAACCTTGGAAACCCAAGGAGGGGTCACCATGAGTCGGATCCGACTCCACAGCACTGAGTTTGGTTTATTTTCAGGGGGTGCCCAAGAATTTCTATTTTCAGCAGTTGCAGATAATGCTGATGCTGCTATCCTAGGGAATACACTTTGAGAACAACCAGTTGCTGTCCAATTGACTCTGAGTCCTGGCGACCCCATGTGTGTCAGGGTAGAACTGTGCCCCATAGGATTTTCATTGGTTGACTTTTTGGAAGTGGATCAGCAAACCTTTCTTTCCAGGTGCTTCTGGGTACATTCAAACTCTAACTTTTTAATTAGCAGCTGAGCATGTTAATTATTTGCAACACCCAGGGAGAACCATAGTTCCAATGGTCAGAGAACTTATATGTCAGGAATTTATCAATTTTGAGCCAATAATTTCCCCTTTGCTCCCCTCTAATGTTATAAGTTTTTTTGAGTGATGGGGTTTCCATGAGATAGAACAGATCTGTTAAGAGTGTTTCTCTTCCACACCGATGTTGCAAACACTGGTCTAGAGTAATCTGGGGAGACCATTGTTGCCTGAGTACATTGGCCTTCAGGCCTCTAAAGGCATTTTTCTGCTTATCTCATACAGAAAGTTGGACGAACCTGAGTACAGCAGTCAGACAGCAGTTTAGTAACAAACTGTTCCAATTCTATAATGACTATATTTTCTGAACCAAAAACTAGGCTATACAATTTGATAAATGATTTCTGGTCCTAGGCCCCAGGATGCTTACAGATATGAGACCATCTGCAAGGTATGGCTTGCCTGGAATTTGAGACATTTTGGTAATTTACTTCCGAGGACCAGTATTTTAAATTTAGGATTGTCCTGGAAAATCTGGGTTGTCATTCCCCAAATCACTGGGTGGAGGGGGTTATGACATGATCACACTTAAGTCTTTTGGTTTTTATGTTGGTAATTTGTAAGCGGTGATAGAGATAAGTAATGCTTTCTATAAATGGTCTTTCAATGGGCCTGCAGCAGAGTGGAAATCCTGCTGCCAGACACAAACTATGTGGGTCAATCTTGTCAACACAACCATAAACAACAATGATGACTCCCTGACATATAATGAGAATCAGCCTGGAAGACATTATTCTGAGTGAAATAATTCAATCACAAAAGAACAAATATTACATGATCCTGCTTTTATGAAAAGACAAAAATTAAATATACGTCCAGAAACCAATGTTCATTGGTGATTACCAGGGATAGGTAGCTAAGGGGAGGAGGAATCATTCTGTAGATAGTAAACAGTTATTATTTTTGGTGATGGATAAGGTAACACTGAATGTGGGTGAAGTGTGTACAGCCTGACCAAAGTAAGTGATGTCACTAAGAAGTACACATACACCAAAAAAAAAGGGGGTATTTTAGGTAAATGCTGGAAAATTTATAATTTCACAATAGGAACAACATTAAAAAATTACATGTGTGCTAACGTATGTATGTATACATGCATATATGTGTATGGCTACTTATACATATGCACACCGGTGCATATATGATATAGTGATATGCATATGCAGTCATGCATGTATGTTCACATATATAATAAAGCCCATAGGGGCACACTTATAGATATTTCTTAGATATAACCAAACACCTCATGAGATAGGCTTTTTGGGTTTGAATCCTTAGGACCATAGTCTCATGGGACAATTTGGTCAATTGGCATAATTCAGTTGGCATAGTTTATAAACTTTCTGTTCTACATGCTAGTGTGATAGTAGTATCTGGGGTCTCAAAAGTGTGAGAATGGCCATCTAAGATACAAATACTGCTCTCATCTTGTCCAGAGCAAAAGAGAAAGAAGGAAACCAAAGACTTAGAGAAGAAACTAGTCCACAGGACTAACATTCTACACGAACCACGTCCTCATCTACCCCGAGACCAGAAGAACTAGAAGTGCACCACTACTGATCATGGTTGTAATAGATGGATCCTGTTGGAAGGGACGAAAAATGTGGAACAGAACTCAAACTCTAAAAAGTCCAGACTTACCAGACTGGTTGACACTAGAAGACTCCCTGAGATGCTCCATAAACCTTGAACCAAAACTACCCAGAGGGTACCTTTTAGCTAAACAACAGATTGGCTCATAAAATAAAGAATATTACCAGTGAATACTGTGTACCTTTAAAAAAATCATCTATATGAAATGGTCAACTCTATGAATTACTCTAAAGCTAATATGAAAAGATAAGGAAACAGAGAAAGCAGATTACTGGAAGGGAAACCTCCAAGAGGGAATGGAGAATGTTAAAACATTGTGAAAAATTAACCTATTATCTCTGAACACTTTGGGTAAAAAACAAAACCTGTTGCCGCTGAGTCAATTCCAACTCACAGCAGCCCTCTAGGACAGAGTAGAACTGCCCCACAGAGTTTCCAAGACTGCATAATCTTTACGGAAGCAGACTGCTACTTTTTCTCCTGTGAAACTGCTTATGGGTTCAAACTGCTGACCACCAGGGATCCTTAGAATTTGGGTGGTAACTACTAAATGAGAGCCTAATTTACTGTGTAAACATTCACTGAAAACACAATTTAAATTTTTTTTTGTCACAACAGAAAGACCATGTCCTTGAAGAGATGGTCTCTATAAGACCAGTACTAGCCTCCTGGGCTTGCAAGTATGGAGACACTGATGCTCAGCACACAGGAAAACACATCTACAACCAGCTCCACAATGTGAGAGGCTTTCAAGCATCTGTTCTCCCCCAGAGTATGAATTCACCATAACCAAGGTTTCCAAATTCCAAGTTTGCCCTAATCAAATAAATGCTATTTGCCCCACATAGTATAACTACAGATAATATCAGGTGAAAATGCACCCCTACTAGTTTATAGGGGGAGCTCTGGTAGCATAGTGCCTAAGGCACTTGACTGCTAACCAGAAGGCTGGCGATTCAAACCCACCAACCACTCCTTGGAAGGAAGATGGGGCAATCTACTTCCATAGTGATACTGCCTCAGAAATCCAAGGAGGGGCCACTATGAGTCAGGTCCAACTCGATGGCACATAACAACAACAACTAGTTTATACTCAGGCCAGGTAGGGAGAATCTCCTTGAGTCTTTATAATGGGACCAGCATATGCCTTCATACCCTAGAAAATCTGGGTTGTCACTCCCCAAGTCACCCAGCAAAAAATACTGAAGTGTTCTTTAAGTTCTGAATATATTCTCTATTAAAAAATTTCTTTATCAACAGCATATATATGATAGTATTCACTGGGTTTCTGATAGTACCTGGATGATACAAATGGTCAAGCACTAAACTACTAGCTGAAAGGTTGGTGATTCGAACTCACACAACCTACCTCAGAAGACAGGTCTGGTGATCTGTTCCCAAAGTCATAGACTTAAAAATCCTATGGAGCAGTTCTACTCTGCACACATAGGGTCACCATCAGTCAACACTGACTCAACAGAAAATAGTATCAGCAACTGGGTTTGCTGAGTATAATCTAAGGATGTAAACTGTTATCACATTAAGGCTAATAGTAGGTGTTAATTTGCAGGACTAAGCTGCCTGACTTGCCTATGGCCTAAGTATTTTCCTGGGTGTCAGTTGCCATCTTACACTCACTCCTTTTCCAGATTCAGAAGTATCCCCAGCTTGACTCCATTTTGTTTCAAAAAGCCAGCATTGACCTGGCCTTGTCAAAGAAAGACAGATGTTAGTCATCTGTCAGTAAGCCTTGGAACAAGGCAGCAATTTGCCTCCTTCATGGACTGAATGGACAAGCTTCTCCACACTTGCAGGATGGTGGGTTGGTGGTTGATTGATTCATTTATTCATCCCAACAATACTTACTGAATTCTCGCTATGTGTAAGGCTTTGTCCTGGGTACTGTGTGATTAGGGAAAAAGAAAAAGGCTCCTTACCCTCTGAGATTTTACAGTTTCCTAGAAAAAATAAGACAAGTATCCATATAGTTAGAAAATAAGATGGAATATAATAAAAAGCTAAATGAGGAGTCTAATTGTCCTAGGGGAGATGACATCCAGCAGATGTGAGGAGATGTTCCCAGGTGGATGGAGTTTGAGACAGGAAAGAAGGACTGGAATTAAGGATGGCTTTATGAGAGGGGCTCCAAGGTGTATATCACAAAAGTTTTGGAGATGGACAAGGCCATCTCCAGCCAAAAAACTCAGAAGCAAAAGGTTAATGCTGGAAGGCACAGACTATGTTTCAGAAACCTCACGGTCCAGAGCAGGGGCAGCAGCTAGGGGAGCGACCAGGCTGCAGGGAAGGTCTGGTTGGGCCAGATCACATAAGACTAGGGACTCCAAGCAGAGCAAAGAGGCCATGCTTGAATTGGTAGACACCAGAGACCTCAAAGATTTTTAAGCAGGAGAGTGGCCCAAAGACTATGGTAGGAATGGAGGAGCTGCACTGGAGGAGGAAAAGGCTGAAGGCAGATTCTGTTTGAAAGCTGCTGCAAAGCCTGAATTAGGATTGGTTATAGGGATTAAAATGTCCTTGGGAAACGTTCACAAATAGAAATGAGCTTTATCACTTGAACTATTAATATAGGTATGAGCTTAATTAGAGTAAGACTTTTTTTAAGCAAACAACAACAAACACTTGTTCAAAACACCTTACAGTCATAATTTTAATTTATCGAACATCCATTCCACAAATGTTTATTAAGAATCTAGTGAGTTTTAGTTAAGTGTCCAGCCAGGGGGTTAAAGGACTGAGTTATGGAGAGTGGAGAAAACAGCTAGAAGTTTTTTTTTTTTTTCTCTCTCTTTTTCCTTTAAATTTTACTTTGTTGTTGAAAATATACACAGCAAACATGTAATCTATTCAACAGTCTGATGTACCATTTAGTGACAACAATTACATTCTTTGAGTTGTGCAACCATTCTCACCTTCCTTTTCTGAGTTGTTCCTTACTCATTAACATAAATTCATTGCCCCCTAAGGTTCCTATCTAATCTTTTGAGTTGGTGTTGTCAATTTGATCCCACACAGATCATTCTATACATAATGTACAGATTAGGCTGTACATAAGTAGCCTCAGCAGCTTCTTTTTGTTGTTGTTGGAGGAGAATGCTAAGAGTACCATGGACTGCTAAAAGGACTAATAAATCTGTCCTGGAGGAAGTGTAGTCCGAATGCTCCTTGGAAGTGAGAATGGCCAGACTTCATCTCACCTATTTTGGTCACATTGTCAGGAGGAACCATTCTCTGGAGAAGGATATCATGCTTGGTAAAGTGGAGAGTCAACAACGAAGGGGAAGGCCCTCAATAAGATGGACTGACACAGTGGCTGCAACGATGGACTCAGGTATAGCAAGGATCATGAGACTGGCACAGGACCGAGCAATGTCTCATTCTGCTGTGCACAGGGTCACTATGAGTCAGAGCCGGCTGGACGGCACCTAACAACAATAACAGATCATTCTTAAAAAAGCATTAATGTTCACGGCAGACTTTTATTTTTTACTACTAAAGCTAAATAAACTATTGTTTTAAGAAGACTTCTGGGGATATTTTTGGTTTAAGGCCTAAAGATTATCTCAGGGCAATAGTTTCAGGGGTTCATCCAACTTTCATGGCTCCAGGAATTGTGGAGTCCATGAGCACTTGAAATTCTGTTCTTCACTTTCCTCCTTTGGCCAGGATTCTTCTGTGGAATCTTTGATCAAAATGTTCAGTAATGGTAGCTAGGCACCAGCTAGTTCGGGTCTCACGACAAAGGAGGCATATCTTCATGGAGGCAATTAGTCAATATTCACTATTTTCCTCCTATTCCTGATTCTTCTTCTTCCTCTGTTACTCCAGGTGAATAGAAACCAATTGTAGTGCCTTGATGGCTTGTAAGATTTTAAGACACTTGGTAACAAACTAGGAGGTAGAACAGAAACACTACACAGGTTATTAGGTCAATTAACTGGGATGTCCCCTGAAACCATGACCTTAATCCTCCAAACCAAGGAACCAAATCCCATGAGGTGTTTGGTTGTACATAAGCAGCCTCGGCAGCTTCTTTTTGTTGTTGCAAGTACTTCTATCATACAACTTTTGCCAATTCAACTTTTTTACAGGTATACAACTTATTGGCAGCAATTTCAACTATCAGTTGTATAACCCTACCCTTATTGCAATTTTTCCATCACTATTAACTTCCTTTGAACCCCTCTCTCCTGCCCCTAGCAATCACTGATAAACTTTGGTCTCTGTACATTTATCTTTTCTCATCTTTTTATATAAAATGAAGTCATATAATATTTGTACCTTTGTGATTAACTTATTTTACTCAACATGTCTTCAAACACCATCCATACTGTACTATGTACCAAGACTTCCATTTCTCCTACAGTCTGAGCAGTATTCCACATTTTATCTATTCATCTGTCGATGGGCATTTAGGTTGCTTCCATCTTTTGGCTACTGTGAATAATGCTGCAATGAACATTGGTGTATAAACCTCTTTTAGAGACCCTGCTTTCCAGTTTTTTGGGTATATACCTAAGAGTGAAATTGCTGGGTCATATGGTAGTTCTATCTTTATTCTTTTTATTTATAGTTTTTTGAGGAATCGCCACATTGTTTTGTCCACAGTGGCTGTACCATTTTGCATTCCCACCAGCAACGGGTTCCAATTTCTTCACATCCTTGTCATCATTTGTTATTTATTTTTTATCTTAACCATCTTAATGGGAGTGAAATTGCTTCTCACAGTGGTTTTGATTTATATCTCTGAGCAGTGGTTAAAGTGCTTGGCTGCTAACCAAAAGGTTGGTGATTCAAACCCACCAGCTGCTCTATGGAAGAAAGATGTAGCAGTCTGCTTCTGTAAAGATTTGCAACCTTAGAAACCCTATAGAGCAGTTCTATTCTGTCCTATAGGGTTGCTATGAGTTGGAACTGACTCGCCACCAGTGAGTTTGGGTTTGGTTTTTGACGGTTAATGATGCTGAGCATTTTTTCATGCATTTGGTGGCCATTTCAACGTCCTCTTTGATGAAGTATCTATACAAGTCCTTTCCCCATTTTATGATTAGGTTGTCTTTTTGTTGTTGTCATAGTTCTATATTTATTTGATTGTTAGATTCTTGTCGCATATATGGTTTCCAAAGGTATTTTCCCAGAGAGTTTGTCTTTTTCACTTTTTGTTAAAGCCTTTTGATGAACAAAGTTTTTAATTTTCATGAGGTCTTATTTATTTTGTCTTTTGCTATTTGTGCTTTTGTTATTATGTTAGATACTCCAGTCTTGAAAGCTAGGCTTGACAGAATTGGCTCCGCTTGTTCTAAGAATTTTACGGTTTGAGTTTGCCCACTTAGGTCCTTAATCTATTCTGAATTATTTTGTGTATGGTGTGAGGCAAGGATCCTGTTTCATTTTTTCTGCATGTAGAAATCCAATTTTCCCCCTACCATTGACTAAAGAGACTCTTCTTTCCCCATTGAATGGATTTAGCACTCTTGTCAAAAATCAGTTGACCATAGATATGTGGGTTTATTTCTGGACTCTCAATTCTATTCCATTGGTCTATATATCTTATTATACAAGTAGCAGGCTATTTTGATGCTTCGAAATCAGGAAGTGTGAGTCCTCTTATTTTGTTCTTCTTTCAGTACTGCTTTAGTTATTTGGGAACTCTTGCCTTCCCATAGAAAGCTGAGGAATGGTTTTTCTATTTCTATACAGAAAGCTTTTGGAATTTTGATTGGGGTTGCATTGAAGCCATAGATTGCTCTGGGTAGTACTGACATTCTAACAATATTAAGTCTTCTAATCCATGAACATGGAACATCTTTACATTTAATTTAAGTCTTCTTAAATTTCCTTTAGCAGTCTTTTATAGTTTTCATTGTGTAAGTCCTTCATGACCTTGGTTAGATTTACTCTCAGGTATTTTATTCTCTTAGATGCTATTGTAAATGGAATTGTTTCCCTAATTTCCCTTTCAGGTTTCTCATTGCTGGTATATAGAAATCCAACTGATTTTTGTTTGTTTACCTTGCACGCTGCAACTTTATTAAATTTCTCTATTAGCTCTAGAAGTTTTCTTGTGGACATTTTGGGAATAGGTAGAGTTCTCACACAGCTCATTAAAGGGAATAACACTTTAAATGTCAGTGCCTAGAGATGCCTGTTAGTCAAACATTACACCACCACAATCCAACCAGGCCTTGAAAAGTTCTATGATAGGTAAATGTATCCAAAAGTCCCACGTTGGACTAACAGAATAAAGGTGAAAAGGTCTTTTATTGAGAAATGTGTGAGAGGTGCAAAGATAACTGCAGAGGTTCCTGTGAGCATCAGGAGGAAGGTCAGGAGCATTAGGGCTTCAAACCGGTTCAAAATGGCTCAGTCATGGCCAATGGAAACAAGGGCAGTGTACATGTTGCATAACAACTCAATCTTTTGCACACTGGATTTTGACCTGAGTAGGTAAGAGGCATCAGTGCTCTGCTCAAAGATGGCAGCTGATCGTGCTTTGAATGTGTGTCGCAGCGTGATCAGCTGCCATCTTTGAGCAAGACACCACTTCCTGACTCCTATTTAGGTCAAAATCTGACATGTAAGAGATTTGGTTGCTGTACAATGCATATGCTGCCCTTATTTCCATTGGTCATGACTGAACCAGTTTGAAGTTCTAAGGGGCATTTCTTAAACAAATATGAAGACCAACATAGATAATTCAAAGGCAGAAGTCAGAGGACTGAAACACTAACTCAACTGGGCCTTCCTCATATCAGATATCCAGTGAAAAATGAAAGCCACTATTATCATTACCTAATGTTTTGATCAAGTTTCTATAGCAGCATACTGACCAAAATGGAGAAAATGTGGAACAGAGGTTCAAATTTTCCAAAGATTCCAGAGTTTCTGGAGACACTGAGGCTGGATAAACCCCCAAAATTATTGTCATCAGATAATCTTTAAACTTTAAACCAAAAATACCCCTGGAAGTCTTCTTTAAACAAACAATAGTTTAGCTTAATTAGTAAAGGAAGTCTGCTGTGACCACTGTGCTTTTTAAAGAGGTACCTATATGGGATCAAACTGACAACAGCAACTCGAACAGTTAGAGAAGAAACTTAGGGGGGGCAGTGGGTTCATGTTCATGGTAGAAGAATAACTCAGTAAAGGTAATAAGAATAGTTGAACAACTTGAAGAACATAATCAATGTCATTAAATTGTACATGTAGAAATTGTTGAATTTGTGTATATTTTACTGCAATCACTTTCAACAACAACAAAAGTAAATTATTTAAAAAAAATGAAAGCCACAAAGCCCCTGCAGCAAGCCAGGTGGAGAGGGGTGTTGCAGTAAGCGCATCATTACTTCAGAGACACCTGCTAAGACCTAACCTCCAATTTGGTGGCCTCTACAACTAAATGACAACTCCATAAGCCTCCTCTCAATCCTCTAATTCTCTAGCCTCTCCACAGTATCTGACTACAACTCCTGGAATCCATTACAAACTTGTCATATCCACCAAAAGTCAAGAAAACAAAGTTTTGAACTAGGATGAGAGTTTTTGTTTTTGTTTTTTAATAGGAAGAATAAAAGTTCAAGGACAAAGAAAATCAAGTACTTCAAATAAAACCAAGGATCTACCAAACACATGTGGAAGCAAAAAGACCTGAGTTTGAATCCTGACTCTATCACTTACCAGCTGTGTGACCTTGAGTAAGGGCTCAACCTTGCTGAACTTCTATTTCCTCATTTGCAAAATGACAATCCCACCTGCCTCCCAGGACTGTTAGTGAGATGGGCATGTAAAATGCACAGGGCTGGGCTCCCAAGACACCTTTCCTTCACCACTGCTGTCAGTTACTTCTCCAGAGCACATCTTTACTCTTATCTCCCAGTCCCTGGGGGTAGTCACCAATCTCTGCCTTAAAGCCATCTTCTCTTCCCTCTGTTCCTTTCCCTTTCCAGTCTTCCAAATCCTCCCTCCTAGATGGCTCCCTGTAAAAGGAGCTCTGGTAGCATAGTGCCTAAGGCACTTGACTGCTAACCAGGAGGCTGGCGGTTCAAACGCCACAGCCACTCCTCGGAAGGGAAGGTTGGGCAATCCTACTTCTGTAGTGATAACTGCTTTGGAAACCCACGGAGGGGTCGGTCGGGGCCGGTCGGGGCCGACTCAACGGCAAATAACAACAACAACAACAACAAGATGGCTCTCAGTTAGTCACCTTTGTCTTGATCCTTGTTTGCATCCCCTCCTTCCAACACCCACTAGGAACTATCACTTAGCATCACATATATCATACATATGATAAAATGCTTAAGAATGTTTATGCTAACGGTGATGCAAAATTTTAGAAAAGGAAAGCAATAATGGTGGCACAACATGAAAAATACTATCAATGTCCCTGAGCTATAAATATGGAAGCTGTTGTATTGGTGAATATCTTGGTGTGTATGTTTTCACCACAATAAAAGTAAATTAAAAAAAAAAAAAAAAAAGTAGTAAATGATTATAGAATTTTCTTGATAGAGACCAGTTTAGTTATTCTGTAGGTATATCTTTTTTTTTTTTTTGGTCAGAAATTTGATCTAGTTTCCATGATAAGCAGCAGGATTGGTGGGTCTGCTTATTAAAGGTAACCTGGGTAATACTGTTTAAAGTTCTAAATGTACAACAGTCATTTAATAAATGGTGTCTGTGTGTGTGGGGGGGGGGAACCACAGGCCATGTCCTCAGGCACAAGTTCAAATCTGATTCTGTTCTGCTTTGCAATAGCTGCACGATCATAACTTCTCTAGTGATGATAATCTTGCGTAACTCCCAAGGCAGTGAAGTATAGTATATGAGATGCTAAGCACACTGCCTGGCCCACAAAAAGAACTTGCTAAATTTTGTTACTATTAATCCTGTATCTGACTTGTCCAATCTCTTCCTCTCCCCACTGCTATTCCTCATTTCACCCGACCCCATCACTGCACACCCGGATAACTGGGTGGCTTCCTGGCTGCTCTCCTGCCTCTAGCCTCTCCCTAGTCTAATCAAACCTACATCCTGTTACCAAACTCAGCTTCCTCCCATGCTTCTTGGGCCCTAGTTGTAGAACCAGCTGAGGCCAATGACTCTCTGACCAAACCTCCCTCCACCCTTCCCCCACACCCAACTTCCTAAAAGCACACTTTCCATTCCAATCAGACAGCCCCTCCTGTCACCTGAAGAAATATGCTACTAGTTTTCCCTTCCAAGCCTTTGTTTAACACAGCTCTTCTTGACTTCCATACCTTCCTCCCTGCCCTAAAAAAAAAAAAAAAAACTCACTGCCGTGGAGCCCTCAAGTTGATTCTAACTCATAGTGATCTCTCCTTGGGTTTCTAAGGCAGTATCTCTACAGACGTAGATTGCCCTTGTCCAATCTTCCTTCTGAGGAGTGGCTGGTGGGTTTGAACCGTCAGCCTTCAGGTTAGCAGCCAAATGCCTTAGGCACTATCCCACCAAAGCTCCCCCTCCCTGCCCTGTACCTTTCTAAATTCTACTCTCCTGCAACTTCCTCCTCCAGTTTCCCCCTCCAGCTTCCCATCCTCCTCCTCTGCTCCTTTCTCTGAACTCCTGTAGTCCTCATCAGCACAAAGGCAGCCATTCCCTATGGGCCCTGAAATGGTGCTAGGGGCACAGGTTGATCTGAAATCAATATTTGGTAATCAAATGAGTCTAGTTTACAACTGAAGACCTGGAAAAAAAGAGGTACAATGTAGCTAAGTGACCTGCTAAGATCTCAGAACTAATTAGCAACATAAAAGACTGTTGCAAAGAGCTCAAGTTTGGAGTTTCTCTTTAAGAGTCCCAGATAATTCTGTTATCACAGAAAGTCCCCAGCTATTGTCATTTATCTTGGTTTCATAAGAAATACTTACTTTGAAAATATCAGATGATTTGGTTTTTCTAATTGCTAGAAGGTATAGTACTTGCTTGTTACACAACCAAGTGAAAGTGCCAAGGGCTGGTTTATGTGGTCTTCAACCCCTCCCCCCATAAGCTCCATCTGCTTCCCAAACCATCCAAATTAACATATAAATAAAACTGTGCTTACTATGCAAATGCACCTCCTAGGCTAGTCCTCTAAGCCCACTTCCTCTCAGCCTCTCCTGAACAGAAATTCTGGAGCTGCCTCTGCACAGTGACAAACATTCCGACTACCTGCAGACTTGCCCCAGAGTAGGGCTGCCATCCCACCAAGCTGATCGAAAGGAGAAAGGGATGGGGCTCTCCCTCAGCCTGTCCTGGATACCACCTTCTCCTCTGGAAACACTATACTCCATCTCAGAGGGGTGCTCCTACCCTCTTCCCTATGAGGTTTTGCATCTCACCACTGTCTTGAAGGGTCTGGGTCAGGTCTTCCACCAGGGCCACTGCCTCCTCACTGCTTTCTGGCCGATGCTCTCGCAGCCAGGCCTGAATTTCCCTTGGCAGCATGGTCAGCATCTGCTCCTTGGTGTGCACCTCCGGCCTCAGCCAGCGTCGACAGAGCTCTCGAAGGCGGCTGAGTGCACCCTCTGGCCCTCTGGCCACCTCCTCTTGGGGGCTGCCCTTGCCGGCACTCTGGGAAAAGGCCTCAGACTCAGGGCCATCCTCCTGCAGCACAGCTTCCTGCACCCAGGAGTCTTCTTCCAGGATCATGGTAGTGACCTCCTCCTCCTGTTCGTCTTTCTCTTGAGGTACCTGGACCAAAGGGCTCAGGGGAGTGGTCCCTCTAGGAATCTCTGCGGCCATCATCTAAGTTCTCAGAACAATCACTGGGGCTTTAAGCCTTGACCCTCCTTCTTCTCCAGTCACTGACACCTCCTTCCTCAAATTTCAACAAGTAGTCCTGCTGAGAACCAAGAAAGAGAATCAGAATCAGAAAGCAGACTGTCCTAAAACGAGCTAACTCACAGCAGCCTAGTTCAGGCTACCAAGTGATTCTTGTATTATCAAACCATCAGAAATTTCCTGCCCCTGCTTATTCCTGAAAACCTCTCTCTATGGCAAGATAAGTACCACTAACACAAAAGTGTGTGGTTTTTCTTTCCAAAAGATCAAAGAATGAGTATTAGAAATTCAAAGCCCTCGCAGGAAAGCAGGACCCAGTTATCCTGTGCTAAGTCAGTTTAGACTTGCTACAGAGTGAGTGACCTTCACCTGACATAGAATTTACACTCAATCTCAGTGACCACCTAATTAAGTCGAGATAAGAGCACCCATCCTTGTTATTTTACAGGGACATCTTAAAGATTAGCAATGGATCAGATGGCAAGGCACTTTGCACTTCATTGAAAAGAAGGCTGTCTCAACTGTATTATTATCTTATGTTGAAGTATGAAGTTTTAAAAATGTTCACACTCTTTGACCCAGTCTTGGCCCCTCCGGAATTTATCTCAAAAATAACCATCTTTGCAAACAGAAATTTATTTGCTAGAAGGATAACATAGTTTCTAAGTGTAAAAAAAAAAAGCACAGAAATCCAGCAGCATGGTTAAGAAATTACAGCAAATCCATAGACTAAGAGGTATTAAAAAAAACTATGTTAACATAATAATAGCTACCTTTGGGGGGTATTGACTGGTAAAGGAATCTAAGGAACCTTCTGAGATGCTGGGACTATTCTATATCTTGATTTGGCAATGGTTGCACAGGAGCATATATATGAAACTTAAGACTTGTGCACTCTACTGAACGTATTTTAAAATATCACTTAAAATTATACTGAGAAAGATTATAAATCACTAATGACTTAAGATAATCCTCATAATATGAAGGTAACAGATAAAAACAAAAAACACTAAATCAGAAGTACCAGAGACACGGTGACCCAATTCCCTTTAGAAATGAACACATACTTAAGGGGGGAAAAATGGGCTCTAAAAAATGTTAAAAGTGGTAAAACTGCAGATAATAAAATAAACATTATAAAAGCAATAAGAAATTATTTAAAAATTCATCACTGTAAGTCTTTAGACTTAGAGACCACCACCAAAACGGGGGCGAGGGAGAAGGAAGAGAAAAGAATTAGAGAAAAAAAAGAAGCTCTCAACGTGTATTTCTCCAGATGACTAGAAGAAACATAAGTTATAAACAGAACTCTTATTCGGGAGCCCGAGAAAACTGTGTGTTCACAGCTAGCTACCAACTCTGTCCAACCTGGGGCAAGTCACGCCCCCTCTGAACCTCAGTTTCAGGGAAAATGAAAAGGCTGCGCGGGATGTCGTCGAAGGTCCCTTCCAATCCCAACCTTGTGTCTCTCCGCGTACGATCTGCGGGGAAGAAAAGTCCGAGTCCGGTCGCTGAACCGAGGCAGGAGTGTACATTTGGGTGACCCAGGCCAGAAGGACGCGGACAGCGCCCCCGACGCCCCTCCCCCAGCAGGGCTGCCCGCAGCTGGCTCCAGGCCCGTTATTCCCTCGTTTCGGGCTACTCCCATGGACCCGCGCGGTTCCAGGCCTGTCTCTCCCGGCTCACCTCTCAAAAGACCAGATCCAGCTCTGCCAGCTGCTCTGCGACCAAAAGCGCCCCTGGGCACGGCACGGCCCCTCGGGATTCACCACGGCTCCAGTCCGTGGGGCACCGAGAACAATGGACGGGAGAGATCCGCCCACCGCCGCGCTCATTGGTTGCCCAGAACGGCTCCTGGAAATCTTGCTTTTCTACTGGCGGATACAGCGCCCAGCTAGGCCGCAGGAGGGAGACTGGGTCGAAGGCATCGTGGGAGATGTAGTCCACCGGTAGAGGTACTGGATCGCGGTCCAGGGAGCGGAGGTTTGGGTTGACAGCTTGGGCAGTGCCCGAGGGTCCAACGCAGGAAAATCTGGGGTCAACAGGTGTTGGCCATAGTTGTGACCTTTTCCCTTCTTGAAGGCCTCTGTATCTTTTTCTATAAAAAGTAAACTGGATTGACAGACTCGAAGGTCTTTTCCAGCTGTGAACTTTCCTGTTGTGGTAAGTAATATTGATAGGCTTGTCTTCGGCTGATAGTAGTGTCTGAGTAGGAAAGGAATCCCAGCAAGAAAAATCCCTGATGGCCTAAACTGGCACCTTCTCCCCCCAGTTTGCAGATAAATATATGCACATGGCTTTCACACACCCTTTTGTTTTCCCACATAGTATGCTGGTTTCTGGAGAAAGCCCTGTTCTACCTCTTCTGCCATGGAAGTCTCTTTCTTCTATTTCCTCCAGCCCTGATATGACACTTGACTGCTAACCAGAAGGCTGGCGGTTCAAAGCCACCAGCCACTCCTCAGAAGGAAGATGGGGCAATCTACTTCTGTAGTGATACTGCCTCGGAAACCCAAGGTGGGGTCGCTATGAGTCGACTCCACGGCACATAACAACACACAACAGGAGCTCTGGTAGCATAGTGCTTAATGCACTTGACTGCTAACCAGAAGGGTGGCGGTTCAAACCCATCAGCCACTCCCAGGAATGAAGATGGGGCAATCTACTTCCGTAGTGATACTGCCTCAGAAACCCAAGGAGGGGTCGCTATGAGTCGGGCCCCACTCGATAGCACAAAGCAACAACAACAGGCAGAGACACAGCCCTCAGCACACCTATTGGACTCTCCATTTTAATTCATATGATAGTTTTGCTCAGCACTGTGAGGGGAGTGTCTTACTTAGGCTGGGTTCTCTAAACCAAAAAAAAAACCAAAGTCATTGTCATCGAGTCGGTTCCAACTCATGGAGACCCCTCTTTGAGTTTCCGAGGTGGTATCTCTAGGGAAGTAGATTGCTCAGTCTTCCGAGGAATGGCTAGTGGATTTGAACCGCCAACCTTCTGGTTAGCAGTCAAATGCCTATGCCACCAGCAAAACCAGTGAAGCTTTTAGAGAAAGAGAGAAAAATTAATCTCAAGGAAATGGCTCATGCAGTTGTAGAGGCTGGTGGGTCCCAAGTCCGTGGGTCAGATGTCAAGCTGGAGGCTTCTCCTGACCTATGCAGCTGCTGGGGCTGTGGTCACATGCTGCCCAAGATCAGCAGGCAATACATCAGGCTGCTGGCCTTGAACCAAAGATCGGCAGATAAAAAGGCAGACTGTTGGCTCACAGGCTGCGAAGGCAACCATACCAGGCAGGTGAAACCGGCAGGCCACTGGTTCAAGTCCAGCAACCACAGGTCATATGATGATTATCCAGATGCAGGATCCACCCACCCACCCACCCACACATAACTGCAATTGAGTCAACTCTGACCCATAGCTACCCTATAGCACTGAGTAGAAGAGCCCCATAGTGTTTTCAGGGCTATCTTTACAGAAGTAAATAACGCAGGATCCAGACAGAGCAAAAAGCCAGAGATCTTTGCCAGGATGTCCATTCATACTGGAAGTAGGCCACACCCCTGAGGAAACTCTGTCTCAGCTGATTGTCTACTCAGCAGATGTCATCATGGAGGTGATTGCATTATATTAGATCTCCTCATAACTGCTAAACCACTGAGAATCATGGCCCAGCCAAGCTGACACACAACTCTATCACAGGGGAATGAGGTAGAGTTTCTAACTTGGTGTTCCCATGGTTGGCACTGTTGAAGAAAGGGTTGCCCCAACACTGTATGCAAACATGAGAAACTGCCTGGAAACCCAAGTGGGAAATCTAAGAAGGGAGAAAAAGACGCCTTCAAAGGTTCTATGATAGAACAGATGTGTATGTTTCTACAGAATATTTGCTAGAGGCATAGTCATCAAATGACTGTATTTGTTGTTTTAATTTTCATTCGTCTATGAGTGTTTGAGAATTTTTTTCATGCATTATTGGTGACTTCAGTCTAATTTTCCATCAACTGATTGTCCATATCCTTTTCCCATTTTCCTGTTGGATTTATTTTTGAAATCTCTTTATGTATTAAAAAAAAATTAAATCATCCCTTTGTTTGTCACATGGGTTGCTATTATTTTCCTCAACATATTGCTTGCTTTTTGCTGTTGTTTATGGTTTTTTTTTTTAATTAAGAAATTTTAAATTTTCTTTTATCTAATTTGTCAGTGTTAGTTTTTTATGGCTTCTGAGTGTTGTGTCATTCTTAGAAAGGTCTCTTTACTACTACAAATATTATTTGAAATTCACCTGTTTTTCATTAATTAAACCAGCTGCAAAGTTAGATGAGTATCAGGATTTTAATCCTGTTGTCCAACAGCTACATCCTTGGTAACTAACTAACCCCTTGCTGTTGAATCCATTCTGACTCATAGGGACACTACAGGACAGAGCAGAACTGCCTCATAGGGTTTCCAAGGCTGTAATCTTCATGGAAGCAGAGTGCCACATTTTTTTCCTATGGAGAAGCTGGTGGATTAGAACTGCAGACCTTTCTGTTTGCAAATGAACGCTTAATCACTGCACTACCCTTGCTAAACCAAAAAAAAAAACCTTACTGCCATCAAATTATTAGCCCAAACTGACCGCATGCAAACAGCACCACCTCCAGGCCAGCCTGAAAAATCTACACACGGTGGCTGGATGTAGAATTGGAGGCCATCTCCCACCCTCCCTCGTGAATATTCTTAGAGAAGGAGGTCTGAAAAATGGTTGAGAATGATGATTCTTGGGGATGACTTTATATGAACAAATATTTCTTTCTCCACTTGTCCACTCTCACCAAGAATGGAAATTTGCATGAAAGGGAAGAGATTTGTTTGGTACCTAAGAGCCACAACTAAAACTTTCCAGCAGCCCAAGGATCCATTTACCTGTTTTCCTGTGCTAAGCTAAGCTGATTCTTCACCACAGGACTGGCACTATCTTGTCAAAGGACAGTCTGGAGGCCAGCCACCTCTGCCTTGTGTTTGATTCTTCAGGAAGTTCCTCCTGAGCAGTGTCAACTACCCCAGGTGAATTAGAAAGCAAGACTAATTCATGGCATAATAGTCCTACTGAAAGGAGGCATGATACCCAAGGCAGTACTCTAAGACCAATCTAATGAGACAAGCCTAGAAATACAGCCAAGTCCAATGCAGCAAACTCTTCCTCCAAGTGGTTCCTTCCTCCATTAGCCAAACCACAGGGATGACAGGGGCTCTTGTCTATCAGTGAATACTTAAAAGCTTCAGAAAACTGTTGTTATTAGTTGCTATGGAGTTGGCTTCAACTCATTGCAAGCTCATGTACAACAGAACAAAACGTTGCTCAATCCTGCACCATCTTCACAATCATTGGTATGCTACAGCCCATTATTAATGCTGCTGTATATTTTGAGCACCTTCCAACACAGGGGGCTCATCTTCCAGCAGTATATCAGACAATATTCATTGTGACCCTTTTGGTTTTCATTGGCTGATATTTGGAAGTAGATTGTCAGGCCTTCCTTCCTAGTCTGTCTTAGTCTGTAAACTCGACTGAAACCTGTTCACCATTGGTGACTCTGCTGGTATTTGAAATACTGATGGCATAGCTCCCAGCATCACAGCAACACACAAGCTATTGCAGTATGACAAATTGACAGATGGGTGGTGGTTCAAAAAACTCTGGCTAATTCAAGTAAAAGGGACTTATTGGAAGAATATCAGGAGATTCACAGAGTAAATAGGAATTGAAGGACCAGGATTGAGAACAGTTGGGACCCAAGAAACCTACAGAAGGAAAGACCCGAAGAACCATGCAACAATCTCTTAACAAAAACAGTCCAGTCTTCCTACTACCATGACACCTGGTGATACTACAGCCATCTCTGTTTCCCTGATTTCCTCATTCAAGATTCTAAGTCCAGGGAAAAGCATCTGGTTGGCTGAGTCTAAATCACTTGGTGCACCAGGCTAACAGGGAATCAGTTCTGGATCCTATAGTTTTCCTTACTAATACCTCCACTCAAAGGCAGATTCCCTCCCTCCTGAGACTGAGGGCCTATTAGAAAAAACTGAGAGGTAGAAACTACATGCGTCCCTACTTATGTTCAGATACTGGACCAGAGGGGACCTCATACCAAGGAATGCTCATGGACTTCAGCTCATCTACGATAGATGGAGATGATGAAGGTGAGGATGTATGCAGCCTACGGTCTGTAACACCTGGTCACAAGCAGGGCCTGAGCAGGTGAGGCCTAAGCATCGAGGCAGAGGAACTTTAGGGGGCTACCATGAGTGAGGTGAGGGGCTCACCAAAGGGCAGAAGGAGGAGACCTCAGTGCAGTAGATAACTCCCCTTACCCAAGACCATCATCCTTGCTTAATCCAACTTACTTCCTTGATGTCAGGAGTAAGAAAGGAGTCTCCTGTGCTTATACATAGAGTGTGTGTCTCATTTTTGTGAGTTGTACCATAGATCCAAGGCCACTAAATATGATGGGGAGAAAAAAAAAGAAAAAAACCCACAACCTTTAAATTGACCACTGAATGTGATTGGGAAATGACCATTTAAACCTTAAGCTAGTTTTATAGCACTTTGAGGAAATGCTGTAAGATTGGCCTAAGGAGAAGAAAAAGCAAACAGGTCTTATTATTGGAATGTCCAGCTAAAGCTGGGAAATAAGATCAGAATTTTTTTTTTTTTTTAAAAGGAAGCAGAGAGAATTTCAGTCCAATGATGTATCACTGAACTATGGTGAAATTGAATATCAGATGACACATGCCCATATGAAAATGAAGAGCTAAAGCAGGATTCTTTTTTTAGAATGGGATTTTTTTTTTCCGTCCCCTAAGGCCAGTATTGGGAGCTCTGGTAGCATAGTGGCTGAGACACTTGCCTGCTAACCAGACGGCTGGCGGTTCAAACCCACCAGCCACTCCTCGGAAGGAAGGTTGGGCAATCCTACTTCCGTAGTGATACTGCCTTGGAAACCCAAGGAGGGGTCGCTATGAGTCGGGTTTGACTCGACGGCACATAACAACAACAACAACAACAAGGCCAGTATATTTTCCTGCCTTTTTATTAGTAGTTAGTATTTAGTATGACAGAGGGGGCTTCTTTGGGGTTTGGGCCTTTGGGCTTTGTGTTGCTCCTTGGGAGATGCTGGCTTTTCTCCTTCTTCATTGTCTTGTGCTGGTCTGAGCTTCTCCAGGACTGGACACCCCAGGGCCTGTTCTAGCTCTTCCATGCCAAGAAGAAAGAGAATGGACTTACAATTTCCAGCCAGTTCCCATGCCCTATTCTGAACTGCTCTATTCAAGGATTTTTGTGGGGAGACTCAAGGGTGCTCTGGGCTGGACAGAATGACTTGGGAGGCAGCTCCAGTGTGGTCTTTGCCAAGACACAGGGGTACAAGTGGCGCCAGAGTTGTTTGGGACAGGGTATGTTTTAGAGATTTATCTCTATAATCTTCAATGCCTCCCCTCAAACTATCCCAAGTAAAGACTAATTATAAAAGATAGGGAAAAAAAAGAAGAAGAAAGAGAGAAATGAAAAATTAGGAGTCCTTGGGTGGTACAAATGGTTAAACACACAACAATAGCTGAAAACGTAGCAGTTCCAACACACACACACATATATACAAAAAAAAAAAAATACTGCCATCGAGTCGGTTGTGACTCGTAGTGACCACCATTGTGTTTCCAAGACTGTAAATCTTTACAGAAGTAGATTGCCTCATCTTCCTCCCATGAAGCAACTGGTGGGTTTGAACTACTGACCTACTGGTTAGCAGCCAAATGCCTTACCCACTATGCCACCAGAGCTCATACACATACACACACATACACACACACACACAAATCTAAAATCCCTAGGCTGCTGATGTCACAGCTTAGTGGGAAGAAAATGACCCCTAGAATAATTAGTTGACCATTAGAAAGGAAAAAAAAAACAAAAACAAAAACAAAACCTGTAACTTTTAAGTAAAACAGAGTTCTTGGCATGCAAAAGTGGCTTCAAGGCAAGTTTCCCAACCAGCTTGTTAAACCAGACTGCTACTGCTAAGTTACTTCTATGAATTCCAAATATTGAAGCCACTAACTATGAGCCACATGGCCTGGTAGGTTGAAATATCTGCAGGGCACACACATGCACAAACACACACACAGAGCAACTTAAATTGTATTATTTTAAATTATAAAACTAACACACTCAGAAGTCAGAAAGAAAAAATAACGATAGTTTTAAATACACAAAATTCAAAACTTCTGCATAGCTTGAAAGGCCATAAATAAGATCAACAGGTAAATGATGGAGTGGGGAAAATATTTGCAATACTTGTGTGGTAGTTAAGGTTATGTGTCAACTTGGCTGGCTGTGGGTTTGAGTGGCTGGGCAGCTGGGTATAGTTTTTCCTCATCTTGAGATTGTAATCACCTCCACGGTGGAATCTGCTGTGAGCAGCTAAGTAGTTGCCTTTGGGCTGTGCCCTGCTTCCAATATATAAGGAGAAGCTTTGAGAAGTCTCTAACTTTTTGGCACATCTGGGTCCTGCATTTGGCCAAGTCTTCACCTCTAGTTCCCGGTCTTGAACCAGTGGACCTGTGTTGTTTGCTGATCTTGGGTTGGTCAGCCTCAGCAGCCAGCAGCTGCATGAGTTAAGAGAAGCTTCTAGCTCCAGTGGGCCTGGAACAAGAGGCAGAGCTGAAGCCCAAAGTCAAAGGAGTTTCACCCAGCTCCTGGAGCCAGCACTCTGAATTCAGACTTCTAGCCTCCTAAAAAGAATGAATGAATTCCTGTTTGTTAAAGTCATACCCTTGTGGTATTTCTGTTATAGCAGCACTAGAGAACCAAGATAATATGTGACTAACAAAAGACTAATTTCTAAGTTACTAAAGAGTTTATACAAATTAGCAAGAAAAAGGCAGCAACACAAAAGAAAAATGGGCAAAGGATACAAATAAGCATGTGGGGAAAAGCTCAACTTCACTGATAACTTTAAAAATGCAAATCAAAACTAAGATACTATTTGTGATAGTTGGAGCTATGTGTCAATTTGGCTGGACCCCAGTTCTGTGTGGTAGTTCCCATGATGGGATCGGATGACTGTGTTCTGAGTGGCCAATCTGCCCAAGGGGAGTTTCCCTAGGGGTGTGGCCTGCTTCCAGGATATCCAGGAACATCCTGGGACAGAGACATTCTTCTATGGATCAGGACTCTGGTGTGCTGCCTACAAGCTTCCATGAGTGAGCAGCCCACCGCTCGGCTTGGAGATCTTGGATTCGTCTTTAGTTGGAGTCAACGACCAGTGTACTGCCTGCCAGCCTTGAATTTCTCGGCCCCCTGTGGTTGCAGAAGCTAAGGCTGCCTCCAGCCCAACGTTTCCTCCAGGGACTTTGGACTTGCCGGCTTCTATATGTTTGTGAGCCATTTTCCTAAGATAAATTTCTCTCTCTCTCTCTCTCTCCATATATATATATATATATAAGCTTTGCTGGTTTTTGTTTCTCTAGAGAACCCAGTCTAACACACTATTTTTCTCCTAAAGTATTAGGTATTGACAAAAATTTTAAAGTGTGGTATTACATATATTATTGATAGTAAGGAAAACAATTCACTCTTACACTTTTGGTGGGAGGATAAATTGGTGCAACCATTTTGGACGAATCAGCCCTCTAAATATTCTACTGCTATAGCAATAGGACATACGTAATACTTTTGTCAATACCTAATACTTTGTTGTTGTTGTTGTTATGTGCTGTCGAGTCGGCCCCAACTCACAGCGACCCCTCCTTGGGTTTCGAAGGCGGTATCTTTAGAGGCAAAAATATTCTACTGCTATAAGACTTGATCCCCACTCATCTGTCAGTTTGTTGTACTGTGTGTGGCTTGCGTGTTGCTGTGAGGCTGGAAGCTATGCCACCAGTGTTTCAAATACCAGCAGGGTCACCCATGGTAGAGAGTTTTCAATGGAGCTTCCAGACTAAGACAGACTGGGAAGAAGGATGGGGCCAGGCACTTTGGAAAAGGTTGGCCACTGAAAATGTTATGAATAGCAGTGAAATATTGTCTGATATATTACTGAAAAACTTTACAAATAGCAGTGAAATATTGTCGATACAGTGCTGGAACACGAGCCCCTCAGGTTGGAAGGCACCTTGAGGAAATATGACAGAGGAAGAGCTACCTCAAAACAGAATTGACCTTAATGATGTAGATGGAGTAAAGCTTTCAGGATCTTCATTTGATGATGATCATGACTCAAAATGGGAAGAAATAGCTGCAAACATTAACTAATGATCAAAATGTGGAATGTACAAAGTATGAATCTAGGAAAATTAGAAATTGTGAAAAATGAAATGGAATGCATAAAGATCGATATCCTAGGCATTAGTGAGCTGAAATGAACTGGCATTGGCCATTTCAAATCAAACAATCATACAGTTAACTATGCCAGGAATGACAAATTGAAGAGGAATGGCATCACGTTCATCATCAAAAAGAACATTTCAAGATTGATTCCGAAATATAATGCTGTTAGTGATAGGATAATATCCACACAACTACAAGGAAGACCAGTTAATACTATAATTATTCAAATTTACACACCAACCACTAAAGCCAAAGATGAAGAAATGGTAGATTTTTACCAACTTCTGCAGTCTGAAATTGACCAAACATGCAATCAAGATGTATTGATAATTACTGGAGATTGGAATGTGAAAGTTGGAAACAAAGAAGAAGCATTGGTAGTTGGAAAATACGGCCTCAGTGATAATGCCAGAGATCGCATGATAGAATTTTGCAAGATCAACGACTCATTTGTTGCAAATATCTTTTTTTAAAATAAATAAATAAATAAATAAATAGTGACTATACATGTGGATCTCACCAGATGAAATAAAAAGGAATCAAATTGAGTATATCTATGGAAAGAGGCAATAGAGAAGCTCAATAGCATGAGTCAAAACAATGCCAGAGCTGACCATGGAACAGACCATCAATTGCTCATATGCAAGTTCAGCTTGAACCTGAAGAATATTAAGTTGGCAAGAGCCAAAACATGACCTTGATTACATCCCACCTGAAGAGTAGATTTGACACATTGAACACCAATAACTGAAGACCAGACGAGTTATGAGATGACACAAGGACATCATACATGAAGAAAGCAAAAGATCATTAAAAAACACAGGAAAGGAAGAAAAGACCAAAAGAGATGTCAGAAGATACTCTGAAATTTGCTCTTGAATGGAGAGTGGCTAAAGTGAATGAAAGAAATGAAATGAAAGAGTTGAACAAAAGATTTCAATGGGTGGCTTGAGAAGACAAAGTAAAGTATTACAATGAAATGTGCAAAGACCTGGAATTAGGAAACCAAAATGGAAGAACGTTCAGCACTTCTCAGGCTGAAAGAACTTCAGAAAACAATCCAAGCCTCAAATTACAATACGGAAGGATTTTAAGGGCAAAATAAGGAGCTCTGGTGATGTAGTGGATAAGGCATTTGGCTGCTAATCAGGTCAGCAGTTCAAACCCCCAGCTGCTCTGTGAAAGGAAGATGGGGCAATCTACTTCTGTAAAGATTTACAGCCTCGAAAACCCAGTGGGAGTTGCTATGAGTCAAAACTGACTCAATGGCAGTGAGGTTTTTTTTTTTTTTTTTTTTTTACATAGGCAAAATATTGAAAAATATTGAATGATGCAGGAAGCATCAAATGAAGATGGAAGAAATATACAGAGTCAGTGTACCAAAAAGAATTGGTCAACATTCAAACATTTCAGAAGGTAGTATATGATCAGGAACCAATGGTATTGAAGGAAGAAGTCCAAGCTGTACTGAAGGAATTGTGAAAAACAAGGCTTCAAGAATTGATGGAATACCCATTAGATATTTCAACAAACAGATGCAACACTGGAGGTGCTCACTCATTTATGTCAAGAAATTTGGAAGAGAGTTACCTGGCCAACTGACTGAAAGAAATCCATATTTGTGCCCATTACAAAGAAAGGTGATCCAACAGAATGTGAAAATTATTGAACAAAACCATTAATATCACATGCAAGTAAACTCTTTTTTTTTAATTGTGATTTGGGTGAAAATTTACAGAGCAAATTCACTTTCCATACAGCAGTTCACATATACTTTGTCTCATGACATTGACCA
>NW_006921719.1:6755968-6760171 GCF_000298275.1 Orycteropus afer afer
AATTTTGGTCAATGACATGAGACAAAGTATATGTGAACTGCTGTATGAAAAGTGAATTTACTCTGTAAATCTTCACCCAAATCCTAAAAAAAAAAAAAAAAAAACCAAAGTGATAGATGCTTATTGTTGAAATTTTGGAAAACATTAAAAAAATTTTAAAAGAAAATAAAAATGATGTATAATTTCAACACCTAAATATATAACCTTTGTTACCATTGTGGTGAGCTTCCTTTCAGTCTTGTTTCTATGCACTTGAATGTGACCAAGATGAACTGTACCACAACAATCAGGATGCAATTTTTAATTTTTTTTTCAAAGTAAATAAAGCTAAAACTAGCTCTAATCTTTAACTACTGCATTAGTCAGACACCTTATACCTCCTTCCTGGAGCACTCTCCCTCCTGGATTGCCCAGGAACCTGGGGTTTATATAGTACACTAAGGGGACCTGGACATTCACACTTATAGAGAAAAACCCAAGCATACCACTCCCTGTCTGGACTGTGGCTATTTCTGCTATTGCTCAGTGCCAGCACAAGAGGTCACTCCCATCAAGGTGACTCTGCTGGTGGTTCTGTCTAACATAGGTCTCTTACCTTAAAAGCAATTGAAAACCCCCAGGGCAGGAGAAGAGACACATACAACACCATTATGAAGCCAGGAGCTGTTGGTCCCTGCCCTCATTGTAACATGAGGAACCAAGAGCATAGGTAGGGTTCTGGCCAGAAAGCAATCCAAGTGCAAGATCTGTAATGGCACATAAAGATGGGAACAGTGCCATCTTCCATTGATTCTAAAAAGCTTATTTTATTACCTTTCAGCATTGTTGAAGTCAGAATGCATCTTAAAATTGACAGCATGTCAGAATTTGACGTTATGGTCCGACTCGACGGTACATAACAACAACATATCTCCCCATCTCCTGTGTGAAAGACTCATAACAAGGAAGAACAATTAGCAAATTCATAAACCAGAGATCTTCTATTTCCATTGTTGAAAATAAACATTCATTACAGTTAGTATGAACTCATGGAAGCTCTGGTGGCATTTGACTGCTAACCAGAAGGCTGACAGTTCAAACCATCAACCACTCCTCAGCAGGAAAATTGGGCAATCTACTTTCATAGTGATACCACCCCAGAAACCCAAGGAGGGGTCTCTATGGGTCGGATCTGACTTGACAGCAGTGAGTTTTGTTTTTTGTTTATTTAACAATTAGCATGACATTTGGTGCTTATAGACATCAGTGCCTGAAAGTGCTTGCTGAGGTCATGTCCAGGCTGTGAAATAAAAGTTCTTTCATGTGTTGATGGTGAGTAATGACTTTAATTAAGGCAGAACTCCATGCTAGAGATTAATGCTTCATTATACTTGACAAAAGATATATAATGGTGTGGCTCAGCAGCACCCAGGCAGAGATTCAGAGTGTAATTTTATTTGGTCTTGATGATCATGATCCTTTTGAGCATGTATATGCATGAGTCAGTATATTCATAGATATGGTTAAGTTAAAGAAGTAAGTTAATAATATCAACAGCATGATTCCACTTTTGTTAAAAATTAAAAAGTATATGTATATATGACTGTATTTAACCAGCATGTTCCAGGTTCGTGTCTACACTAATATCCTCAATTTGTCCCTCTTAAATGTAGGCTTTATTGTTGTTGTTGTAGAGTCAGTTCTGACCCCATGTACAGCAGAATGAAACAGTGCTCACTCCTGTGCCATTGTCATAGTCATTACCATGCTTGAGCCCACTGTTGCAGCCATTGTGTCAATCCATCTTGTTAAGGGTCTTCCTCTCTTGAACTTCCACTTTACCAAACATGATATCTTTCTCCAGTGACTGGTCCCTTCTGATAACATGATCAAAGTATGAGAGACAAAGTCTACCTTCTTGCCTCCAAGGAGTATCTGGTTGTATACCTTCCAAAACAGATTTGTTTGTTCTCCTGGCAGTCCATGGTATATTCAGTATGCTTTGCCAACACCGTAATTCAAAGACATCAATTCTTCTTTGGTCTTCCTTACTCATTGTCCTGCTTTCACATTCATATGAGGTGATGGAAAATACCATGGCTTCAGTCAGATGCTCCTTGGTCTTCAAAGTGACATCTTTGGTTTTTAACACTTTAAAGAAGTCTTTAGCAGCAGATTGACCCAATGCAATGTATCATCTAATTTCTTAACTGCTGGTTCCATGGATGATGATTGTGGATCCAAGTAAAATGAAATCCTTGCCAATTTTAATCTTTTTGCCATCTATCATGATATTGCTTATTGGTTGAATTATGAAGATTTTAGTTTTCTTTATGTTGAGGTGTAATCCCTACTGATAGCTATAGCCTGTTCTTCATCAGTGTGTGCTTCAAGTCCTCTTCACTTTTAGCAAACAAGGTTGTGTCATCTGTGTATTGCAGGTTGTTGATGAGTCTTCCTCCAATCCAAATGTTGTGCTGTTCTACTTCATATAGTCCAGCTTCTTGGATTATTTGCTCAGCACACAGATTGTGTAAGTATGGTAAAAAGGTACAAGCCTGATGCACACCTTTCCTGATTTTAAACCACATGATACCCCCTTGTTCTGTTTGAACAACTGCCTCTTGATCTATGTACAGGTTCCTCCTGAGCACAATTAAGTGTTCTGGAATTCTTATTCTTCACAATGTTATCCATAATTTGGTATGAGTCACACAGTCAAATGCCTTTGCATAGCAATAAAACTCAGGTAAACATCTAGCTGATGTTTTCTGCTTTCAGCCAAGATTCATCTGACATCAGCAATGATATCCTTTGTTCCACATCCTCTTCTGAATCCAGCTTGAATTTCTGGCAATTCCCTGTGTATGTACTGCTGCAACTTTGTGGAGCCTAAGTTCTCATTACTGAAAGTGTGGTCCCTGAGCCAGAAGTACCTGGCATTATCTAAGAACTTGTTAGACATGCAGCATCTCAGGCCCCATCCTCAAAAACTCACTGCCATTGAGTCAGATCCAACTCATAGTGACCCCTCCTTGGGTTTCCAAGGCAGTATCACTATGGAAGTAGATTGCTCCATCTTCCTTCCAAGGAGTGGCCTGTGGGTTTGAATGACCAGCCTTCTGGTTAGCAGTCAAGTGCTTTAGGCACTATGCCACCAGAGCTCCAGGCCCCATCATAGACCTGCTGAATTGCAATCTGTATTTAAAAAGCATGTCTCCTATCTCAGTTATCTAATAAATAAATAAATCCACTGCCATTGAGTTGATTCCAACTCATATCAACTCCCACTGGGTTTCCAAGGCTACAAATCTTTATGGAAATAGATTGCCTCATCTTCCTCCTGTAGAGCAGCTTGTAGGTTTGAACTGCCAACCTTCTAGTTAATAGCCAAGTGCTTTACCCACTGTGCCAGCAAAGCTCTTTATGTTAGTTATCTAGTGCTGCTATAACAGAAATATCACAAGTAAGTGGCTTTAACAAACAGAAATTTGTTTTCTCATGCTTTAGGAGGCTAGATGTTTGAATTCAGGGCACTAGCTCTAGGGGAAGGCTTTCTCTCTCTGTAGGTTCTGGGGAAGGTCCTTGTCTTTTTTCAGCTTCTGTTTCTTGATTCCTTGGAGATCTCATGTGGTGTGGCATCTGTCTTCCCCCAGCTCTGCTTGCTTGCTTGGTTGCTTGCTCAGTCTGCTCTTTTTATATCTCAAATGAGACTGACTTAAGACACACCCTTCACTAACATCACCTTATTAACATAGCAAAGAAACACATCCCCAAGTGGGATTATAACTACAGGTATAGAGGTTATGATTTAAAATACATATTTTAGAAGACATATTTCAATCCATAACATCCTCCATTGACTGACATCATTTGTAAACCAAAAGTAATGAGGTACATGCACACAATGGAATATTATTTAGCTGTAAAAAAGAATGAAGTACTAATAAATGCTACAACATAGATGAACCTTGAAAAAATGCTAAGTGACGTCCAGAATAGGCAAATCCACGGAGAAAAAGTAGATTAGTGGTTGCCAAGGACTGGATGACGGGCTAATTAAGAGTGACTGCTAATAAGTATAAGAAGCTCTAGTAGTGCAAATAACAACTGACCATTAATACAGAAGATAACATAACCCAGAAACCACAGCTATGGACATATCCAAAGTAAAATGAGCTTACAAGATTGTAAACAGGGAACCAGAGACATCAATTGGCAAGT
>NW_006921719.1:6761676-6768278 GCF_000298275.1 Orycteropus afer afer
TAAATAAATTAAAAAAAAAAAAAAAGAAGCTCTAGTAGCACAGTGGTGAAAGCATTTGGCTGCTAACCAAAAGATTGGTGGTTTGAACCCACCAGCCACTCTGGAGGAGAAACATGAAACAATCTGCTTCTGTAAAGATTTCCAGCCTTGGAAACCCTACAGGGCAGTTCTACTCTGTCCTTTAGGTTTGCTACGAGTCAGAATGTACTTGATAGCACTGTTGTTGTTGTTTTTTTTTTTTTTCTAATAAATATGAGGTTTCTTTTTAGCGTGATGGAAATGTTCTAGAATGTTCTACAATTAGAATAGTAGTGCTGGTTGCACAACATTGTGAATATATTAAAAACCACTGAAACATATACTTTAAAATGTTATGAATTTTATGTTATATAAGCTTTATCTTAATTTTAAAAATTAGAAAGAAAAGCTTAGCACAGTGCCTGCAACCTTCAACAAGTAATATATCAGTTCCTTTTGCTTCCATGGAGCTCTGGTAGTGCTGAGTCAACAGGAGGAAGATGAGGCAATCTACTTGCATGAAGATTTATAGCCTTAGAAACCCTTTGGGGGTCGCTATTAGTTGGAATCAATTCCATGACAGTGAGTTTGGGTTTTTTTGGGGGGAGTTTTGTTCCCACAGAGCAGGGAAGTAAAATGCTGATGAAATCACTATATTGGAAAGATATGCCATCTGATATTTACTGTTTTCTAAGTAATACCACTGAAAAATTTAATAAGTTTTGTTTGGATCATCCAAGTGTTATGCAAAAGATTCGGTATAATATAGTGCTTTGCTATGTCACCAGTGTAAAATTGTTGAAGTAATAAAAGTTGTTTAAAAATGGAAAAAAAAAAAAACTTCCCGTAGGTGATTCTTATTAACTTTTGTGAAGTACTGCTCTAATTACCCATGTACTTGACTATAAGACCTCAATATCTCTCCCACCCTTCACCCAGAAAATTCTTCCTTTTTCTCCTGGCACTGTGTCACATGTTAATTAAGCACATCCCATATCCTTGTTGCCAGCTACTGCCTCCTTCTCCTCCTCACCACCACCGCCTTCAGTGTAGATGCACTCGAGAACTCTGCTCCACCCGGCAGTGCCACCTTCTGTGGACCAATCCATGATGCCCTCCCTCCAGTTCTAAGTTGCATGGTGTTGCTTGGACCTTGAAGAACACGCTCATGCCCAAGGTCTCATCAGCTAGCCTCTGTTGAACACGGTTCTCTCTGTTTCTCACTGGATAATCATGGAGTAGCAGAAGAAACAAGCCAGACACCAAGTTATTCCCACCATTGCCCTCCTCTCTTCAAGCCTTTCTCTCCAGGCCAGGAAACTCTGCACCCAAAATCTTCATGCAAAAGAGGAAAAAGACACCAGATGCCAGTATGCATTTTGTTGTTGTTAGCTGCCATGGAACACACCCTTGATCATTAGAACCTGATGCACAATAGAATCAGAACGTTGTGACCCATAGGGTTCTCATTGGCTGATTTTTGGAAGTAGATCACCAGGCCTTTCTTCCTAGTTTGTGTTAGTCTGGAAGTTCCACTGTAACATGTTCAGCATCATAGCAACATGCAAACCTCCACTGACGGGTGGTGGCTGCATATGAAGTGCATGGGCCAGGAATTGAACCTAGGTCTCCAGCATGGAAGGTGAGAATTCTGCCACTGAACAACCATTGCTCCCATCCAACACACATAAAAGAATTCAAACAGAGTAGGAAAAGAAAGGAATCCATCTCTATCCAGCAATAGCTGACCTCGAACTTCTGCTCAGATGGAATTTTCTGTCACACACACACACACACACACACACACACTTACTCAAAAAAGGTATGTACCAAAATATGAGTAGTGGCTTTTCACTGGATGTCAAGATTTCTGACAACTTTTCAAAAATGAATGTGTATTACTTATATAATCATAAAAATAAAAGTGCTTTGTTAGAGGAAATGAGAGACTGCCCATGGTGATGAAACATGATTGCAACATGCATTTTTAAATACAGAATTTCTGTCTTGCAAAAGTTAGTGTGTGATGGTCACAAAGATTTCTTCATACCGCTCACAGTACATAGAAAACTCTTTTATAAGGTATGTCGAGTTTTGAGTTACCAGAAACAGGAAACAAAGAAGTTGATTTCAGAAGGAGTTGAATTGGTTAATTATCTCAGAAGCAGTTCAACTTAAAACCATTAAACATAGTTTTCCTATCTTTGATTATTGGAGTCCCTGGGGGCACAAAGTGTTAAGTGCTTAACTACTCCCTGAAAAGTTGGTTGTTCAAACCTACTCACAAGTACCTAGAAAGAAAGGCCTGGCAATCTTCTTCTGAAAGGTCACAGCCTTGAAAACCCTGTGGAGCAGTTTCTCTCTGCACACATGGAGAACTGATGGCAACTAACAACATTTTAATTATTAGCAAGAATGAAAATTGCTTATTTTGTTTTCAAATTTAATTTAATTTAAGTTATAGGACAGAAGCTCTGGTGGTGTCTGGCTGCTAACCAGAAGGTCAGTGGTTCAAACCTACCAGCTGCTCTGCAGAAGGAAGATGGGGCAATCTATTTTCATAAAGATTTACAGACTTGGAAACCCAATGGGGGTTGCTCTGAGTTGGAATAAATTTGATGGCAGTGAGTTTGGTTTGGTTTTTGGTTTTTATATGAATTATCTGAATTCTTTATAGTCAATAAGTTTAAATTTTAAAAGGACAGTCTAAAAAATGATGTGTTTCCTTAAAAAACGTGTCACAGGAATCAGACTACATCAAAAGGAAAATGTCCTAAAATCTTTAGCCAACTCTCACACAGAGAGCTAATCCCTATCTCCTGTTATTCATACCTGTGTGTAGTCCTCTCCTGCATCATACCAGGGTTGTTCTGTGTGACCAATAGCATATGTCAAAAGTGAAGTCATGTCATGTCTGACATTAGATTATAAAAGACATTCACAAGCTTCTGCTTCTTTCTCTCTTCGATCACTCTGGGGGAAACTAGCCACCATGTTGTGAGGAAATGCCCACGTATGGGCAAACAGCCACGGGAGTGAAGTTGGAAGCAGGTCCTCCAGCTCCATCAAGCCTTGAGTATGCAGCCTGGGCCAACATTTACACTGCAACCTCCTGAGAAATCATGAATCAGACACTCAGCTAAGCTGCTCCCAGATTCCTGACCCACAGAAACTATAAGATAATAAATGTTTCCTATTTTAAACCCATTAAGTTTTGATGTCATTACACAGCAATGGATAACTAATATGTCTCTTTTTTGTCAAAATTTCTGTTACAGCACCTGCTAAAAATCTTACTTTTCATTCTTTGTGAAGTCCACTTACAGTTTCCTTTCCCTCCTCCACTTCCTCCTTCTCCCTGCCACACCCTAAAGCACCCTACTCCCAACATGTTATGTTCTCTTCTCCAAATGGCCATCTGGGGCATAGGGTCTAGTTTCTTCTAATTATTGTTCTTGTCATAAGACCAAGCTTCCTTTCTTCCAGCTACTCTTTCCACATACCTGATTGTGGTGAACAAATAATGAAATAACAAGGCAGGTGCAGAAGGAACTGAAGCTGGAAGGAGAGACAGGGGACAGTCACAGTGCTCCTCACACAAGCTAAAGTCCTAAGGGAGCAGAAACTGAAGAAAATGAGGACAAGGAGTCAGAAGCCATGAGGCAGCGGAAATATAGAGAGTGATGGGAAAGATCAGCAGGGAGTGGGGAGGTGAGATGAATGAAGAGCCACAGAACTAGGATGATGACAGAAAACTAGAAAGACCCCTGAGGGGTCTGAAGATGCCTTGATCTCCAGGTCCTGAGCTAGGTTTCAGTCAATAAGCCCTGGTAATCTTTAGGTTTCCTGAGTGTTCTTCGTTGTCCCTGGGTTCCCATGAGATTTCCATTTTTCTCATTTCTGTCTAACTAAAATATATCTGCTGACCAAAACTGGACATTTGTTTATGGACAGAATTCTCCAAAATGATCTACAGTATCTTGCAGATGACTATGGGGGAAAAAAAAAAAAAAACATTACTGGTATTTTAGTATTTTTTAAGATTTTTCTCCCATGTTGGGCTGTGAGCTTCATGAAATCTAGGGCAGTGTGTGATTCCTGTGGGTAACAACAGTGCCTAGAAGGAATATTTGTTGAAAGATGCACTACACTTGTTTTGGAAGAAATAGTTGAATTAACATCAGAGGGGGTCTTCCATATTAGCCCACTGTCTGCTAATTCTTTCTCTTTTTTTTTAAATTTTATTTATTTTGTTGTTGTTGAAAATACACACAGCAAGACATATACCAATTCAAGCATTTCTACATGTACAATTCAGTGACTATTGATTACATTCTTCAAGTTGAGCAACCATTCTTTTTTTTTTTTTTTTAATTGTGATTTGGTTGAAGATTTACAGAGCAGATTCACTTCCCATACAGCAGTTCACATACACTTTGTCTCATGACATTGACCACAGTTTACCACAATGCAACAGCATCCTTCCCACTTCCTCCCCATAATTACCCCTTACCAGTGTCCATCCCTCCATGCACTCCTGCCCCCTGAGCTGTCTCCCTGTGCATAAACAGCCCTCCTTTCTCCCATGATTGTTCTCTCCAAGGAGGGTATCTACCTGAGGTAAATGTTCAACTCATATGCCTATGTTTTGTTTGGCTGGAAACCATGGGTGTAGGTTCAATTCCAGACCTGAAGGGCAGCTAGGGACCATAGTCTCAGTGGTTCCAACAAGCTCTATCAGACCAGCAAAACTGGTCCCCACCCCACCTTTTTTTTTTCTCCAAATGATTTTGAGTTTTGTTCCACATTGTTCTCCCTCTCTATCAAGGATCTCCTACATAGATCCCAGTCCAAGTGAATGACAGTGGTAGCCGGGCACCATCTAGTTCTTCTGGTCTCATAGTCATATAGGCTGCAGATCGGATGGTGTACCAGTCGCTAGGACTAATTGTTTCCATCAATTTTTGGTTTTCTTCATTCTTCTTTGCTCTGGATGAGGAGAGACCCATCGTTGCATCTAGATGGCAGTTTGCT
This sequence comes from Orycteropus afer afer, assembly GCF_000298275.1. Lineage (NCBI taxonomy): Eukaryota > Metazoa > Chordata > Mammalia > Tubulidentata > Orycteropodidae > Orycteropus > Orycteropus afer. The sequence goes on from NW_006921719.1 coordinate 6,766,729, forward strand.
AGCTTTTAAGATCCCAGTCACTACTTGCCAAACTACGAGGTGGAACAATGTTTTGTATAGTATGTTATGCCAATTGAGCTTGATGTCCCCTGCGACTGTGTTCCCAAGCCCACAGGTTCAACTACTAGGTTCTTCTTGGTAGCTGGCTGTTACCAAGCAATGACCACAACCTTGCCCCTTGTCAGCTATACTATACACCTGGGAATTCTGATCATTCACATAAACTTATAGGACCATTGTCTGCCAAACCTATACATATTCTTGGATACACTCCCCACTTCATAGACATACCTAATAGGTCAGCCTGTCTACCCATCTATCCACCCATATACCCATGTGGGCAACCATTCTTACCTTCCTTTCCTGAATTGTTCCTCTCCTATTAATATAGATTCACAGCCTTCTAAGGTTCCTATCTGAGGAGTCAGCCACAGGGACTCAGGTGAGGAGAGGGAACCCAGGCCATGCCTCACAAGCAGCAAGGCAGGAAAGCAGGGAGAGGACAGAAAAGGCAAAGGGGACTGGAACAGATTGAGGAGTCAGCCGCAGGAATCCAGGTAAGGGTGGCTGGTGAGGTTTCCAAGAGCTAAGGGAGACAAACTTGTCTGTTGGTTTGTCCTGCTGTGGTGACATGTTGCTGAGTCTTGAGGCTGAGCCACTGGTGTTTCAAACCCAGTGGGGTGCACATGGTGCACACGTATCAGCCCGGCTTGCAGACTGAGACAGACTAGGAAGAAGGAGGAGGCCATCCACTTCTCAAAGAATTGGCCAGGGAAAACCTTATGAATAGCAGAGAAATACTGTCTGATACATTACTGCACAACTTTATGAATAGTCCAGAAACATTGTCCAATACAGAGGAGGAAGATGAGTCACTTAGCTTAGAAAGTTCTCAAAGTAGGACTGGGCAAGAGCTGCATTATCAGGGTAAAATCAGCCTTACTCATATGGATAAGGTAAAGCTTTTGAGACCTCCATTTGCTGATATGGCACCACTCAAATTGAGGAGAAACAGCGGCAAACATCCATTAATAATCAGAACATGGAATGTAGGAAGTGTGAATCTAGGAAAAGTGGAAGTTGTCAAAAATGAAATGCAATGCATAAAGATTGATTTGCTAGGCATTAGTGAACTGAAATGGACTGGTTTGGGCCATTTTGAATCAGACAACAATATGATCTACTATGCCGGGAATGACAGTTTGAAGAGGGATGGCGTGGCATTCATCATCACAAGGGATGTTTCAAGATCTGGCCTGAAGTACAGTGCTGTCAGGGATAGGATAATATCCATACACCTACAAGGAAGACCCGTTAATATGACAATTATTCAAATTTATGCACCAACCACCAAAGCCAAAAATGAGGAAATTGAAGATTTTTATCAACTTCTGCAGTCTAAAATTGATCGAACATACAATCAGGATGTGTTAATTATCACTGGTGACTGGAATGTAAAAGTTGGAAACAAAGAAGAATCACCGGTAGTTGGAAAATTTGGCCTTGGTAACAGAAGTAATGCTGGAACTTGCATGGTAGAATTTTGCAAG
>NW_006921719.1:6771893-6780135 GCF_000298275.1 Orycteropus afer afer
CAAGGCAGTATCACTATGGAAGTAGATTGCCCCATCTTCCTTCTGAGGAGTGGCTGGTGGGTTTGAACTGCCAGCCTTCTGGTAAGCAGTCAAGTTCCTTAGGCACTATGCTACCAGAGCTCCGTTGCTGTTGTCACTTTGACCTCATGTAGATAGTTCTTAAAAGGAACATAATGCTCAAGGCAGACATTTTTTACTAGTTAAGTTTATTGTTTAGTTTTAGAAGATTACAGGGATAGTTTTTGTTTAAAGTTTAAAGATTATCTCAGGGCAATAGATTTAGGGGTTCACCCAACCTTCATGGCTCCAGGAGGTGTAGAGTCCATGACAATTGGAAATTCTGTGTTGAATTTTCAGGATTCTTCTATAGAATCTTTGATCAAAATGTTCAGTAAACTTTCACCCAAACCACAAAAAAAGTTTACAAAAAAAGAGAGAGAGAGAGAGAGAGAGCAAGTTCAGTAATGGTAGCCAGGCACCATCCAGCTCTTCTGGTCTCATGACAAAGGAGGCAGTTGTTCATGCAGATAATTAACCACACATTCTATATCCTCCTTCTTTTTCTGACTCTCCTTCTTCTGTTGTTCCGGGTGAATAGCGACCAATTGCTGTGCTTTGAATGGCTGCTTATAAGATTTTAAGATCCTGGATGCTACCCAACATACTAGGAGGTAGAACAGAAGCACTAACCATGTTATTAGGCCAATTAACTGGGATGTCCTATGAAACCATGACCCTAAACTTCCAAACCAAGGAACCAAATTCCATGAAGTGTTTAGTTGTACATAAGCAGCTTCAGCCTACTCTTTTGTTTTGTTTTTGGTCATTGCTCTAATGTATTTATCACAGACCTTTTGCCAATTCAACTTTTTACAGATGTCCAACTTATTAACAACACTTACAATAATCAGCTATGCATCTGTGATAGTTGGGGTTATGTGTCAACTTGGCTGGAGCATTATTGTGAGTGACTTAAAATGTTGTGATGTGCTTATTCCCATGATGAGATCAGATACATATGTTTTGAGCAGCCAATCTGTTGAAAGGGAGTTTCCCTAGGGGTGTTGCCTGCTTCCAATATATATACGGACATCTTGGGAAAATGAGAAACTCTCCTGTGGATCTGGATCCTGTTGTGCTGCCTACAATGAGCAAACAATCCACCATTCGGCCTGGTGATCTTGGATTCATCATCTGCTGGAGTCAGCAGTCGGTATACTGCCTGCCAACCTTGTTCGTCAGCCCCTGCAGCTGCATGAATCAGGAAAAGCTTCCAGTTTGACGTTTGATCCAGGAACTTGGGATTTGCCAGCTTCTATAAGTGTGTGAGCCATTTTCCTAAGATAAATTTCTCCCTCGCTATACATATAAGCTTTACCCGTTTTGGTTCTCCAGAGAACCCAGCCTAACACAGCATCCCTATCATTAATCAATGTGATTTTTCCATCACTGTTAACCTCTCCTTTTCCTCCTCCTTCCCATCTCTGATAACCACTAATAAACTTTGGTCACTGTACCATTTGCCTTTTCTATAAGTGAGGTCATACAATATTTGTCCTTTTGTGATCGATTCATTACACTCAGCATAATGTCCTCCAGCTTCTTCCAGCATGTATCAAGACTTCAGTTCTCTATTGGCTGAGCAGTATTTCACTGTATGGTGTACCACATTTTGTTCAATCATTTGTCTGTTGATGGGCTGGGCATTTGAGTCATTTCCACCTTTTGGCTATTGTGGAGGGTGCTGCAGGGAACATTGGAGTACAAGTCTCTGAGTTTCTGCTTTCACGTCTTTGGCTATGTATCTAGAAGTAGAATTTCTGGCTCATATATTATTTCTACTTTTAGATTTTTGAGGAACTGTCACACTATTTTCCATGATGGCTGTACCATTTTGCATTCCCACCCAGTAATGGGTTCCAATTTCCTCACATCCTTGCCAATATTAGTTCTTTTCTTTTCTTTTTTTTTTTTTTCCTTATATATAGCTTAGAAATCCTAGTAGGAGCTCTGGTGGTGTAGTGGCTAAGGCATTTGACTGCTAACCGGAAGGCTGGCAGTTCAAATCTACCAGCCACTTCTTGGAAGGAAGGTTGGGCAATCTACTTCCATAGTGATATCGCCTCAGAAACCCAAGGAGGGGTCACTATGAGTTGGGTCCAACTCAACACCAGTGTATAGCCATCCTAGTGGGAGTGAAATGGTATATCATTGTGGTTTTGATTTGCTCTCTCTGATGGCTAATGATACTGAGCATCTTTTCATGTCTTTGGTGGCCATTTGAATGTCCTTTTTGGTGAAATACCCATTCAAGTTTTTTTGCCTATTTTATGTTTGGGTTATTTATCTTTTTATCGTTGCTAAAGTTTTATATATTTTTTGGTTATTAGATTCTTTCTGAATATATGATTTCCAATATATTCTCCCAGTTGGTAGTTTGTCTTTTCACTTTTTTTGTAAAGTCTTTACATGAGCAAAAGTTTTTCATTTTTACAAGGTCTCATTTATTTATTTTGTCTTTTGTTTTTTGTACTTTTGTTATTATATTAGATAATCCATCTCGAAATTAGGCCTGATAGCATTGTTCTTGTTCTTCCAAGAATTTTATGGTTTGAGTTTGCCCATTTAGGTCCTTAATCCATTTTGAATTTGTTTTTGTGTATGGTATGAGGTAAGGATCCTGTTTCATTTTTCTGCATATAGAAATTGAATTTTCCCAACACCATTTAGTGAAGAGACTATTTTTTGCCCATCGAATGGTCTTAATACCCTTGTCAAAAATCAGTTCACCATAGATACATAGGTTTATTTCTGGACTCTCAATACTATTCCATTGGTCTATGTGACTATTGTTATATCAGCACTAGGCAATTTCGACTACTGTAGGTGAACAATATGTTTTAAAATTAGGAAGTATTACTCTCCCTGTTTTGTTCTTCTCTTTCAACATTGCTTTAGCTATTATGGGCCTCTTGCCATTCCATATAAAGTTGAGGATTGTTTCTTCTATTTCTGTATAGAAAGCTGTTGGGATTTTGATTGGGATTGCATTGAAGCTATGGATAACTTTGGGTGGTATTGACATCTTAACAATATTATGTCTTCCAATCTGTGAACATGGAACATCTTTCCATTTACGTAAGTCTTCTTTAATGTCTTTCGGCAGTGTTTTATAGTTTTCATTGTATAATTCCTCCACATCCTCTGGTTAGATTTATTCTCTTAGATGCTATTGTAAATGGAATTGTTTCCCTAATTTCCCTTTCCGATTTCTCATTGCTGGTATATAGAAACCTACCTGCTTTTTGTTTGTGGGCTTTGTACTCTGTGACTTTGCTAAACTCCTCTGTTAATTCTAGAAGTTTTCTTGTGGGCTTTTTGGGATTTTCCATATATAACATATCATCCATGAATAGAGATAATTTCACTTCTTTTTTTCCAATGTGGATATCTTTTATTTCTTTTTCTTGTCTTGTTTCCTCTGGTTAGAACTTCTAATACGATACTGAGTAGAAGTGACAAGAGTGAATACCCTTGTTCCTGATATCAAGGGGAAACTCTCGATCTTTCTCTGTTCGGTAGAATCTTGGCTGTTGGCTTTTCATATATGCCCTGAGTCATATTGAAGAGTTTCCCTTCTATTCCAATTTTCTTTAGGGTTTTCAAGAAATGGTGTTGGATTTCAAATGCTTCTTCTGCATCCACAGAGCTGATCATGAGGTTCTTTTCTTTTGTGCTGTAGATGTGGTATATTATGTTGATTTTTTTTTTTTTTTTTTAATGTTGAACCATTCGTGCATTCCTGGATCCCACTTGATCATGGTGTATGACTCTTTTAATATTCTGTCGGATTCTGTTTCCTAATGTTTTGTTCAGGATTATTGCATCTATATTCATAAGATATATTGGTCTGTAGTTTTCTTTTCTTGTGATGTCTCTGACTGGTTTCGGTATCAGGGTTGTGTTTGCTTCATAGAATGAATTAGTGAGTATTCTTTCCTTCTCTATCTTTTGGAAGAGTTTAAACAGTATTAATGTCAATTGTTCTCTAAATGTTTGACACAATTCTCCAGTGACACCATCTGATCTAGGACTTTTTTTTGCGGGGGGGCTGTAGGGGGGAGTTAGATTTGATCACAGATTTAATTTCTTTACTTGTTATGGGTCTGTTGAGACTTTCTAATTTTTCTTGAGTCAGTTTGGGTAGTTTGTGTGCTTTTAACAATCTGTCCATTTCATCTAGGTTATCCAGTTAGTTGTTCATAATATTCTGTCAAAATTATCTTCCTTTCTATGGGTCAATTGTAATGTCTTTTCTTTCATTTCTTATTTTACTTATTTGCTTCTTTTCTCTTTGTCAATCTAGTTAAAGTTTTGTCAATTTTATTGATCTTTTTAAAGACCCAACTTCTGGCTTTATTGATTCTATTGTTTTCCTGTTTTCAATTTTAATTTCTGCTCTGATCTTTGTTATTTTCTTCCTTCTAGTAGGTTTAGGCTTAGTTTTCTCTTCTCTCTCTCTCTTTCTGATATTACTAATTTTTTTTCTCACTTTTTATCATTTTAATTACAACTTTTGAACTTGGAAATCTTTCTCTCAGTTTACAATCAGAATACAGTATTGAAAATACAAATTCTCAGGTAAGTTAGCCAAGATGAGTTAGTTTCAATGAAAATACATATATTTTTAAATTTTTTTTATTTTAAGAGTTTGTTTTACATGCAATGTTACGTGTCCATTTAGTTTCACTCCCCAATTACCATGTCCAACCCTGACTCAGTCTCCTCCCCTCCCTGCCCAGTAAACCCTCCCCATGTCCCTCAAAATTATACACTCCTGTTTGTCCTGCATTTCCTCCATGTGAATGTTGCCCCTCTGGTGCCCCGTGGTCTATTGCTCCAAGGGATATTTCCATAGAGTATGTGGGTGTGTCACCCTGGGTTGAGTGGTCTGCATCTGGTTAACTACTGGGCTCAGAGCTAGCCCCTGGTAATGAGTTTTATTCCAGGACCAGAATGTATCTCAGGATAGTTTGCTCTTTTCTTTCCAGTTCCTGGAGCTGTCGGTTTAGATTATTAATTTGAGATCTTTCTTTTTTTTTCATGTAGGCATTTATTGCTATAAATTTCCCTCTGAGTATTGCCTTTGCTGTATCCCATAAGTTTTGGTAAGATGTGCTTTCATTTTCATTTGACTCTAAGAATTTTGTGATTTATCTCTTGACCTATTGGTACTTTAATAGTGTGCTGTTTAATGTACCAAATGTGAGTGACCAATATGGCAGCATTGAGGATGAGAAAGACAGAGAGAGTTACATGGGCAGTACAAACAACAAATATGAACCCCTTTGTAAATACAATACTGAGTTGTTAATGAAAGCAAATATGGGTATAGGGACGGATAGATGGGTGAACAAGCTAAACAATTATGTATGTCTAAATGGAGAGTGTATCCAAGATCATATACAGGGTTGGCAGACAATGGGCCTCTCGAAGAGTATGAAGGGATGGACACTGGGAGGAGGTAACTATGGGGAGGAAGTGGGAGGGGAGCTGCTGCATTGTAAATTTTGGTCAATGACATGAGACAAAGTATATGTGAACTGCTGTATGAAAAGTGAATTTACTCTGTAAATCTTCACCCAAATCCTAATTAAAAAAAAAAAAAAAAAAAAACTTAAAAAAAAAAAAATAGTGTGCTGTTTAATTTTCATATGTTTGCATAAGTTCCAAAGGTTTTTTTCTGTTACTGATTTTTAGCTTCACTCCTTTGTGGGCAGAGAAAATACTTTGTATAATTTCAATCTTTTAAAATTTATCTAGACTTGCTTTTGACCTAACCTGTGGTCTATCCTGGGGAACGATCCATATGCGCTGGAGTAGAATGTATATTATGTTGTTTGTGGGTGGAGTGTTCTGTGTATGTCTGATTGGTTTATAGTGTCATTTAGGTATTCTGTTTCCTTGTTGATCTTCTTTCTAGATGTTCTGTTTAATACGAAAATGGTATATTGAAGTCTTCAATTATTATTTAGTACTATCTATTTCTCCCTTCAATTTGATCAGTGTTGGCTTTATATATTTAGGTGCCCCAATGTTGGGTGCATATATATTTATGATTATTAAGTCTTCTTGATTAATTGACCCTTTTATCACTATGTAATGTTCATCTTTATTTCTTCTAACAGACTTTGTCTTGAAGTCTGCTTTGTCTGATGGTAGGATTGCTACCCCAGCTCTCTTTTGATTATCATTTGCGTGGAATATTTTTTTTTCCCCATCTTTTCGCTTTCAACCCATTGTGTCTCTTGTTAACATTCCATAGCTGGATCATGTATTTTTATCCATTTTGTCACTCTCTGCCTTTTGATTGGAGCCTTTAGTCCATTTGCATTCACTGTAATTGGTGATAAGAAGTGACTTCTTTTTGCTGGCAATTCTAAGCACTTTACAGCCCTTCACAAAATGTTCTTTTTTTTTTTTTTTTTTTAATGAATTGCACTGAATCAACAAACAGGGTAGACAGGGACCGTTTCTTCACTATATGGAAAGGCCTTTAAAAAAAAAAAAAAAAAAACATCTTTTAGGGTAGGTACCTGCCCAAAGTGAACACTGGCTCTCACATAAGATCTAGGTACCTCCTCAATTTTAAATCCAATACTACATTTCTCAGAACAATGGCCATTGTTGTCCTCCCAGGCTATTGACTGTGTATTAACCAACGGAAAAAGGTTGTGCCTGGTGTTGTGATGCTAATGAAGGAAAATGGAAGGTCTGTTTTCTACAGGTGGGTTTTGCGTGTGGTTTTTTTTATGCTAAATTAATCTGCAACCGCCAGCGAGAGACGCATTCCACGCTCTGGACGCATGGGGTGAGACAGGAGGCATCTCGCTGCCGAACCCTCACAAGGAGCGAGCGAAGAAATACTCTGCGATCCCGGGGGCGGGATACCGGAGCGCGGGGGATGCTGCCGTTGCTCCAAGATTGCACCCCGGTAGCAGGGAGAAGCCAGAGAAATTAGCATCTGCAGATTCCCCTGGAGGTTCAACCGCGACTTCTAAGGTTCAGGTAGCTCAGAGGTTAAGGCTAGCACTTATCACCATCGCAGAATTGGGCATCCCAGGACTCCGAGTCCTTTAAAGCTATCTTGACCAAGACTACATTCCCCAGAAGACTCTGGGGTGATTGAAAGCTCCATCGACCTATGGGCAGAGAGAACTTCTTGCCATGGAAACTGAAAAGCCAATAGCAAGAGCAGGGAGGCGGTTTTCCGGCTGCTGGTTTACGAGCTTAGAGTCCCACCTGTGTCCCGCTGCACTGTCACTTATTCCCGCTCGCGTTCTTCGAAGGACAGTGTCGGCGTTGCGAGCCGGGTGTTGGCTGGGCGCTAGAGGACTCTCACTTCCTGCTCCATCCCCAATTGGACCCTGGGCCGGTGAGTGCTCCAAGGAGGGGGAAGGTGGCGGCGGCGGCCCCAGCGCTGCTGCGGGGCGGTGAGGGGGCTCGCTCCCAGCCGCGAAGCTCTCTATGGTGTTTGGCGCTCGCGTTCCGGAGCTCCTGGGTCTTGCTGAGGTGTGGAGAGAGGTAGCTGCGATTTCTCTTACCATCGTTGGAATAACTTATTCTCTTATTTTCATTTATTTGTTTATTTTGTTCCTCTGTGGAGGTCCTCGGATTTCAGCTTGTTTTTGTGACCCTCTGACGGCTGCACCCTGATAAGGGCCTGCAGCACGGCGGGGAAGGGGAACGGGAGTCTGCCTCACCCGTGCCATCATGTTCTATTAATAAACCCAGTGAACAAATTGGTGCTTCCCACAATGGCATTAGTCACAGCACCTCAGTGCTATAGGGGTTTGGGGTCACCTGCACCGGGGACGGGAGCCTGGGTGAGAAATAGGCTTTCTATTACCATGCCAAGAATTCCCTCTCCATCCCGCTGTGCCTGCAGGTGGACTCTGCATTTGTGTTTTGCAATTATTGTAGAAATAAAATTTATACTCAAAATTCTTTTCAAGTGTTCATTCTTAATGACATTATTCTTGTTAAGGTTTTAAACCAGAGACATTTCAGCGGTTTTTAGATCGTTAAAAACTCGGTACTTTACTGTCATCCACTTGGAAAGGATGTAGGAGATCCTGCATAGAGAGGGAGAACAATGTGGAACAAAACTCAAAATCATTTGGAGGCAAAAAAACAGTCCTAGCGACTGGTACACCATCCAATCTGCAACCTATACAACTAT
>NW_006921719.1:6783802-6805302 GCF_000298275.1 Orycteropus afer afer
CTTGCTCCCGGAGACCCGGTCCCTTTCGGGAGGTTAACAAGGGAGCCGTCTGAGCCCTAGTGACTGGGTTTTACCCCTTTCTCCTGCTCTTCTGGCCTGCTACTCTGTGCTACGCCCATGCTTACCTTGCTCCCGGAGACCCGGTCCCTCTCGGGAGGTTAACAAGGGAAAGTGTTCAGTGCAGACATGCAATGACATGAGACAAAGTATATTATGTGAACTGCTGTATGAAAAGTGAATTTACTCTGTAAATCTTCACCCAAATCAAAAAAAAAAAAAAAACTCGGTACTTTACAAATGACCAATAGCAATGTTTCTAAATGTGTAAAATGTTTTCAGAAAAAGTGTTTGTGTGTATAATTATTCTAGGAGTATGCAGGTGCTTTGATAAGTGAAACAGAAGATGTGAAAGAGTGAAACCTCCTCGCCCCAACCTGGTCCCTCCTCCATTGAAAATGCAGAATTCTTTCTAGCAGGTGAATATTCAGCCAACTGGCTTGTGTTTGTTTTTGTTTCTATTGGAAACTCTTTAAGGGAAAAGTCTTTATGTGTTGTTTCTTTGTGACTCTTAATGCTTTGCAGCATTTTAATTATTGGTTGAATACTGATCCATCCAGTATTCAACTCTTGACCATCTCTTCAAAAAATAGTTTTTTTGTAATACTACTATTTGTTGTATTAATAATGATTGTGTTTGTGTCCCTAGCATTCTGTTTTGTGCTTCTCACTCACTGCCATCAAGTTGGATCCAACTCATAGCGACCCCTTCCTTGGGTTTCTGAGGCAGTATCACTATGGAAGTAGATCACCACTTCCAAGGAGTGGCTGGTGGGTTTGAACTGCCAGCCTTCTGGTTAGCAGTCAAATGCTTTAGGCACACCATACCCATTGCATTTCACTTATTTTGCTGCTTACCAGTATCTTAAAAAAAAAAGAAAAAGAAAAAGCTTTTAAAGTCTCATTTCTGACTCCATTAGACCTTGAAATGTAATGGTGCTCAGGACAGTTTTCTTTGAGGCTCTGCATGGTCTGTCCTTTGAGGTTGATATCAAAGCACTGGGCTACAAGGCAGGAAGAGTCAGCTGTTTTCATAACTAATAGGGGCATAATTAAGTCCACAGTTTTTGAGCTTGCTGAGGAAAATGTAGTTGGAGAGACTCCTAGGCTTTCCAGAAATTAAGTTATACCTGCACACTATCTTTTCTTTTTCTTGTCCTTGATGGGCAATTTATTTCTCAAAAAGGTAAGGTATTTAAAAGACTAAGTGTTCTGAAGATGTGTATAGGAGGACTGGGCCCCTCTTAGTGATGGGAAAGTTGGCTAAGGGAAGAGCTATGGAAAAATAGAATAAGAAAAGCAGCCAACCTTCCTATAGTTAACGGAATTTACCTCAGAGCTCTTCTAATCAGGAGGATTTTTGTTTGGGAATAGTGGTAGCCATGGTGGCCATCTTTTAATTTTAAGACCACATGAGAATGTCCTGGAAGCTATTGATGTATACTGAGGTCTCTTCCTTTAGAAGGGAACTCATGACCCTAGATGATGTGGCTGGCAACTTCAGGGAAGAATGGTTTACCTGGATGCTGCTTAGAGAATTCTCTCCGTGGATGCCACCCAACACAGTTAGAAGAATGGGCTTTCAAAAGGTAAGAATCCTACTTTCTTTTAGAGGTAAGACTTAGATATTTGAGAGAACCCAGGTCTGAATGGTCTGTGTGGATGTTGTTCTCTGAGAGCTCCAGATCTCTGTGAGATTAACTGTTGCCTCCCTGTCTGAAAAAGACTAACTTCCATTTTTATGGCGCTTTATGGTTTGCAAATGTTTTTTATATTTATTGTCTTGTTAATATCTTGCCACAACTCTTTCATATATGCGTTATCACCCCCTCTTTCCAGTTAAAGACATTGAGGCTCAGAGGAGTGAAGTGGCAGAGGTGAGAGTCAAACCCAGGTCTTTATGGAAAAGGGGGAGCTCTCCTGATGTTATTGTTTTCTCCTATCACATAAAAAACACTTCTAGTGCTCTTTCTAAAATAGCGTGCTACCTCTTCCCCTTCTTTACTTCATATCAGTTATACAAGGAATATATGCTTATTGAAGAAAAAGACAAGTAAAAGGAAAACAAAAGTCATCCCTAATCCCACCATTGAAAAGTTATTATCCTTCTAGTCTTTTTCCTTGTTGTTGTTGTTATGTGCCGTCGAATCGGACCCGGCTCATAGTGACCCCTCCTTGGGTTTCCGAGGCAGTATCACTACGGAAGTAGATTACCCCATCTTCCTTCTGAGGAGTGGCTGGTGGGTTTGAACCGCCAGCCTTCTGGTTAGCAGTCAAGTGCCTTAGCCACTATGCTACCAGAGGTCCCAGTCTTTTTCGTTAGCAGATACATAATTAAATATAAATATATAGAGAGAGAAAAATTGGAATCATATTGTACATTCTACTTTCTTACTTATTTTATTGTTAACATATGAATACAACAATAAATATCTTCCTGTACATCATTTAAAATAACCATTTACTATTTTGTTGAATTAAAAAAAAAAAAAAAAACTCACTGCCATCGAGTTGATTCAACTCATAGCGACCCCACCTTGGGTTTCTGAGCCAGTATCTCTATGGAAGTAGATAGCCCAGTCTTCCTTCTGAGGAGTGCCTGGTGGGTTTGAACTTCTGGTTAGCAATCAAATACCTTAGGTACTACACCACCAATAGAATACAATAATTTATATTAGGTTGAACTTTATATTTGCCCATTTTTTGGACAATTTTGACCAATAAAAATGGCAATTTCATTTCATATAGTTCAGTTAAATATATATTTCTTGGTGGCTTAGTGCCTAAGGCATTTGACTGCTAACCAGAAGGCTGGCGGTTCAAACCCACCAGCCACTCCTCGGAAGGAAGGCTGGGCAATCTACTTCCGTGGTGATACTGCCTCAGATCTGAAACCCAAGGAGGGGTCGCTATGGAGTGTGTCACGTTTTGATTTTGTTTGTGGTAAGACATTTAGCTAATTTCCAAATTTTCACTAATGTGATAATATCTCTTAGCTAAATTTTTTTAAGTGTTATTTATTGAAGTATAATTAGCTAGTAATTAGTCATTTGTACAATTTTTATCATTTCCTTAGAATTTCCAAAATAGAATTGCAGATCAAAGAATATGTATATTTCTAAGGTATTTGATATTTTTGCCAAATGTCTTCCAAAAAGATAAAATCAATTTATTTATACCCACAGGCCTTATACGGAATATATTGAGAATTAACCATTTAATCCTCACAATAACCCTATGAGGTAGATCTTATTATTATCTCTATATTATAGATGAAGACACTGAAGGGGGAAAAAATGACACTGAGGCACAGAGAGTTTAAGTAACTTGCTTAAGGTCATTCAGCTAGTAGGGCAAGATTAGGATTTAAACCCAGGCAGTGTGACTCTTAAGTTTGCACTTTCTACTTCTGCAGTATATCATTGTTTTATAGGAGCCCTCGTGGTAAAATGGTTAAACTCTCAGCTGCTAACCAAAATGTTGGCATTTCAAACCCACCAGCCGCTCTGCAGGAGAAAAGATGCAGCAATCTGCTCCTGTAATGATTACAACCTAGGAAATACTATGGGCCATTTCTGCTGTCATAAAGGTTGCTCTAAAGCCATAATAGACTCAGTGGAACACAACAATAACATCATTGTTTTAATTTGGATTTCCTTGGTTACTGGTGAGGTTAAAAGATTTTTCATACCTTTATTGAATTATTTTTTCTTTTGTGAATTGCATATCATGTCTTACTCTTTTTTTTTTTTTTGAGTGTTTGTCTTTTTTCTCATCACTGTATTGACTATTGTCCTTCTGGGAAAATTTTAAAGCCCAGCATTATAGTTAACTTCCTTGGTTCTTTCTAAGGGTGAGGTCATGACAGCTTTGCTTCTGATAAAATTATCTCTCCAAATGAGTTTGGCCTTGAATCTTCAGGGATGAGTTAATGTGGTACTCTAGGGTTTGTATCACCCACGTATTATTTATTTATTTATTTTTAAATGTGAGGAAACTGGCTTTTTCTCAGCCTTTTGGGGAGATGCCTCTGTTTTATCACTTCACCCTGTTGGCCTTTTGATGTGACCCATTAGATTTTCCTTACGTTTCCTCTTTTACCTGGGGAAAAAAGAAGGACTGAATTTTGGTCTGGCCTTGTGTAATTGGCTCAGATTAACATACTGTGTCTACCTCTGTGTAGGTTTTCTAACCCAAGTATCACCTCTCAGCTAGAGCAGAAAGAAGAATCGTGGGTACTACAACTCCAAAATTTTGAGGAGACAAATATCCTAAGGGAAAGTCACACAGGTAAGATGTGAGTGCTTCCTGTGAAGAGGAAACTTCGCATTTCAGCCTTTGTTTAGATGAAGGATTTGGAAAGCTGCCCCAGACTTTTGTTCTTACTACTGTTGTTGTTATGTGCCGTCGAGTCAGACCTGACTCATAGCGATCCCTACTTGGGTTTCCGAGGCAGTATCACTACGGAAGTAGATTGCCCAACCTTCCTTCTGAGGAGTGGCTGGTGGGTTTGAACTGCCAGCCTTCTGGTTAGCAGTCAAGTGCCTTAGGCACTATGCTACCAGAGCTCCTGTTCTTATTACTAGAAATTTAAATTTGATTTTTCTGACAGTCAGTAATGACTGAGTGAAATCTCCATTTTAAGTAAGCATTTCTGTTTTGTATAGACTATAACATTTTTGAAAGGAGTTGCCTAGTTTTGCCCAGAGATACCACATATGGTATCTCTTGAAGAATATCAGGGTATACTTGAAGATTCACCTGGCCACCTTAAAATAAAAAAGTGTTGAGAATTCATGTTTTCTGTGAGCTTAATAAATTTTAATAAACTTTTCACAAATGGTGTATGATCAAATTAAGTGTAGTCTGATGCTGAAATGGTCATTTTAATCTTTCTTACTACTTTCTGATGTTTTTTCCTGGTGATTGATAACTTTATTTTCTATTATTTTTTCAGACTTTGAGAACCAGGTGGCAAAACTCAATCAGGACATTTCTGAAACAGCAGAACAACGTGGAACATCCTCAGAAAGGGCCAATAAAAATATTCCTTATTCTCCTAGTTGGGGAAGAAACTGGGAAAGGGACCTTGAATTAGAAGGACAACATGGAACTCTTCTAGGAGAGGGCCAGCAGGAACTCTTTTCACAGGAGAGGGATTTAAACAAGCTCTTGGATGAATATGTAGGAAAGAAGCCTGTGTGTGCAGAATGTGGAAAAAGCTTTAACCAGAGTTCCTATCTCGTAAGACACCTGAGAACCCATACTGGTGAGCGGCCTTATAAATGCACTGAGTGTGGGAAAGGCTTCAAACAGAGTTCAGACCTTGTCACCCACCGCAGAATACACACAGGAGAGAAACCCTACAAATGCACTGGGTGTGAGAAAAAATTCAGCGACAGCTCGACACTCATCAAACATCAGAGAACCCATACAGGTGAGAGACCCTATGAGTGCCCAGAGTGTGGAAAGACTTTTGTACGGAAGCCACACCTCATAATGCACCAAAGAACCCACACGGGAGAGAAGCCCTACACATGCCTCGAATGTCATAAGAGCTTTAGTCGGAGCTCAAATTTTGTCACCCACCAGAGGACCCACACAGGAGTGAAGCCTTACAGATGTAATGACTGTGGGGAGAGTTTTAGCCAGAGCTCGGATTTGATTAAGCACCAAAGAACTCACACAGGAGAACGGCCCTTTAAGTGCCCAGAGTGTGAGAAGGGCTTTCGAGATAGTTCTCATTTTGTGGCTCATATGAGCACGCACTCAGGAGACAGGGCTTTCAGTTGTCCTGACTGCCATAAAAGTTTCAGTCAGAGCTCACATCTGGTCACACACCAGAGAACACACACAGGTGAGCGACCTTTTAAGTGTGATGACTGTGGGAAAAGATTCACTGACAGCTCTGCCCTCATTAAGCACCAACGGATCCACACAGGAGAAAGACCCTATAAATGTGGCCAGTGTGGGAAGAGCTTCAATCAGAGCTCCCACTTCATTACTCACCAACGAATCCACTTAGGAGACAGACCCTATCAGTGTCCTGAGTGTGGCAAAACCTTTAATCAGCGTTCCCATTTTCTCACACACCAAAGAACACATACAGGAGAAAAACCTTTTCACTGTAATAAATGTGACAAGAGCTTCCGTCAGAAAGCACATCTTTTATGCCATCAAAACACCCATTTAATTTAGTAAAAAGACTTTAGTGTTTCTGCTATCCCTTTCCAGATTCCCATTTTTACTGTCTGAAGTACCCCAAGTAGAGAAAATCTGAGCCAGGATATCAGTAGCTCAAGTTGGGTGCTGATCGATTCTGACTTTTCCCATGTTATAATGGAGAAGATATACCTATAATTTCCATATATTGTGCTGAACTATTTTGTTCAATAGTTCAAATGCTAGCATTCCTCCAGCATTTTTGAATGGCTTTTGGGGAAATGTGAGTTTAATGGTTGCTGCCTGGTTATGAAAAGAAAAGAGATAATTATGTCTTAGAGATTACCTGTAAACCACATCTGTAGTGGCTGGCACAAAGTATATGGTCAATAAATGATCACATTATTACATCTTTTTTTTAAAAAAAAAAAAAACATTGTGGTTAGGGTGAAAGTTTACAGAGCAATTTAGTTTCCCACTCACCAATTTATACACATTTTGCTTCATGACTTCCCTTCAGTGTAACAGCACTCTTCTCACTTCTTTCCTGGGTTCCCTGTTTCCTTTTTCCCATCTTCCTGCCCCTTCCTACCTTGTGAACTTTGTTTTTGGTCAGATGCTGCCCTTTTGGTCTCCTGTGGTTGACTGTTATGAGGAACACATTCCTCGTGGGTGTCATTGTTCACTTTATAGGCCTGTTTATTTGAAAAGTGATCTTCAGGAGTAGGCTCAGTTCCAGGTTTGAAGGGTGTCTAAGAGCCTCTGGGGCCGGGTGCGGATGTGGCCTGACCGTGAAACTCCCCTCTTTTTAGGAGCTCTGGTGGCATAGTGCCTAACGCATCTGACTACTAACCAGAAGGCTGGCGGTTCAAACCCACCAGCCACTCCCTGGAAGGAAGATTGGGCAATTTACTTCTTTAGTGATATTGCCTTGGAAACCCAAGGAGGGGTTGCTATGAGTCAGACCTGACTCGACTACAGCGACTACAGCAGGTTTAAGAGATGTAGTCTTGAGGTTCCACCAGTCTTCATCAGACTAGTAAGTCTGGTCATTTTTTATGACTTTGAATTTTGTTCTGTATTTTTCTCCAACTCTGTCCAAGACCTTCTATTGTGATCCTAGTCAGAGCAGTCAGTAGTGGTAGCTGGGCACCATCTGGTTCTTCTGGTCTCAGGCTAGTGGAGGCTGTAGTTTGTGTGGTCCATTAGTCCTTTAGACTAATGATTTCCTGAGTCTTTTATGTTTTCACTCTTCTTTGCTCCAGACAGGAAAAGACCAATACATTATTATTATTAGTGATTAATACTTAAGATCTTTTATAAAGCCCTTAATGCAGTGCCTGTCCCTTAAAAGGCATGGATTGTACATGGTTGGTTGCATTTATCAGCCTTAGTACTAAATAAGGAAATAGTGCAGGCCTCCAAGGCCAAAACTTGTAAGGAGTTAGATTGGAACTAGAAGGTTTGTACTGTTAGCACAGGGATTTAATAAAATAGAAAACTCTTTCCCGATCTAGTGCTAGTCAGGCATTAGTCACCAGATGTTTCATTGCCACAACAAGGCAGAATTACTGTAGAGGATGTTCTCAGTCTTGCAACAGAGAATTTCAGAAACTTTTTATACAGCCGTGTATAATATAGAGGTTTGCATATGCATTTTTTCCTCCCTGGAGTCTTGGAAAATATGATGAACAAGCCAGAGATACCTGGAAGAGGACTGTAAAACTGTGAAAATGAAATTGCTGAAAATGTACAGTATTGTTGCTAATGTCTTTTAGCAAAGAATGCTGGTTAATATTTCTCTAGGTGTGCCATTTTCTCTCACAATGAAGGAATTCTTTTCTTTTATAGGTTGAAAAACTAAGGCCTGGAAATGCTAAATGACTCATTATGGGTCACATAGTTAACAGAAGAGCCAGGATTTGGCTTCAGGTCTCTAGATTTCCAGTCTGCAGTGCTCAACTACATGGAACATACCAACTTTGGGATTTGCTAGAGTGCTTCTGAGACTATAGGATTGGGGGACCCATATTACATCTCTTAACCCAGTCTGAATTTGGAAATGATGAAAGGAGTTAGCTTCAATTCTAGGGAGTTGTATTAGAATCCTGTGCTGAGGGCATCTCTGATCCTCATGCAGTGAGAGTGGAGAGGTAAGGGTAGGTACAAGAAGTTAATGGGGGAGTTCAGTGGTTACCACTCTTTAAAGAGTAATGTGGTGGATGGGAGGGTTTTTACCTTTCAAGTCTTCCTGCATCAGTACAGACTGAATTATTACTTTGGTCTTGGAAGACTAGTTCATTTTCTTCCATTATATGGAATGCCATCTCAGTGTTACAACTCACGGGGGATAGAACTCAGCTAATTTAGATCGTTCTTTGAAATGTTAATTAGGTAATTGACTAGAAAAAAGAAATATGGTTAATTCAGTACAGTGGTTCTCAAACTAGGGGCCCAGACCAGTAGCATCAGCATTACCTGGGAAATTGTTAGAAATGCAAACTCTCCATCTGAAACCCAGCCTCCTGAACCAGAAATTATGAGAGTGGCACTCTTTTTTTTTTTTTTTTTTTAATTGTGGTTTGGGTGAAAGTTTACAGAGAAAATTCAGCAGTTCACACACACGTTGTCTCATGACATTGACTACAATTTACCCCAATGCAATAGCTCCCCTCCCACTTCCTCCGATTGTTACCTCCTCCCCGTGCCCATCCCTTCATGCACTCCTGCCCCCTGAACTGTCTCCCTGTGCATAAACAGACCTTCTTTCTCCCATGATTGTTCTCTCCAAGAAGTGCATCTACCTCAGGTACATGCTCAACTCATGTGCCTGTCTTTTGTTTGGCTGGAAGCCACAGGTGTGGGTTCAATTCCAGACCTAAAGGGCAGCTAGGGACCATAGCTAGCCAGTAGTTCCACCAGGCTTTATCAGACTAGCAAACTTGGTCCCCTTTTTTTTTTTCCTTCCAAATGATTTTGAGTTTTGTTTCACATTGTTCTGACTCTCTATCCAGGATCTCCTACATAATCCCCCTCCGAGTGGTTGATGGTGTTAGCTGGGCACCATCTAGTTCTTCTGCTCTCATTGTCATATAGGCAGTGGATCACGTGTACCAGTCCTGAGGACTAATTGTTTCCATGTGTCTTTGGTTTTCTTCATTCTTCTTTGCTCTGGATGAGGAGAGACCCATCGTTGCATCTAGATGGCTGCTTGCAAGCTTTTAAGATCCCAGTCACTACTCACCAGAGTAGGAGGTGGAACAATGTTTTGTGTAGTATGTTATGCCAGTGGAGCTTGATGTCCCCTGTGACAATGGTCCCAAGCCCACAGGTTCAACTACTCACTGTGAGGGTGGCACCCTTAATAAGCCCATCAGATGATTCTGATGCTCAAATTTGAAAACTACAGCCTTAAAATTGAATCTTCTGAAAAAATCTCCAAACCCACTGCCATTGAGTTGATTCTGACTCAAAGCAACCCTAAAGGACAGAGTAGAACTGCCCTATAGGGTTTCCAAGGCTATAAATCTTTACAGAAGCAGACTGCCTCATCTTTCTCCCACAGAGCTACTTGTGAATTTGAACCCGCCAGTCTTTTGGTTAGCAGCAGAATGTTTAACCACTGTGTCACCAGAACTCCTCTCTTTTGCTAAACATAGAATCCTAGTATTACTCCTTAAAAAAAAAAAAAAAAAAATTGGGCCAATCCCCTCCATCGCAGTTGCTATGGGGTTGATTCTGACTCATGGTGACCTCTCTACTTTGCAATTGGTTAATGTATTCCTTACAAGCCTTGATCTAAAGTTCTCCCCCTTCTCTATCATATTTTTTGAAGAAACCTGGTTAATTTTCTCACATGTATGTAATTTGTAAATTGCATCCAATGATGTCTTTCAACAGACTCCTGTGTACTCTGCTTTCCTTTCATTGGTAGCTGGATATATAAATATGACCAGATTTGGAATTTTTGACAAACTGATATTCCATAGTAATCTTAAATACATTCATCAGAAGGTGCATAGTGTTATCTTGTCTCTCTTGATGCCATTAATAGTCTATTATTTTATTTGGGGTGGCTAAATGGTGAAATACATACACATACATACATACATATATGTGTATGTATTCGGAACTTTTTATTACGGTTTGGGTGAAAGTTTACAGAACAAATTAGTTTCCTATTCAACAATTTGTACACATTTTGTTTCATGACATTGGTTGCAATTCCCACAATGTAATAGTGCTCTTCCCATTTCTCCCTGTGTTCCCCATCTTCATTTGTCCTTCTTTCCTGCCCCTTCCTGCCATCTGAGCTTTGTTTTTGGTTAAATCCTACCTTTTGGTCTCGTATGGTTGATTGTTCTGAGGAGTGTGTTCCTCTCTGGCAATGGTAATATTTAATTTTATCATTTCTTCTTCAATTATTAAGTGAAATACTAAAAATATTAGCTGGAATACTTCTATAAGGAGAACTCCCCTTCATCAAATATTTGAGTTTCCTGAAGTACAGTTTATATAGGAACAATACAATAATTGCTTGAGTAGAACTCCTTTGTTTTTGTCTTTTAATGTTCCTAATCTTGGCCTCATGACCTAAATGGATCTCTAAGCCCTTGCAGTTAGACATTCTTTTCTTATAGGAAATTTCTGAATGGGTAAATCTCATAATAACTTTTCTAATGACCTTATTGCTTTTCTTTCCTGCTACTCCCAGTTTTGCTGGGTTCCCTTAAAGCAATGTGCTTAATAAATACTTGAGTGATTCCTTAGGGATGGAATCTCGGACATGCAAATTAATATTTCCCAATGCTATCCTGGCCTGAAACAAGAGAGGAAACTACATCCCCATTTGGGGGGAGTGATTTTACATCCCTTTTGTAGCACTGTGAGGAGCCCTGGTAACACAGTGGTTAAACCTTGGCTGCTAACCAAAAGGTTGGTGGTTCAAACCAACCAGTTGCTCCGCAGGAGAAAAATGTGGCAGTCTGCTTACTTAAAAATTTACAACTTTAGGAATCCAGTGGGGCAGTTCTACTATGTCCTATAATGTCACCACAGGAGTCAGAATCGACTTCATGATAGTGGATTTGGTGGTTTGGGTTCATGGTAATATGAGAGTATACCATCTCCGTTTTTAAAAATCTACTCAAGGGTTGTTCTTAAGCAAATGAATATGTAGGCAACAGCAATGATTTATAACATTCAGATGAGAAGGAAAGGGAAGAGTTGGAGATAATTTATGTGAAATCTAGGAGTCCAGTCTCTGGGGGTGGAAGTGCTTTTGGCTAAGGGTAAAAATGGAGAATGAGAAAATACAGAGAGTTGAGTATGATAGCCCTAGAGTGACATTCTGTAGAGAATTTTGCAATTAATTTAAAATGTTTTAGAAGGGTGTCCCACAAGAGGGAGCCAGTTAGAAGACATTAAGCGAAACAAAAGCTACATTATTAAGACAAGCAGGAATAACTACAAACCCAACTAGGGGTGACACACAACTAAGTCATAGACATCATGTGATTTAGGAGGCGGGGTGTGGGAGCAGCACACAACCAGGGGTCAGAAGACACAGCTTCTAGGCTTGGTGTAGCTGTCCTTGGGCTGGTCAATCAAGCTGGGTCTCAGTCTGTGAAACCAGATAAAGATCCCCTCTGGCTCTAACAATTTATGAATCTAGGACTCATAGACCTCAGGACTGTCTGATACAAGTTGGCTCTTCCACAGGCACACCTTCAAGCTCAGAGGATAACAACAACAACAACAACAAAAAAAAAAAAAAACCCAAACTCACTGTCATAGAGTCGGATCCAACTCCTAGTGACCCCTCCTTGAGTTTCTGAAGCAGTATCACTACAGAAGTAGATTGCCCAACCTTCCTTCCAAGGAGTGGCTGGTGAGTTTGAACTGCCAGCCTCTGTGATTAGCAGTCAAATGTCTTAGGCACTATGCCACCAGAGCTCCTTCTGAGAGGACAGAAGCATGTAATCTATAGCTCAGGTCCATCTCCTACTCCTCGGCCTTCCCTACGTGCTTGGAGCAGGGGTGGAACCTCATAGCTGCCAGCAGAGTAGGCACATTACCTCCAAACTAATGACCTCCCTGAGCTCCAGTCCCTCCTATTGGTACCTCCCAACAGTATTTTACAGACACGGGTCACTGGCTTATATAGTATAAACCTGTGAAAGCTGGATTCTGTGTAAGGTGGAAACCTGTCAGAGAAGGAAAACTAATATTTTCCACTAAAACGTGTGATAGAAAAGTGGTAAGACTACCCTGTCAAAGGCAAAACACTACTGAGACTGGGAAGAACAAGGCAGTCTTGTCGCATTCTGTCTGTCACAGGTTCCTATTTCACAAGGTGATAGGAGAAAACTCACATATATCAAGGTGTCTCCTATCACCTTATTTCCAATAACAGACATGTCTATCCTGAAAAATGTGAGCTACTAGAGTACAATATGAACTTGATTTGTGTGCCCCGCCACCTCTGACCCACCAAAAACTCCAACCAAACTCACTGCTGTCGAGTCGGATCTGACTCTAATGACCCCTCCTTGGGTTTCTGAGGCAGTATCACTTCAGAAGTAGATTGCCCAATCTTCCTTCCAAAGAGTGGCTGGTGGGTTTGAACCACCAGCCTTCTGCTTAGCAGTGAAATGCCTTAGGCACTATGCCACCAGAGCTCCCTCTCTGACTCACAGAGCCACTAAAAACCAACCCACTGCCACTGAATCAATGCCAACTTATAGCAACCCTATCAGATAGAACTGTCCCATAGGGCTTCCAAGGCTATACATCTTTATTGAAGCAGGCTTCCTCATCTTTCTCACATTGAGCAGCTGGTGGGTTTAAACTGCTGACTTTTTGGTTAACAGCTGAATTCTTCAACCGCTGAACAACCAGAGCTCCTCAGAGAGATAAGCAGGGGATTCTTAAATGCTATTGGTAAGAGTGGAGTTAACTGACTTTTCATATTTTTTCTTTTTGTTTCCACCCTATGATTGGACCATTAGCTTTTATACCTCCCCTCTCTCCTTCACCAAGCCCTATCAGTTTTACCTCTCAGATTCCTCTCAAACTTGTGTTTCTCCATCTTCACTGTCACCCTCCAGTCCAAAACAACCACTACCTAAATTCCTGCAGTGACTTCTTTTCACAGAAGCCAAAGTATTCTTTTAAAATCCTAAATCTTATCACATTACCCTTCTGCTGAAAACCAACAGCTTCCCATTGCTTTTAGGATAAAGACTCAAATCCTTAATCTAGCTACAAGGTCCTTGTGGTTCTACTCCCTTCCCCCTCCAGAAGCTTCTAACATCACCTTCCTCTTGCTCAATTTCAAGGTTGTGTGCACCTTCGGGCCTTTATACTAACTATTCTCTCTACTCAAAGTGTCCCTTGCCCAGATCTATGTTTAGATTCTTTGCTTACTTGTTTATTTGATCTTTGTTTATTTGTCAATCAAGTTTCTGCCTATAATTCACCTCCTCATTTACCTCCTCATTATCACATCTAAATTAGTTCCCCTCCCCCAGTAGTTACTCTCTATCACAGTATCCTCTTTTATTTTCAGTAGGGGCCTTCTACCTGCCTGGTGGGAACTCTGGTAGTGTAGTACCTAAGGCACTTGATTGCTAACCAGAAGGCTGGCAGTTCAAACCCACCAGCCACTCCTTGGAAGGAAGATTGGGCAATCTACTTCGGTAGTGATACCACCTCAGAAACCCAAGGAGGGGTTGCTATGAGTTGGGTCCAGCTCCACAGTACATAACAACAACAACAACACCTGCCTGGTAATTCCTTGTTTATTTGTTTTTGGTAAACTCTGTGATAGAGGGGAGTCATTTCTCTTGTTTGCCATTCTTTCCCCAGCACCTAGACCAGCAGATACTCAATAAATGTGTATTGAATGAATTAATGAATGAATACTCACAAGTAGGGAACTCATTGCTCTAGTATGTAGGATGCATAAAAAGTAGCAATGTGAGACAGGACTCTAGGGATGAGTAAGGGCCACATTAAGAAGGCTCTTAGTGGCCAAGCTGAGGAGTTTGGATACTATTCTGTGGAGAATGGGAAGTTGTTGATGACTTTCCAGTGCTGGAGAGTCATGATCAGTGCTTGAGAAAGTTTGATTTGGAGTATATGTGTAAGTCATATTTATAGAGAGAAAAACTGAAAATACTGAGACAGTCCATGTAAAGGGATTAGCACAGTGTCTGGCACATATATAATAAAGACCACTAATAAGTGGTCTTTATTGCCAAGCATTGTGGCAGACACTACATGTAGTTATTTCCAGCGCACTCATGTCTGTCTTTTAATAGGGCTTCCCACATCCAGTATGTCTCTAGAATGGGACTATCAAGGCTCTTAATTTCCACATCTGAGAGCCTCATGTTATTCTTCTTCCCATACAACAACTCTACTTTTTGATCCCACTTATATATGCTTCTTAAAATTCTCTCTTTGCTTGGTTGGTTGTGAGATAGTTCTCTCCTACATTCCTAGATACTGTTTTTCAAATACCTTTCCTCGCTCCTCTTCTTGATCCCTTTAGATGTGCCTTAACTGCTCAACTTTCTGTCCTTTGGTTCTCTTCTCTTACTTTCTTTCTTTCCTGTTCTATACACTTATGACTTCAACTGTCATCTCTCAGAACATTGGTTGAGCCCAACCTCTCTTTTGAATTTCAGGCCTACAACTCCAGCTGCTTGCTGGACACTTCCTAAGGTGGCTTGCTGTTTTCCAAACCCAGAATCCTCAAGTTACATTCAGCAGATCTCCCGAAAGCATCCCTCCTAATCTTTCTCTTTCTACAAGTGACTCCAGCATTCTCCTACACACCCTTGGCAGAAACCCTTTGGTCAGTTTGGATTTTCCTTTCTCCCTTGTTTCCTGTTTTCTGCTGGTGCCAGGTCACATAGTATCTGCCTCTACAGTGTTTCTTTTTTTAAAAAATTACAGAAGCATCACATGCTTGTTATAAAAATAACCAAAAATACAAAAGTGACCAAAGTAACAAAAGTGAAATTCCTTTTCCTTTATTCTCTCCCCACTCCCCCTGGTCTCCCTCCACAGAGGTCCACTCTTTAATAGCCTTACATGTGCAGTCTTATTCCTAGCTCCTCTTTTACATGCCTGCTGCCACCATCTGAACTGAAGGGACAGTTTTTCATTTGGTCTTCTTGCTTTTCTTTTCAGTTTTGTTCAACAAATATTGAGTGACTACTATATACCAAGTCCTGTGAAGATAAAAAGATATGTGACCGTAGATTAAAGAGGTCCACATTTAAGAGCTGTGTAACCTTGGACAAGTCATTAATCTCTCTGACCTTATTTCCTTATCTGTAAAATGGGTAAGATAAATTCAGTACCTTTTTCATGTGGTTGAGTTAGGGTTAAATGAAATCATACATATAAAAATCTTTCTGTACTATATAGTACGTTGTAACTGCACCATAAATGTCAATGATGACAATAATAATGATGATAAATTCCTTAAAGGAATTTATAATTTAATTGGGAGACTTGGAGAATAAGAACAACCTAGGTGAAGAAGGATGGGAAAATGTTTTTTGGAAAAATGGAGACAAGCAGTTTGACTAAAATAAAATGACTGAGGTTCAGAGTTGAAATGCTGAAGAGGTAAGAGCTTGGGTTCTCTGAGACAGTGTTTCCTGAAGTGTGAGCCAAGAACCACCTGCGTCAGTCTTACCTGGGAGCTTGCTCAAAATGTAGACTTAGTGGCCCTGCCTCTGACCTGGTTGGTAAATTCGCACAGTGAAATATGTCAGGGAAAATGAACAAGCCAGAGTTATGCATCAACATGTATAAGCCTCAAAAACTCAGAATTAAGTGCAAAGAAAAGACATAGAAAAATACATATAATAGGTGTGAAAATACAATAAAGGCAAAAAAAAAAACATAGACAAGACAACAACACATTATTTAAGGAATAAGGACACACATACTGTAATGAAAAGCAAAGAATTTATTATAGAAAATTCAGGATAGTGGTTAACTAGAATGGGGGAGGAGAATGTTAAGTTTCTATCAAGCTGGATGCTGAGTACACAGTTTTTTTTTAAATTATAATTTAAAAAAATAAGTATCATTTATACACTTTTAATTTACAATATATTTCACAAAATAGACAAAAAAAAGGAAAACAAAATACTCTTCCAGAGACTGACTTTTTCCACTTAAGTTTCATGAAGTTGAATTATACTGAAAGAAAAAAAGGCAGCCCAAGTACCTGGGCTGGGAGAGACACTGGGGCAATCCCTCCATTCTTTCAATCCCATAAATAGACTCACACATTTTCTCATTTTTCCATAAGTCAAATAACAAACTCTTATGCATATGAATTAATGCAAATAAATGTCCAGAAGATTATAGACCTAGTCTATAAACAGACACATAATGCTCTCATGAATGTCTTTTTTTCCCCCCAGAAAAAAATGTTTCTACATTTTAAATTATTTCCACGGGGTGTGAACATTTTTACAGCTCTTTATACTTGCTGCCAAATTGTTTTCTTAGTGCACTGTACCAGTTTACAATGCTACCAGCAATAAATGACTACAAGTTTCACTATATCTTCCCTCATCTTTGAAAAACAGTTTTGCTAATTTAATAGACACAAATTTTACATATTGTTTCAGTTTTAATTTCTTTTATTACCAGTGAGCTTGAACATTTTTTCATGTTATCTTCATTCTATTTATTTTTTTCTTATTTCTTCTGTTATACATCCAGTATTAAAAAACCTAACTTACTACCATTGAGTTGATTCTGACTCGTAATGACCCTACTATAGGACAGGGTAGAATTGCCCCATAGGCTTTCCATGGCTGTAAATCTTTACGGAAGCAGACTGCCTCATTCTCCCACAGAGTATAAGATTGGGAGGGGTAAAAAAAAAAGCCATTTGATTTTGAGGAAGTTTGTTTTCTTCCTGCTCCATTCCCTCCTCTCCCTGATTTATGATTTTTTACTTTGTAAGTTTTACATGTTCATTGGTAGAAATATCAAAGTACAATTAAGCAAACAAAAAAAGATAAAATCACCTGTTAAGTCATCTTCCAAAGACAACTACAATTTGTTATATTTCCTTTAAAACTTTTCCCCTGCTGAACAGAAACAATGAGGTCAAAGACTAGTGGACCAAAGAAACCTCAGCCTACATGACCCTGAGAGCAGAAGAACTAACTACATGGTGCCTGGCTACCACTGCTAAGCACTTGGAAAGGAATCAAAACTGGAGATAGAGTGGGAGAAAAACATGGAACAAAACTCAGAATCATAAAAACAAATGAACAACAACAACAACAACAAAAACTTCTGGCAAGATGGCAGAATAGGCAGACAAGCTACATAGACCCTCTTCAACAAAGAAAAGAGAAACCAAATGACACAGATACAGAAGATAATCCTGAGCCCTGAACTTTGGGAGGAAGGATAAAGAACTGGACAAAATACCAACTAGTAGAAGAACCTGAATGAAAGCAGCGAATAAGCAGACAAATGGAGCTGTGGACCATAAGCTGTCCTGATGGCCTGGCTAGTTTGAATATTTACAAGTGGCGTTAGGATCTGGGCAGTAACCTAAGTAAGAATCAGTCCTGCTCTCCAAGGGCTTCATGGGCAACTTCACTGGTGGCTGATGACTGGAAAGGAAAACAGAAAATAAGGAGATAAACTGAGCTGTGGACTTTTGGCTGTCTTGAGGACACAACCATTTTGAATATTTGTAAGTGGTGCAGCCATTTTGATGTGTGCATTTATTGCTATAAATTGGCCTCTGATCACTGATTTTGCTGTGTCCCAAAGATTTTGGTATGTTGTGTTTTCATTCTTGTTTGATTCAAGGAATTTTTAAATTTAATATTTTATTTCTTCTATTACTCAGTCATTTTTAAGGAAGGTGTTAGTCAGTTTCCATGTGTTTGCTCTTTTTCCGTTGATGATCTTACTTTCTAATTTTGTAGCATTGTGATCTGAGAAGATGCTTTGTAGTATTGCAATGTTTTAAAATTTATTAAGTCTTGCTTTGTGGCCTACCATATGGTCTATCCTGGAGAGTGTTCCATGGGTGCTGTCATTTTGGATATTTGCAAATGGTAGCAGTGTTCTGATACCAGCAACCAAAGGATAGGCTCTGCTTACCAAGGACAGCATGGACAACCACACTGGAGGCTGACGACTGGAAAGGTACAACATTCCCCTTGTTACTCTTATACCCCACACCCTCTTGGTGAATAAAGGTGTGGCCATCTCCCATCTTCACCCACCTTCTGGACAAGAAGGAATTCCATCCCAGTCTGTGTGCCCTGATGGAGCCTGGGTGTCCTATCCCGCACCCCTAGTTATGTTTTTGTTTGTTTTTAAATTATTGTTTTCTTTCTTCCTTTTTATTTTTTTTTTTTCTCTTCCTTTTTCCTGGTTCCCGTCTTTTTTCTTTCTTTTGGTTCTTCCCATCCCTTGTTTTTCTTTTTGCAGTTTTCTCATTTTTTCTATATTATTCATTTACTCTTGCTCTTTTATTTTACACCCACCTCCCCAGATGTTGTGGGTTCCCCCCCCCTTTTTTCTATTTATACTCCTTTTGGGTTTTTAAAGTATTTCTTTAAACATATCTTCTCATTTATTACCTTTCCTTTTATTATTTTTTTTTAAATTCTAATTATTCTTGTTTATTTATGCAGTTTGTGTTTTTCTGTCATCTTGTTTTTATTTATTTATTTTTAATTGTTATTTTTGTATAACTGAGTGGGAAACATCAATCATGCCCATATGATCCAATCATACCCACACCTCCTGCAGCCCCAACTACTGAGTAAAGGCCACCAATTGCTCCTGCACCAACTGACCAATAAATGACAGCCAATACCACCTGACTCAACCTTAACAGCTATTCACAAACAGCTAACAATGATCTGTGCACACACACTCATTTCTATACACCCACCAGGAGACGAGTGGTGAGTGCATACGTGCTGCCAACTAGTGAATAGAATAGTACAGTACCCTGCTTACTCAGAGATATCAAAACAAAAGAAAAAAAATCTTGGGCAAATCACACCAATGCACTATCACCAAGTAAATATAAATATAACAATGTCACAATGTATTGGAGACAACAGATCATCACAGTCCACACAAAGAAGCAAGATAAAGCAGTAGAAACAAAGGATCAGGATACAGACCCAGGAAACATCCCTGAGGAAGAAACAGCATTGGAACTCTCTGATAAGAAATTAAAAAGAAATATATTTAGGTATCTTCAATGGATTGAAGGACAGAAGAAGGAAAACACTGACAAAATTAAGGAAAACAGACAAAACTCTAGAACCATTAAGGAAAACAATACAAGACCAAACTGAAAAAATAAACAAAAAATTAGAAATAATACAAAATCTACAAATAGAAATCCAGAAGATGAATACTAAAATTTCAGAGTTAGATAAAACGTTGAACAAAGGAGTAGAATTGAATCAATGGAAGACAGAATTAGTGAGATTGAAGACAAACAGCTCAATACTACTTTATTAAGGGATAAATCAGAAAAAAGATCAAAACAAAATGAAGAAAGCCTAAGATTCATGTGGGATACCATCAAGAGGAATAACTTACATGTAATCAGAATTCCAGAACAGGAAGAGACAAATAAACCAAAGAGAAAATTGTCAAAGATTTGTTGGAAGAGAATTTCCCTAATATGATGAAAGATGAGAAAATATCCATTCAAGAAGTTCAACAAACCCCAAACAGGATAGACCACAAAAGAAAATCACCAAGACATATCATAATCAAACTCACTAAAACCAAAGATAAAAATCCTGAAAGTAGCATGGGACAAATGAAAAACTACCTACAAAGGGCAACCAAAAAGACTAAGCTTGGATTTCTCAGCAGAAACCACACAGGTGAGATAGCAATAGGATTATATATATATATATATGTATATATATATAACCCTGAAAGCAATAAACTCCCAACAAAGAATTATGTACCCAGCAAAATTGTCCTCAAATATGATGGTGAAATTAGGACATTTCCAAATAAGCAGAAATTAAGGGAATGTGTTAAAACCAGACCAACTTTACAAGAGATGCTAAAGGGAGTCCTTTGGACAGAGAACCAACAAAAGGAAACAACCAATGATTAACACACATGACAACATAACTGAGAAAAATAGTATCGTTACAGAACTTCTAAATGGTGAGGGAAGTCAAGACAATTGTGAGATAGAACAGTCTGTTCTAAACTTGGGAAGAAAATTATAAATCATGGGATAACTGCAAAAAAAAAAAATAATAAACCCTCACATCAAAATAAAAAAGAGGACAACCACAAAAACTTAGCAAATACTAAAACAGTAGCAATGAAGGAAATGATAGCATGATTCATAAACAAAATGAGGTCAGCACAGAAAATTATATAGAACAAGAAAATCAGCAATACCACAAGAGAAAACACATAATAAAATGACAGCAACACATTCATACTTGTCAATAATTACACTGAATATAAATGGATTAAATGCACCACTCAAGAGATGGAGAGTTGCAGACTGGATAAGAAAACATTACCCATTAATACGCTGTCTACATGAGCACACCTTAGAGACAAAGACAAAAGTAGACTAAAAATCAAAGATTAGAAAAAGATATATCAAGTAAATGGCAATCAAAAAAGAGCAGGAGTGGCAGTATTAATTTCTGGTAAAATTGACTTTAAGACAAAAACCACCATAAGAGACAAGGACATATAATTATAATTATAATTATATGATAATTATAGGATTGATTGAACAAGAGGACATAACCATAATAAATACCTATGCACCCAATAAAAGAGCCCCAAAATACATAAATCAGACTTTAACAGAATTGAAAAGACCAATAGAGGACTCCATAGTAATAAAAGAAAACTTCAATACACCACTTTGAATGAAAGGGAGAATAAGAAACTCAACAAAGATGCAGAAGAACTAAACAATACAACCAACCAACTTGATTAGACATCTACAGAGCACAATATACATTCTTTTCCAGTGCACATGGAACATTCTGTAGGGTAGATCATATGTTGGGCCACAAAGCAAACCTCAATAAATTTAAAAACATTGAAATACTGCAAAGGCTCTTCTCAGATCACAATGCTATAAAATTAGAAATCAACAATAGGAAGATCAATGGAAAAAGAGCAAACACATGGAAACTGAATAACACCCTCCTTAAAAACAACTGGGTAATAAAAGAAATAAAAAATGAAAT
>NW_006921719.1:6805923-6809175 GCF_000298275.1 Orycteropus afer afer
GCCCTGACCCAGACAGTTTCACAGGAGAACTCTACCAAACTTTCAGAGAAGACTGACACCAATCCTACTCAAACTAATCCAGAACACAGAAAAGGATAGAATCCTCCGAAATTCATTTTGTGAGGAAAGCATAAACTTGATACCAAAACCAGGCAAAGATCACTAAAAAGGAAAACTACAGACCAATATCCCTCGTGAACATAGACACAAAAATCTTCAGCAAAATCCTAGCCAATAGTCTCCAAGAACATATAAAAAATATAGTACTTCATGATCAAGTGGAGTTCATGTGAGGTATGTATGGGTGGTTCAACATTAGAAAAACAATCCACATAAATCCATCACATAAGTAAAATAAAGGAAAAGAAGCACAGGATTGTATCAATTGATGCAGAAAAGGCCTTTGGTAAAATTCAACACTCATTCCTGATTTGAAAGAAAAATAAGAATAGAAGGGAAATTCCTCAACATAATAAATGGTATATATACAAAACCAATGGCCAACATTATTCTCAATGGAGAGAGACTGAAACCATTCCCCTTGCAAACAGGAACCAGACAAGGATGCCCTCTATAACCACTTCTATTCAACATTGTATTAGAAGTCCTAACCAGAACATTAAGGCAAGAAAGAGAAATATAAGGCATCCAAAGTGGTAAGAAAGAAGTAAACTATCCCTATTCACAGATGATATAATCCTATACATAGAAAACCCAAGAGATTCAGCAAGAAAACTACTGGAACTATTTGTAGCATAGTGGCAGGATACAAAATCAACATCCAAAAATCAGTTGGATTCCTCTATGCCAGCAAAGAGATTGCTGAAAAGGAAATGAGGAAATCAATACCATTTACAATAGCTACCAAAAAAATTAAAATACTTGGGAATAAATCTTATAGGAACACAAAAGACTTATACAAAGAAAACTACAAAACACTACTTTAAGAAACCATAAGAGATCTACATAAATGGAAGAACATACCATGCTCATGGATAGGAAGACTGAACATTGTGAAAATGTCAATACTACCCAAAGCAATCTATACATTCAATGCAATCCCAATTCAGATTCCATCAACATTCTTTAAGGATACAGGGGGGGGAAAAAATCACTAATTTTATATGGAAAGGAAAGAGACCTCAAGTAAGCAAAACATTGCTGAAGAAGAACAAAGTAGGAGGTCTCACACTGTCAGATCTCAAAACCTACTACCCAGCCACAGTAGTCAAAACAGCCTGGTATTAGTACAATGACAGACAAGTAGACCAGTGGAACAGAATTGAAAACCCAGAAATCGAGCCATTGACTTATGGTCAGCTGATCTTTGACAAAGGGCTGAAATCCATTAAATGGGGAAAGAGATAGTCTCTTTAACAAATGGTACTGGCAAAACTGGTTATCCATTTGCAGAAAAATGAAACAAGATCCATACCTCACACCATACACAAAAACTAGCTCCAGATGGATCAAAGACTTAAATGTGAAACCTAAAACTATAAAGTTCATCAAGAAAAAAATAGGGGCAAACTTAGGGGCCCTCATTTATTTATGATAAATAGATTATCAAGCATAATCTAAAATACACAAACAGCAGAAGATAAACTAGATGATTGGGACCTTCTAAAAATTCAATTTGTATGTACTTCAAAAGACTTCTCCAAAAAAGTAAAAAGAGAACATACAGATTGGGAAAAGTATTTGGCAACAACATATCTGACAAGAGACTTATCTCTAAAATTTATAGGAAACTCCAACACTGCAACATCAAAAAGACAAACCAATTTAAAAATGGACATGAACACACAGTTCACCAAAAAAGATATTCAGGTGGCCAAAAAACACATGAAGAAATGCTCACAATCATTTCCATTAGAGAGATGCATATCAAAACAGCAATGGGATACCTTCTCACCCCAGCATTAGTAGCAAAGTTCAACAACACAGAAAACAACAAATGCTGGTGAGGATGTGGAGATTGGGTGTCTTATACACTGCTGGTGGGACAATAAAATGATACAAACACTGTGGAAATCAGTAAGGCAATTCCTTGAAAAGTTGGAAATAGAAATAACAGTTTGATCCAGCAATCACATTACTAGGTGTATATCCTCAAGGAATGAGACCAGGACAAGACAGATATATGCACACCCATCACAGCACTATTCACGATAACAAAGAGATAGAAACAACCCCAGGGCCCATCAGCAGAAGAATGAATAACCAAACGTTGGTATATACATACAATGGAATAGTACGTAACACTAAAAGAATGATACAGAATCTGTGAAGCACAACATAACATGGATGAACTTGGAGGACATTATGCTGAGTGAAATAAGTCAATCACAGAAGGATGAATATTGTATTAGTTCACTATTATAAAAAGTCAAGGATAGATTTATTTTTTTTTCTAATGAATTTTATTGAAATATAATTTATGTACAGTGAAATACACAAAAGTGACATGGCTCAATGCTTTTTTTTTTTTTTTTTTTTTTTTTGCAGTGTTATCTCCTCTCCCCTCCTACCCCTGGCAACCAACAAAGAAAGTTCCCTCCCTTATATAATCTTTTCCTTGACTTTTTTCAATAACGAACTAATACTATATTTGCCCTTCTGTGATTGACTTCTTCCACTCAGCATAATGTCCTCCAAGTTCATCCATATTATCTGGAGTTTTGCAGACTCTCTATTATTCTTTAGTGCTGCATAGCATTCCAGTATGTGTATGTACCATAGTTTGGTCATCCACTCTTCTGCTGATGGGCACGTAGGTTGCTTCCATCTTTTTGCTATTGTAAATAGTGCTGTGATGAACATGAGTGTGCATATATCTGTTCCTGTCCTAGCTCTCACCTCTCTCGATATATACCTAGTAATGGGATTGCCGGATCAAATGGTATGTCCAATTACAGCTTTCTAAGGAATCACCACATTGGTTTCCACAGTGGTTGTATCACTTTACAGTCCCACCAACAGAGTATGAGAGTCCCAATCTCTCCACATGTCTGCCAGCATTTGTTACTTTCTGTCTTGTTTAACCTTGCCATCAGTGCTGCTGGAGTGAGATGGTATCTCATTGTTGTTTTGATTTGCATCTCTCTGATATACAATGATTGTGGGCATTTCTTCATGTTGTTACCTGGCCACCTGAATATCCTTCTTGGTGAAGTGTCTATTCATGTCTTCTGCCCGTTTTTCAATTGGATTGTTAATTTCTTTGGTGTTGAGGCATTGGAGTTTTCTATA
>NW_006921719.1:6810720-6820788 GCF_000298275.1 Orycteropus afer afer
AAGGAACTGTTTCAAGTGCTGAGGAGCAAGGATGTCTCCTTGAGGACTGAGGTGCACCTGAAACAAGCCATGATATTTCCAATCGCCTCATGCATGTGAGAGCTGGACAATACATGTGAGAGCATGAATAAGGAACACCGAAGAAGAGTGGATGCTTTTGAGTTGTGGTGCTGGCGAAGAATGCTGAAAGTACCATGGACTGCTAAAAGAACTAATAGATCTGTCCTGCAGGAAGTACACCAGAAATGCTCCTTGGAAGCGAGAATGGCCAGACTTTGTCTCATCTGTTTTGGTTGTGTTGTCAGAAGGGACCATTCCCTGGAGAAGGATGTCATGCTTGGTAGGATGGAAGGTCAACGAAAGAGAGGGAGGCCTTCAATGAGATAGATTGACATGGTGGCTGTGATGATGGGCTGAAGTATAGCAGGGATCATGGAGCTGGTGCAGGATCGGGCAGTGTTTTGTTCTGCTGTGCATGGGGTTGCTATGAGTCAGAAATGACTCAACAGCACCTAACAACAACAACAACAACAAATATTTGTGCTAGTCCTCTTTTTTTTTTTTATGTGAAGGTTTATAATTTTTCTTTGAGGTTACCCTGTGATTTATAGTTTTCTTCCCAAGTTTAGAACAGTGCATTCTATCTTGTAGTTGTCTTGACATCCCTATCATCTAGAAGTTCTGTAACAACTCAGTTTTTTCTCTCTTTTTGATTTGTAGTTGTCCACATTTGTCAATTGATGTCTCTGGCTCCCTGTTTACAATCTTGTAGGCTTATTTACTTTGGATATTTCCATAGCTGGGTTGGTTTCTGCGTTATGTCATCATGTGTGTTAATGGTCAGTTGTTGGCTCTTGTTGCTTGCCTGTCCAAAGGACTCTCTTTAGCATCTCGGTTGGTCTGGTTTTAACAAATTCCCTTAATTTATGCTTATCTGGAAATGTCCTAATTTCACTATCATATTTGAGGGACAATTTTGCTGGGTACATAATTCTTGGTTGGAGATTTTTCTCTTCTAGGGAGCTCTGGTAGCATAGTGGCTAAGGCACTTGACTGCTAACCAGAACACTGGTGGTTCAAACCCTCCAGCCACTCCTCAGAAGGAAGATGGGCAATCTACTTCCATAGTGATACTGCCTTAGAAGCCCAAGGAGGGTCGCTATGAGTCAGGTCCAACTCGATGGCACATAACAACGACAACAACAGGCTTTCATATATACCATCCCATTGTCTTCTCACCTGCATGGTTTCTGCTGAGAAATCTGAACTTAGTCTTATCAGTTACTCCTTGTAGGTAACTTTTCCTTTTTCCCATGCTGCTCTCATGATTCTCTCTTTGTCTTTGGTTTTGTTGAGTTTGATGATGATATGTCTTGGTGATTTTCTTTTGGGATCTATACTGTTTGGGGTTCATTGGACTTCCTGAATGGATATATTCTCATCTTTCATCATATCAGTGAAGTTCTCTTCCAACAAATGTGGGACAATTTTCTTAGTGGTTTTGTTTTTCTCTTCCTGTTCTGGAATTCCAGTGACACGTAAGTTATTCCTTTTGATGGTATCCCACATGAACCTTAGGCTTTCTTCATTTTGTTTTGATCTTTTTTCTGATTGATCCCTTTCCAAAGAAGTATTCAGGTATTTGTCTTCAATCTCATTAATTCTGTCTTCCATTGCATCAATTCTACTCGTTTGCCCTTCCAATGTGTTACCTATTTCTCACAATTTAGTATTAATATTCTGAATTTCTATCTGTAGCTTTAGAATCATTTCTAATTTTTCATTTATTTTGTCATTTTATTTGTGTATTTTCTTCTGAAATTCTTCTAGGGTTTTCCCTGTGTTTTCCTTGATCTGTCTCTCAATCCTTTGAAGATACCTAAATATAATTCTTTTTAATTCCTTATCAGGGAGTTCCAATGCTGTGTATTCCTGAGGGATGTGTTTTGGGTCTGTATCCTGGTCCCTTGTTTCTCCTGCTTTATCTTGCTTGTTTGTATGGATTGTGATGCTCTGTTGTCTCCGAGGCATTGTGACATTTTTGTGTTTATATTTAATTGGTGATTGTATGTTGGAGTGACTTGTCCACAATTTTTGTTTTGTTTTGTTTGTATGTTATCTATGCAAGCAGGTTACTGTGCTGTGCTCCTCTGTTCACTAGTTGACAGCACTTATACACTCACCACCTATCTCCTTTCCTGTTGTCAGCCTCTTGTGTGTCCCTGCCGACCCTGGCAAACAGAACCTATTCTTAGGTCCCTGGAATCTGAATGAGAATGCTATCACTTTAAAATCCAAAATGGTTGCCACTTGTAAGCATTCAAAATGGCTGCACCCTCGATGACTTTAAATATCCAAAATGGCTTCCATGTGTAAATAATAAAAATGGCTGAGCCCTCTTTACAGCAGAAAGTCAACAGCTTAGGTTGTCTCCCTCCTTGCTGTGTCCCTTCCTGGTCATAGGCCACCAGCACAGTCATCCCTGCAGCCCTTGGTGGCCAGGCCTGATCTTTAGGTCAGTTCTCAGGTCCCAGCAGCACTTGAAAATATTTAGGCTGTTGGTCCCATCAGAGTAGCTGACAGTCCATAGCCCTGACCATCTCTGTACTCACTGTTTTCATTCAAGTTTTTACACTTGTTGGTGCCTAGTCCACTTCTGTATAGTTCCTTTCAAAGCTCAGGGCTCCAGGATTATCTTCTGTATCTCTGACAATTATTTTTTCTTTTCTTTGTTGAAGAGGGTCTGTGTTGCTTGTCTGCCTATTCCTCCATCTTACTGGAAGTCAAGGATAGGTTCATTTATTGAAGGAAACTTTCTTTGTTGGTTACCAACGAGGGAAAGGGAGGGAACACTGCTAGATAGGTAGAGACAAGTATTGATTTGGGTGAAGGGGAAAGCAATATACCAAAAGTGAGTGACCAATACAATAACACTAAGGAAAAGAAAGATACAGAGAGGTGTACAAGAGGTACAGACACCAAAGATAAATCCTTTTACATATACAATATTGCATTATCAGTGATAAAAAAACATTAATCTATGGGTAAATAGATGGATAGACAGGCTGAATGCTTAGGTATGTCTAGGCAAAAGGAAATATACCCATGACTGTATATAAGGTTGGCAGATGGTATTTCTACATGCCTATTTGTATGTGTTATAAGAATGTCCATACATAAAATAGAGCTAGCAAGGAGCAAAGTTATGATAACTTCTTAGTCACAGCCAACCCACCCTGAGGGAGCAAGTAGTTGGACCTGTGGGCTCGGGACCATGGTCGCAGGGTCAAGCTCAATTGGTATAACATACTATACAAAAACATTGTTCTACATCCTACTTTGGTAGGTAGCAGCTGGGGTCTTCAAAGCTTCCAAGTGACCATCTAGATGCAACAATGGGTGTCTCCTTCTCCAGAGCAAAGAAGAATGAAGAAAACAAAAGACATATGGAAACAATTAGTCTAAGGGAGTATTAGACCATATGAACCTCAGCCCATATGACCGTGAGACCAGAAGAACTAGATGGTGCCCAGCTACCAATGTCAGGCACTCAGTAAGGGACCAGTGCAGGAGATCCTGGATAGAGTGGGAGAACAATGTGGAACAAAACTCAAAATCATAAAAAAAAAAAAAAAAGACCAGGTTCATTGGTCTGATAGAACCTAGTGAGACCCCTGAGACTATGGCTTCTAGTTACCCTTCAGGTCTGGACTTGAACTCACTCCCATGGCTTCCAGCCAAACAATAGACCGGCATATGGGGTGAACATTTACATCAGGTAAATACACTCCTTAGAATGATCAATCATGGGAGACTAGAAGGGCAGTATTTGCACAGGGAGATAGCGCAGGGGGCAAGAATGCATAGGAAAGAATGACAACAGCAAGAGATAACTACAGGGAAGAAGTGGGAAGAGAGCTGTTACATTGTGGGGATTGTAGTCAATGTCATGAAACAATGTGTATGAAGTGCTGTATGAAAAATTATTTTTTTCTGTAAACTTTCACCCAGATCACAATAAAAATTTGAAAAAAAACAAAAACCGAAAAACCCCGGCTTACTGGTCTGGTAGAGACTGGTGATTCCCCCAAGACTGTGGCCCCTCGTCACCCTTGAAGCCTGGAATTGAACTCAATTCCATGGCTCCTAGCCAAACAGCCTACAAGTTGAGTTAGACAAAGTGGATACACTTCTTAGAACAATTGGCCGTGGGAGATCAGAACGGCAGCATTTGCACAGGGAGATAGCTCAGAGGACAGGAATGCATAGGAAGGGACACCGGGAAAAAGTAACCAGAGAGGAAGTAGGAAGAGAGCTGTTGTTATATTGTGGGGATTCCAATCAATGTCACAAAACAAAATATATATGAACTTGAGTGGAATATGAATCTGTAAACTTTCTCCCAAATCACACACACATACACACACAACTTTTTCCCTGCCAACATTATTCATACATGTATCACATAGTTTTTCGGAGCCTGTTTCCTCATGTATAAAATACCTCTCTGTCAAGTTGATAATGAAATGAGATAATTTGTGTGAAAGTCTTTAAAAAGTGCCGAATAATATACAAATGCAAGGTCCTGCTATTATGACAAAGAAAAAATACCCTTATTCTGCCAAATAAAATAATGACATTTTGTTTCCTGAACATAGCCTGCCCTGTCCCACCTTGGTGCAGTTTCTTCTCTCTGGAACACCTTCTTGCCTCAATTCTTCTTCTTCTTCTTTTTTTTTTTTTTAATTTTTATTGTGATTTGGGTGAAAGTTTACAGAGCAAATTAGTTTTCCATACATCAGTTCATACACATTTTTTTCATGACATTGACTACAATTCACCACAATGTAACAGCTCTCTTCCCACTTCCTCTCTGTAGTTACCCCTTCCCAGTGTCCTTCTTTTCTATTCCTACCTCAATTCTTCCTACTGAACTAGTATCCGCTTTTTTCCCCTTAATTCAATGTGTGAGATATGCACACTATTCAGGTTAAGGAATAAAATTTTACTAATGTACTTAAAAGTTTTTTGTGTATCTCTCCTTGATCACAGCTCCATCTCCAACCCAGATCCCATTCTCCTAAATTTATTTGGTATTGCTCATTCCTGTACATTAATTAAAAAAAAAAAAAAAATCACTGCTGTTGAGTCAATTCTGACTTATAGGGGCACCTCCTTGGATTTCAGAGTCAGTATGTCTATGAAAGTAGATTGCCCAATCTTCCTTCTGAGGAGCGGCTGGTGGGTTTGAACCACCAACCTTCTGGTTAGCAATCAAATGTCTTATATTATTATTGAGTCGGTTCCAACTCATAGCAACCCCATTTATGCAGAGTGGAAATACCCCATAGGGTTTTCAAGGCTTTGATCTTTTAGACTTTCAGAAACAAAGCTTACCTTCCTAGATGCCTTTAGGTAGGTCTGAACTGCCCACCTTTCAGCTAGTAGTCAAGCACTTAACCATTTGTACCACCAAGGAACGTCCTAGGAGCTCAGGTGGTGCAATGGTTAAGACATTAGGCTGCTAACCAAAAGGTTGGCAGTTTGAACTCACCAGCTGCTTGGTGGGAGAAACATGAGGCAGTCTGCTTCAGTAAAGATTTACAACCTTGTAAACCCTGTGGGGCACTTCTACTCTGTCCAGTGGGGTTGCTGTGAGTCAGAATCATCTCACTGGCAGTGGGTTTTGTGTACATAAATGTTGTGGCTATTAAGTGCTATCAAATCAGTTCTGTAGTAACCCTATATACAACAGAATGAAACACTGCCCAGTCTTGCACCATCCTCACATTCATTGCTATGCTTGAGCCTATGTCGTTTTAGGTGCTGTTGAGTTGATTTTGACTCATAACCACCCCATTTGACAGAGTAGAGCTGCCCCTGTAGAGTTTTCTAGGCTGTAATCTTTATAGAGGGAAATCATTAGGCTTTTTTCCTGCTGAGTCACTGAGTGGGTTCAAACCACCAACCTTTCAGTTAGTGGCTGAATGCTGAAGTGTAGCACCACCAGGCTCACTCTCGTGCACTCTCTGTGTATATATCCCTAACAATATTGGTTTGCAAAAATTTGTTTAAGCTTTGTTTGAATGAGTATCAAGTTAAATATTCTATAATCTGCTTTTTCCCTTTAATATTATGTTTGTGAGATTCATCCATGTAAATAACATGTGGTTGTACTTAATTCATTTCTTTGGTGTAATAGTTAGTACAGTTGATCTGTTTTCCTGTTGATGGTCATTTAGATCATTTCAGGGTTTTGCTATCACAGACATTTCTGCTATGAACATTTTTGTACATCTTCTTTTGTACACATGTAGGAGTTTCTCTGGGAATATATACCTAGGAGTGGAACTTTTAGGTCATAGGGTGAGTGTATCTTTAACTAAATATTGCCAAATTGTCCTCCAAAGTGACTGTACAAATTTTCATTCTTATCAGCAGTATATAAATATTCCTGTCCCTATTTTTCCTTGTCAACCCTTGGTTTTGTCAGACTTTGGAATTTTTCCAACATAATGGGTATAAAATGACATCTTATTGTGGTTTAAAAATGCATGTCCCGATTAATAGGGAAACTGAACAACTTTTATAACTTTACTGGCCATTCATGTTTCCTTTTCAGTGAATTCTGTGTTCATACCCATTCTTTAAGGCTCCTTTAAAACATCTCCTCATGAAATATTTCCAGATCTCCCCCTCAAGCAGATGGAATTCTCTTTTGGATCTCTGTAACACTTTCTTTGTATTTCACTTACTTTCTCATTTCATTTTGTATTACAGCCATTTGTGTCCTTGTCTGAAAGGGCAGGAAACATGTTTAATTCAACTTTATACCCTTGTTAGTACCTAATACAAGAAGTTGTGGTGACATAGTGCCTAAGGCATTTGACTGCTAATCAGGAGGTTGGTGGTTCAAACCCACCAGCCACTCTGCAGAAGGAAGATTGAGCAATCAGCTTCCATAAAGATTTACTGCCTCAGAATCCCAAGGGGGTTGCTATGAGTTGGAATCGACTCAATGGCAATGAGTTTGGTTTTTTTTTTTTTTTTTTTGGTTTAGTACCAAATAAAGGGGAGCTCTGGTAGCATAGTGCCTAAGGCACTTGAGTGCTAACCAGAAGGCTGGAGGTTCAAACCCACCAGCCACTCCTCGGAAGGAAGATGGGGCAATCTACTTCCATAGTGATACTGCCTCAGAAACCCAAGGAGGGGTCGCTATGAGTTGGGTCCGACTCGATGGCACATAACAACAACAACAACCTAGTAAAGAGAAAACATGTCATGAATCTTTGTTGAATCAAATCATGCTCCTCCCCTACTTATAAAATCTTAAATCGTTTCCTATTGTCTACAGAATGGAGTTGAATCTTCTTTGCTATAGAATTTAAGACCCTTTCATGGGCTCTGGCATTAACCTTCCTTTTCTGCCTCTTCTCCTTGTATGACCCTGCCTTCTGGCCCAGGTATTAGGTTCTTTGTCCA
Organism: Orycteropus afer afer; assembly: GCF_000298275.1. Lineage (NCBI taxonomy): Eukaryota > Metazoa > Chordata > Mammalia > Tubulidentata > Orycteropodidae > Orycteropus > Orycteropus afer. The sequence continues at coordinate 6,818,203 of NW_006921719.1, forward strand.
CAACGAGGTCCCAGTCCTCAAATGTTTTGCTACTCTTTCTGTGGCCAGGATGGCAGGTCAATCCCACCCATCTTAGTTGCCTATCAGATTCATTTCTTTTTCTCTTTTTTTTGTTGTGATTTGAGTGCACATTTACAAAGGAGATTCATTTTATTCTCAACGGTTCATGTATATTTGGTTTCACTGCCCCAATTTCAATCCCAACAATAAAAAGCTCTTCTCCCATCTCTTCCCTGGGACTACCCTTTCCTTTTGCCCTTCTTATCTATACATTCCTTTCTGTCCAGCTTTCCCTCTATGCAAATTCTGCCCTTGTGATGTCTCCTAGTTGATTGATCTAAGGTGTGCATCTCCCTAGGGTAGGTGGGTGCCTATCAGATTCTTTAAGAGACAATCTAGGGAGTCTGAAGCCAGAAGCCTGCGCTTTATTTTTGAGCAAGGACTTTTCCCTGGATGTTATTTGTGTATGAAAATAATAATAATAATAATAATAATAAAATAGTTATCCAGTTGACTATGGTTCATAATGACCCATGTGTGTCAGAGTAGAACTGTGCTTCATAGGATTTTCAGTGGATGATTTTTTTGGAAGTAGATCAGCAGGCCTTTCTTCTGAGATCTTGTTGTCGTAGTTATGTGCCGTCGAGTCGGACTGAACTCATAGAGACCCCTCCTTGGGTTTCCGAGGCAGTATCACTACAGAAGTAGATTGCCCCATCTTCCTTCTGAGGAGTGGCTGGTGGGTTTGAACCGCCAGCTTCTGGTTAGATCTTGGGTGTACTCAAATCTCCAACCTTTCAGTTAGCAGCCAGCTGAATTAACAAACCATTTGCACACCCAGGAGCTCCATTTGTGTCTAAGAATACACAAAGTTCTTTACCTCGGTGACTTGAGCTGAAATGAAAGAAAACTGAAATGCTTAAAGTATAGCATTGAGCCTTGAGTTTAGGCCCCAATACAGCCTGTCCTACTTCTGTAGAGTCTGAGGCATACCACAAATAAAATACTTGAGTATATGCTCTGGTAGTGTAGTGCCTAAGGCACTTGACTGCTAACCAGAAGGCTGGCGGTTCAAACCCACCAACCACACCTTGGAAGGAAGATGGGGCAATCTACTTCCATAGTGATACTGCCTCGGAAACCCAAGGAGGAGTCACTATGAGTCGGGTCCAACTCAACGGCACATAACAACAACAACAACAACAACATGCCCAACTCCACATTGTATCTCTCCAATGTATTCAATTTAATTAGATAAACACTCATTATGTACCTATTACATCTAGTCTGAGTCCAGGTGCTGGAGATTCAGGTATAAATATGATAATTTTCTTAAGGAGTACATAGAGTAGTTAAGGGAGACAGACATATACTTTCAATACAAAGTAATACATGGGAACCAGAGAAGGGCTATCTTAGGGTCAAGGAAGACTCCTTGGAGGAGGTGTCACTTAGGCTAGATAGTGTGTGAATGAATAGATGAATGCAAGGCATGATCTTTAAATAAATCTTTGCTGAAGATACGTGAATTCTACTACAGAAGGTAAAAGACACTGATACATGAGCATATTGCTAGTGAGTCCATTGAACTAAACAACATGCTTGATCTTTATGATTCAGAGAGCCCATCTCTGTACTATATGGAGGTTTTTTTAATTGTGATTTGGTTGAAAATTTACAGAGCAAATTCATGTTCCATACAGCAGTTCACATACACTTTGTCTCATGACACTGACTACAATTTACCACAATGCAACGGCTCCCCTTCCGCTTCCTCCCGATTACCTCTTCCCTATATCCATCCCTCCATGCACTCCTGCCCCCTGAGCTGTTTCCCTGTGCATAAATGGCCCTTCTTTCTCCCATGATTGTTCTCTCCAAGGAGTGTATCTAACTCAGGTAAATGTTCAACTCATATGCCTGTCTTTTGTTTGGCTGGGAGTCACAGTTGTGGGTTCAATTTCAGAACTGAAGGGCAGCTAGGGGCCATAGTCTCAGGGGTTCCACCAGACTCTCTCTATCAGACCAGCAAACCTGGTTCCTCCCCCAACCCCTTTTTTTTTTTATGAGGAGGTTTTTAAGGCTGGGCCATTTTTCTACCAGACTGGACACAAGTCAGTTAACTGAAATCTTAGGGAGGAACACTGCTGCATTTTTTCCTGTTTTAGCTTTACATTACTTAATGGAGACTGAAGTCTCACAGTGTTCTACATTGCTCCCTCAGACTGTTCTGGCAATACAAGTGCCAGAATTTGTCCCCAGTTTGCCTGTAATCTCATAAGAGGCCCAGTAAGATTTCCTACATTCCTCTACTGGAAGAGCCCTTAGGTAAGTGGCATTCCATAAAGGAAGTTAACTATCTGCCACCCCAAATATAAGTCCAAAGGAAATGAGAAGTGTCAAAGAAAGAGGGCCCTTATAACCCCTCTCACTAAAACTCTCCACTTACATTCCATCCTAAATGTCTTTGAGTGGCAGAAACGATTTGTGCTGAACTGCTTACCTAAATAAAGGTTGGTGGTCTGAACCTATCCAGCACTACTGTAGAATAAAGCACTAGCAATTTGCCTCCATAAAGATTCAAAA
>NW_006921719.1:6820893-6822747 GCF_000298275.1 Orycteropus afer afer
GTAGATCTTTATGGAAATAGATTGTCCTGTCTTCCTTCCTTGGAGCAGCTAGTGGTTTTGAACTTCCAACCTTCTGGTAAGCAGTCAAATGCCTTAAGATCTGTGCCACCAGAGCTCCATCTATAAATATTAAAGCCAAGAAAACCCTACAGAACAGTTCTACTCTGTATCACAGGGTTACCATGAGTCAAAATTGACTCCTTAGCAATGAGTTTAGTTTTGGGTTACCCTCCATCCTTCTATCCATGACACCTGAGGAGAGAGGTGGTCACACCCTTTGCTAAATGTGAGGTATCTTTCCAATGAGATTCCACTTGAATACCTTGAAACATCATGTAGCCCCTGGTCTTTAAGAAGGCTGGAGTGAGCTAGGAAGTAAGTGGAACACAAACACACGTGTGCATGTATATACACACATCATACATCTTCACAACTGCCTGGCTTTACTTATGCTGTTTCTCCTACTTACGCCCTTTCTCATCTTTTTTACTGGTCTTCCCAGAAAACCTTGCTCAAATAACACCTCTTCTAGGAAACCTTTTTATATCATCTAGTAAAACTCCCTTACTTATGCTCCCAGATCTCTGTCTTTATGTCTGAAAGCTCCTTGAGAGTGCTTTGTCATGTCTGTATCCATTGCTTTCTTTGGTGGATATGGCTTCACAAAATTCTCAACTTTTAACACAGTCACTATCATGAACAAAGGGTTGGCATATCAGTATAGAATTGTGTTCACGTACATAAATTTTGGGTCTAGTGAATCCTGATTGTGCTACTAGCTAGTTGTGTAAGCTGTGCAAAGTTAGTTAACCTCTTTGTGTCTCAGTTTCCTCACCCTTAACCCTTTCATGGCCTATGGGACATATGTAGTACCCATCTACATTCTCCACCTCTGGGATTTAGTAAGAAGGTGCTATCCCACTTTTAGTGCATACTGCCATCTCATGAGGGCCTGTATAACATGAACCTGAGGAAACAAGCCTCTTCCCACCAACCCAGCACTAGAGATTCCTTGGAACATATGTGTCCCACTAATTGTATCAAAATCCACATACCTAAAAACACTTTTTTTTTCTTTCCATTTAACTCAAAATGTCTTCCATTCTTGAAAACATGATTTTAACAAAAATCCAGAGTAGAAAATTTGATCTTGTTTGGTACCATCTAGATGATTCTGACTTATAGCAACCTTACACACAAAAGAAAGAAATACTCATCTGATCCTGCACCATCTTGAGACCATTGTAACTATGGTATTGATCCATCTCATTGAAGGTCTTCCTCTTTTTCACTGACTCTCTGCTTTACCAAGCATGATGTCCTTTTCCAGGGACTGCTCCCTCCTGATAACATGTCCAGATTAGATGAGATAAAGTCTTGCCATCCTCACTTCTAAGAAACATTCTGGCTGTACTTCTTCCAAGACAGATTTGTTTGTTCTTCTGGCTGTGCATGGAATGTTCAATATTCTTTGCCAATACCATAATTCAAATGCGTCACTTCAGTCTTGAAAAGGTTAAATTGGAGAGTTCTGGCAAGATGGCAGACTAGGCAGAAGGACTGCACAGACCCTCTTCAACAAAGAAAAGGGAAACCAATTAACACAGACACAAAAGACAATCTTGGACCCCTAAGCCTGGAAGGGAAGGATACAGAAGTGGACTAAACCCCAACTAGCAGAAGAATTTGCCTGAAAATACCAAAAAAACGAGACATACGGAGCTGCAGTCTGACAGCACCCTGAGCGACCTTGATGCAACCCCAAGGACACTCGGGGCCTGCAAGACTGAAAAGCAATGGGCCAACAATAAAAAACCACCAAGAAGAGCCTGAACCACCCTTGGCTGCTCTTGA
>NW_006921719.1:6835012-6836260 GCF_000298275.1 Orycteropus afer afer
GTTATTGTAAAAGTTAAGGAAAGGTTTATGTATTGAAGGAAATTTTCTTTGTTGGTTACCAGGGGTGGGAGGGGTGGGGAGGGAATACTGTTAGATAGATAGAAATAAATATTGATTTGGATGAAGAGAAGGGCAAGAAAAAAAAAAAAGAAAGAAAAGGTTAAATTGGAGACATTTAGTAGCTGCTAGCTCATAGGGTTGTTGTGGAAGCCAAATTAGACGATGCATATCAAGCACTCAGAAGAGGCTGTGAGAACTCAATACAAGTTACTATGGTTACTATTAACCCATTTGTCATTCCTAGTAGATGTTTAAGAGGCATATTTTGGGTAGCCCTGCCCATGCCAGTTTTGTCTCAATATCCAATCCTGTGAAGGAGCCTGGTATTTCATGTCCTTTCTGTCTTATTTTTTCCTATACTTTTGTCTGGCTACATCCCTGAGCTCATGACACTTAAAGGATTCTCAGATTTGTTCTTTGTCTTTAGTCTTAGGACTGCCAGTAGTGTCTGTGGTCTATTCTAATCCCAGCTCATAAACCAATGTCCCAATTCCATTCTGGGCTGAATTCCTGGCTTCCTCCTACAACTTGTGGGTCTGTTGTGATAAGTTGTCCTCAGACCAGGACACAGGTATTCATAAATATTTGTTCAAGGGTTTACAGAGGCAATTAGGCATGTACAGGAAGTGACAGGCTGTGTATAAAATGGGAGGCAGTGTTGAATGGTGATTTTCCAGAGATTTAGGATTAGAAAGACTCAGCCTTGATTCCTACCCCTGAATCCTATGGCCTTGAGTAAAATACCTAACCTCTCTGTACCTGTTTCTACATTTGTAAAATGAGGATAATTACACCTTCCTCAGAGAGTTATTGTGAGGATTAAATGAGGCAATACATATAAAGCACCTAGACAGTCTAGAATATCATAAGGAAACAAACTAAACCCACTGCAATTAAGTCCATTCTGACTCATAGTGACCCCCATTGGGTTTCCAAGACTATAAATTTTTATGGAAGGAGATTGACTCATCATTCTCCCACAGAGCAGCTGATGGGTTTGAACCTCCTACCTTTCAGTTAGCAGCCTACGGCCTTAACCACAACACCACCAGAGCTCCTTAGAATATGATAACTTACTGCCATTGAGTTGGATCTGACTCATAGCAACCCCTCCTTGAGTTTCTGAGGCAGTATCACTACAGAAGTAGATTGCCCAACCTTCCTTCTGAGGAGTGGCTGGTGGGTTTG
>NW_006921719.1:6836945-6858557 GCF_000298275.1 Orycteropus afer afer
TTGACTGCTAACCAGAAGGCTGGTGGTTCAAACCCACCAGCCACTCCTCGGAAGGAAGATGGGGCAATCTACTTCTGTAGTGATACTGCTTCGGAAACCCAAGGAGGGATCGCTATGAGTTGGGTCCCACTCAACGGCACATAACAATAACAACAACAACAACAGTGTGAAATCGATCAAACATGCAATCAAGGTGTACTGATTATTACTGGCAATTGGAATGTGAAATCTGGAAACAAAGAATGATCAGGAGATGGAAAATATGGCCTCAGTGATAGAAATGAGACTAAAGATAGGATGATAGAACTTTGCAAGACCAATGACCTAATCATTGCAAATAACTTTTCTCACCAACATAAACAATGACTATACCCATGGACCTTACCAGGTGGAACACACAGAATCAAATCAACTACATCTGTAGAAAGACATGATAGAGAAGCTCAGTATCTTCAGTCAAAATAAGACCAGAAGCTGACTGTGGAACAGACCATCAGTTGTGCATATGCAGGTTCAAGTTGAAGCTGAAGAAAATTAGAACAAGTCCACAAGAGCCAAAATATGACCTTGATTATATCCCTGAATTTAGAGACTATTTGAGAATAGATTTGACTCATTAAACACCAAAGACCACAAACCAGACAAATTGTATGATGACATCAACAATATCATACATGAAGAAAAAAAGGTGATTAAAAAGACAGGAATTTAAGTGGCAATGAGGAAGAGGAAGACATAGAGAGGTGCATGGGAGGTGCAGACAACAAAGATCAACCCTTTTGCACCCACAGTACTGCGTTGTCAGTGGTGGCAAACATTGATCTATGGGTGGCTAGATGGGTGTACAGACTGAATGATTAGCTGTGTCTATGCAGGGGGTGGAATGTGCCCATGACCATGTATAGGGTTGGCAGACAATGTTTTTACAAGTGTATTTGTATGTTCTGTAAGAATTTCCAGGTGTACAGCAGAGCTGACAAGGGACAAGGTTGTAGTCACTTCTTGGCCACAGCCAGCTACTAAGAAGGAGCAAGTAGTTGGACCTGTGGGCTCAGGACCATGGTTGGATGGGACATCAAGCTAAATTGGCATAACATTGTTTCACATCCTAGTTTGGTGAGCAGTGACTGGGATCTTAAAAGCTTGCAAGTGGCCATCTAGATGCAACAATGGGTCTCTCTTCATCCAGAGCAAAGAAGAATGAGGAAAACCAAAGACACATGGAAACAATTAGTCCAAGGGACTAGTACACCATGTGATCCTCAGCCTATACGACTATGAGACCAGAAGAACTAGATAGTGCCCGGCTAGCACTGTCAACCACTGAGAGGGGCATCTGTGTAGGAGATCCTGAATAGAGTTGGAGAACAATGTGGAACAAAACTCAAAAATATAAAAAAAATAAAGGGTCTAGGTTTGCTGGTCTGATAGAGCCTGGTGGAACCCCTGAGACTATGGCCCCTAGCTGCCCTTCGGTCTGGAATTGAACCCACTCCTGTGGCTTCCAGCCAAACAAAAGACAGACATAGGAGCTGAACATTTACATTGGGCAGATACATTCCTTGGAGAGAACAATCAAGGGAGAATAGAAGGGCTGTGTATGCAAAGGGAGACAGCTAGGGGGACAGGAGTGCATTAGAGGGAAGGATGTAGGGAAGAGGTGGCTGTGGGGAGGAAGTGGGAGGAGAGCTGTTGCATTGTGGGAAATTGCAGTCAATGTCATGAGACAAAGTGTATGTGAACTGCTCCATGGAAGATGAATTTGCTCTGTAAACTTTCACCCAAATCACAATTAAAAAAAAAAAGGACAGGAAAGGAAGGAGAACCCAAAGTGGATGTCAAAAGTCAAAAGAGGTTCTGAAGCCTGCTCCTGAATGGAGAGTAGCTAAAGCAAATGGAAGAAATGATGAAATAAAAGAGCTGCACAGAAGATTTCAAAGAGCAGCTTGAGAAGACAAAGTAAAGTATTATAATGAAATGTCCAAAGACCTAGAGTTAGATAACCAAAAGGGAAGAACACACTTGGCATTTCTCAAGCTGAAAGACCTGAAGAAAAATTCAAGCCTTAACTAGCAATATTGAAGGATTCTGTGGACAAAATATTGAAAGATGCAGGAAGCATCAAAAGAAGATGGAAGGAATACACAGAATCATTGTACCAAGAAGAATTAGTCAATGTTCAACTATTTTAGGAGGTAGCATATGATCAAGAGCCAATGGTATTGAAGGAAGAAGTCCAAGCTGCACTGAAGGAACTGGTGAAAAGCAAAGTTCCAGGAATTGATGGAATACGCATTGAGATGTTTCAACAAACAGATGCAGAGCTGGAGGCACTTATTCATTTATGCCAAGAAATGTGGAAAACAGCTGCCAACTAACAAGAAGAGATCCATATTTGTGCCCATTCCAAAGATAGCCTAACAGAATGTGGAAATTATCGAACAATATCATTAATATGTTATTGGAAGGTTAGCCAGGCATGGGGTTTTGGAGCAGCTTTAAGGGAGGCCAGGAAATGAGTGGAGCATTTTGGAACAACTAAGGGAGATGAACTTGATTGTCAGTGTGTTGTCCCTAGTGGCTTACATGTTGCTGTGAGGCTGGAAGCTATGCCACCGATGATGCAAATGCTAGCAGGGTTGCCCATGGTAGACAGGTTTCAGTGGACCTTACTGACTAGGACAGATTCAGAAGAAGGAAGAGGCCATCTACTTCTCAAAGAATTGGCCAATGAAAACCTTATGAATAGCAGTGAAACACTGTCTGATATGTGACTGGAAAACTTTATGCATAGTCCTGAAGCAATGTCTGATATAGTGCTGGAAGATGAGCCCCTCAGGTCAGAAGGTACTCAAAGTACAACTGAGAAGGAGCTGCCTCCTCAGAGTAGAGCTGACCTTAATGATACAGATGGAGTTAAACTTTCAGGACCTCCAATTGCTGATGTGGAATTACTTAAAATGAGAAGAAACAGCTGCAAACATCTATTAATAATTGGAACATGGAATGTATGAAGTATGAATCTAAGAAAATTGGAAGTTGTCAAAAATGAAATGGAACACATAAAGATCAATATCCTAGGCATTAGTGAGCTGAAATGGACTGGTTTTGGCCATTTTGAATCAGACAACCTTATGATCTACCATGCCGGGAATGACAACTTGAAGAAGAATGGCATGGCATTCATCATCACAAAGAATGTTTCAAGATCTATCCTGAAGTACAGTGCTGTCAGTGATAGGATAATATCCATACGCCTACAAGGAAGATCAGTTAAGATTACTGTTATTCAAATTTATGGACCAACCACCAAAGCCAAAGATGAGGAAATTAAAGATTTTTATCAACTTCTGCAGTCTGAAATTGACCGAAGATGCAATCAAGATGTGTTGATTATCACTGGTGATTGGAATGCAAAAGTTGGCAATAAAGAAGATTCAATGGTAGTTGAAAAATTTGGCCTTGGTGATAGAAATAACACTGGGATCGCATAATAGAATTTTGCAAAACCAACAATTTATGCATTGGAAATACCTTTTTTCAACAACACAAATGGTGACTAACACGTGGACTTCACCAGACAGAGTACACAGGAATCAGATTGACTACATCTGGGTCAAGAGGCAATGGAGAAGCTCAGTATCTTCAGCCAAAACAAGGCCAGGGGCTGATTGTGGAACAGACCATATGCAAGTTCAAGTTGAAGTTGTAAACAATTAAAACAAGTCCACAAGAGCAGAAATATGACCTTGATTATATCCCTCCTGAATTTAGAGAACATCTAAAGAATAGATTTGATGGATTTAACACTAATGACTGAAAACCAGGGGAATTGTGGGATGACATCAAGAACATCATACATGCAGAAAGCAAGAGGTAATTAAAAAGACAAGAAAAGAAGAAAAGACCAAAATGGATGTCATAAGAGACTCTGAAACTTGCCCTTGAATGGAGAGTAGCTAAAGCAAATGGAAGAAATGAAAAGATAAAAGAGCTAAACAGAAGATTTCAAAGAGCAGCTCAAGAAGACAAAGCCAATTATTGTAATGAAATTGACAAAGGCCTGGAGTTAGAAAACCAAAAGGGAAGAACACACTTGGCATTTCTCAAGCTGAAAGAACTGAAGAAAAAATTTAAGTTGCAATATTGAAAGATTCTATGGGCAAAATATTGAACAATGCTGGAAACATCAAAAGAAGATGGAAGGAATACACAGAGTCACTGTACCAAAAAGATTTGGTTGATGTTCATCCATTTCAGGAGGTGGCATATGTTGAAGAATGAATGATATTGAAGGAATACGTCAAGGATGCACTGAAGGAACTGACAAAAAACAAGGCCCCAGGAATTAATGGAATACCCATTGAGATGTTTCAACAAACAGATGCTGCACTGGAAGTACTCACTTGGCTATGCCAAGAGATTTGGAAGACAGCTACCTGGCCTACTGACTGGAAGAGATCCATATTTGTACCCATTCCAAAGAAAAGTGATCCCACAGAATGTGGAAATTATCAAACAATATTATTATCACATGCAAGTAAAATGTTATTGAAGATAATTCAAAAACAGTTATAGCAATGTATTGACAGAGAACTTCCAGAAATGCAAGCTAGATTCCGAAGAGGATGTGGAATGAGGGATATCATTGCTGATGTCAAATGGATCTTGGCTCAAAGCAAAGAATACCAGAAAGATGTTTACTTGTTTTATTGCATTTAAAAGGCAGATAATGAAAAAAGAAGACTAAAGAAGAATTGACACTTTCGAATTGTGGTGTTGGTGAAGAATATTGAATACACCACGGGCTATCAGAAGAACTAACATCTGTCTTGGAAGAAGCACAATCAGGAATGCTCCTTAGAAGCAAGGACGTTGAGATTTTATCTTACTTTGGATATGTCATCAAGTGGTGACCAATTGCTAGAAAAAGACTTCCTTCTTAGTAAAGTAGAGGATCAGCAAAAAAGAGGGAGACCCTCAGTGAGAAGGATTGACAAAATGGCTGCAACAATGGGCTGATACATAGCAATGAAACCTGGAGTTTCATTCTGTTATACATTAAGGTCTGTGTGAGTTGGAGCCAGCTCCAGGGCACCTGACAGCAACAACAACAATTTGTGTACTACTCCACTCACCCAAATGCCATTAAGCATATGTATTAATTTTCCATCGCAGTCTTGACTGGTTTCTTTGCTCAAGGTCTCACAAGGTCAAAATCAAAATGTCTGCCAAGCTGGGCTCTTATCTTGAAGCTCTGGAGAATAATCCACATTCAAACTCATTCAGGTTACTGGCAGAATCAAGTTCCTTGCTGTTGTAGTTCAGAGCCTCTTTTTTCTTGCTGGCTGTCAGCCTAGGGCTGCTCTCGGGTCCTTCCTACAAGGCTTCCTCCATCTTCAAAACCAGGAATGACTCATCAAATCCTTCTTAAGCTTTGAAGTTCTCTGACTTCTTTTTCTGTTACCAGCTGAAGAAAGTCCTATACTTTGAAAGGGCTCAGGTGTTATATTAGGCCTTTCAAGATAATTTTAAGATCCACTGATTAATAATTTTAATTGTTGTTATAGGTAGGTACCATTGAGTCAGTTCTGACTCATAGGGAGCCTATGTACAACAGAATGAAACACTGCCTGGTCCCGGGCCCTCCTCACAATTGTTGCTATTTGTTTGAGTCCATTGTTGCAGTTGCTGTATCAATTCATCTCACTGAGGGTCTTCCCCTTTTTGGCTGACCCTCTACTTTACGAAGTTTGACATCCTTCTCCAGGAATTGGTCCCTCCTGATAATATGTAAAATATGTGAGATGAAGTCTTGCCATCCTCACTTCTACGGAACATTCTGGCTGTGCTTCTTCCAAGAGAGGTTTGTTCATTCTTCTGGCAGTCCATGGTATTTTCACTTTTCTTCACCAACACCATAATTCAATTGCATTAATTTTTCTTCAGTCTTCATTATTCATTGCCCAGCTTTTGCATGCATATGAGATGATTGAAAATATGGCTTGGGTCAGGTCCACTTAGTCCTCAAAGTGGCGTATTTTCTTTTTAATACTTTAAAGAGGTCATTTCCAGCAGATTTGCCCAATGTGATTGTTCTGGTTACCTAGTGCCGCTCTGACAGGAATATACCACAAATGGGATGGCCTTAGTAAACAGGAGTTTATTCATACAATTTGGAGGCTTTAAGTCCAAGTTCAAAGTGCCAGGCTCTAGGGGCTGGGTGAAAGCCCCTCAACCTTGGGGTCCAGCTCTGCCTCCTGCTCCCAGCCCACCGGTGCTAGAGGCGTTTCTTCATTCAGACAGCTGCTGGCTGCTGAGGCTGAGAAGCCCCAAGGTTGACAAATAAAAAGGCACAGTCCCAATGTTACCAAACCACACAGCAGCCATTAATTTAAGTCCATTGTAGTCCCAAGGTCGGCAGAGCATAGCAGGCTGCTGAGCAATGACACAGCTACATGCAGGGTCCAAGCATTCCATAAGCTAGAGACCATTCCCAAGGCTTCTCCTTATATACAGGAAGCAGACCACATACCAAAGGCAGCTACTCAGCTGCTTATGGTAGCTCCCACCATGGAGCTGATTGCCAATCTCATCATGGGGAATAACTACCACCAGCTGCCCTGCCACTCAATCAGGCCCAGCCAAGTTGACACACAAACAAAACCACCACAGTGATAAATACTTCATTTGATTTATTGACTGCTGGTTCCTTGGGTGTTTTTTGTCAATCCACGTAAAATGAAATCCTTGACAACTTCAGTATTTTCTGTTTATCATGATTTTTTTTAACTTTCTATTGTGTTTGGATGAAAGTTTACAGAGCAAATTAATTTTCCATATAGCAGTTCATACATTGATTCATGACATTGACTACAATCCCCACAATGTAACAGCTTTCTTCCCACTTCCTCCATGTAGTTACCTCTTCCCTGTGTCCTTCTTTCCTATGCATTTCTGACCCCTGTGTAAATACTGTCCTTCTGGTCTCCCATGATTGTTCATTCTAAGGAGTGTATCTACCTGGTATAAACATTCACCCTATATGCCTGTCTATTGGTTGGCTGGAAGCCACAGGGGTGAGTTCAATTCTGGCCTGAAGGATAGCTAGGGATCACAGTCTTAGGGGTTTCACCAGGTTCTATCAGACCAGTAAACCTGGTCTTTCTATGATTTTGAGTTTTGTTCCAAATTACTCTCCCACTTTATCCAGGATCTTCTGTTTATCATGATATTGCTTATTAACCCAGTTGTGAGACTTTTTATTTTCCTTATGTTGAGGTATAATCCATATTGAAGGCTATAATCTTTGATCATCATAAATAAGTGCCTCAAGCCCTCTTCACTTTCAGCAAACGAGGTTGTGTCATCTGCATATTACAGGTTGTTAATGAGCCGTCTTCCAATCCTGATGCCACATTCTTCTCCATACAGTCCAGTTTCTCAGCTTATTTGCTCAGCAATACAGATTGCATAAGTATGGTGAAAGGATACAGCCCTGACTCACACTTCCTGATTTTAAACCATGCAGTATCCCCTTGTTCTGTTAGAACGACTGCCTCTTGGTCTATGCACAGGTTCCTCATGAGCAGAACTAAGTGTTATGGAATTTCTGTTCTTCCCAATTCTTCTCAATGTTATGCATAATTATGATCTATGCATGCCAGTGACTTGAATTGCATCTGTAAAATCCCTTCAGAGCAGTACCTAGACTATCTTTGTATACAGGGAATTGGGAATCTTCGGCATCTTAGAATTCTGTCTTCTATAACACAGCCTCAACTGTCTAAAAAGCTAGCCCTGGGGGGATCTTTGACCCTTGATATTTAAGAGTGTTGAGAAACTTTTGGCTCGATTTTCCAATCTGCTCACAAGAAGCTTGTATCCAAAGTCCAACATGTTCTCATGCAAGACATGGGACCAAATCAGTCAAAGATGGTACTATGTGTTCCAGGAAATCCTTCCTTTTGGGAAATTTCTGCATAAACTATAGAAAATTCATATCTTAAAATTTCAACATGAAGAGTGCCATATTTGTTAACTATTAATACTAAAAAGAAAGAAAGAAAAAAAGAAAGAAAACCAAAACAACAAAACTTAACAAGTTGCTGTCAATTCTAACTCATGTGTCATGTAACTATTAATACTGAGCTTTATTCACCCAAATTGCTGTCTTTGAAGAGTTAATAATTTGTCTGTTAAAATGAACAGGCAAATAATTCAGTGGGCTAAGTACTATAACAGAGCCAAATAAGGCTCTATACTTCCTGGAATCAAAGACATCTTTGATTTCAGTATGGACCATCAAATTTCAATAAGAAATATTCTATCACATGTATTTGTTTAAAAAAACCTGATTGACAATTGCATACATTTATCCTGAAATTACGAGCTTTTTCTCTAAATCAAAGTTAAAGCCAAGCTTTTTGTGAAGCTCTAACTATTCGGACTCACTAAATTGTTCTAGAATGTGAATCTGTCAGTAGTTCTAGCTTTGAAAGTTCTCTTATCTTCTCTGAAAAATTAAGTTCACACATGTGTAACCACTAACAATTATGTTTTGACCAATTTCTCTAAGTGGTAGCTGGCTAGTTTCTTTTGTTAATATAAAAATCATGTTAAGCCAATAATATAAATTAATCAGAGGTTTATTTAACAAACACTTTGCAAATCAGGAAACACTTCTGATTAGAGAGTCAAGGTGTTCCAAAGAGAAAAGAACTTCCAAAAAGTCCTCTTCTCCATCTTATGGACAATGCTGAGGAAAAGAATCTGAGAACAGTGTTTACATAATAACAATTTACCCTAAAACATAGCTTCTAGTGTGACCTGGGAGCTCTGGTAGCATAGTGGCTAAGGCACTTGACTGCTAACCAGAAGGCTGGCAGTTCAAACCCACCAGCACTCCTCGGAAGGAAGGTTGGGCAATCCTACTTCCGTAGTGATACTGCCTCGGAAACCCAAGGAGGGGTCGCTATGAGTCAGGGCTGACTCGACGGCACACAACAACAACAACAACAAGTGTGACCTTGAAGTTTCTGTTTCTTGAAACTGCACAAAGATAATTCTTCAAAAAAGCACAATGCGTAACGCAAACATTCTTTACAATTAAGCTAGGCTATTGTTTAACTTAAAGGTAACTTTTAGGAGACCAGTTTGCTCAAGGTTCAAAAGATCATCTGAGGGTAATGGCCTGGGTGGATCATCCCAAACTCTTGGAACCCAGACATCTGGATTCCACAAGAATTAAAGACTTTTTCTCACTTTTAATTCTGAGTATAAAACATGTTCTGATTTCAAAAGCATTAAAATGTAAAAAACTTGGGACTTACTTTTGAAGACATGGTTCTAAAGTGCTGCTGTTGTTGTTAGGTGCCACAGAGTTGAAACAGACTCATACCGATCCAGATGGACCCAATATGACAGAGTAGAACTGCCCCATCGGGTTTCCTAGGCTATAATCTTTATAGGAGCAAATCAGCAGAATTTTCTCCTGCTGGCTGGGAAATAAATGAGGAAGTGAGTAATTTTGTGGGAGAGGAGGTGATATTTGAGTTGGGTCTAGAAAGTTGAGTAGGAGCTTTCCAGGCAGATAAGTGGCTAACAGTCTTTCAGAAAAAGGAAAACTTCCCTTTATGATGCTTACCTCAAACAATCCTGTTACTATGCTCCATTCCCACTAGCCTGTAAGCTTCCTGAGATAACGAAAGAATTCTATCTCCCAGAATGACCATTGAGCTCATTGTTTTATCATTTTATTTATTCACTTCATATATATGCTAGTTTTATTCATATTTATATTTACTGACAAAACAGTGTTGGTCTTAGTTCTCTAGTGTTACTCTAACAGAAAATAACATAAGCAGATGGCTTTAACAAACAGAAATTTATTCTCTTACAGTTTAGGAGGCTAGAAGTCTTGAGTTTGGAGTGCTGGCTGTATGGGAAGACTTTCTGGATTCTGGATGGAGGTCCCTCAACCTTGGGCTTCAGCTCTTCCTTTCGGGCGCACTGGAGCAAGCTGGAGGTGCTTCCTGGCACACACAGCTGCAAGGGCTGACAAACTTAAAATTGGCAGGCAGTATAGCAGGTGGCTGAGGCTGACGAATCTGATTGGCAGATAAAATGGCAGATTATTGGCTCACAAGCTGTGAAGGCAATAATTCCAAGATCAGTGACAACTTGACAGGCCTCTTGTTCAAGTCTAGGAACTGGAGGTGATGATGAGCCAAATGCAGGATCCTTTCCATATATACTGGAAGCAGGCTACACCCCAAAGGCAACTTCCCCTCAACTGATTAACTGTTCACAGAAGATTCTACCATGGAAGTGTTTACACCACATCCAATCTCATCATGGAGAATAACTACATCACAAATGTCAAGATACTCAAAATCACAGCCCAGCCACATTGACACACAACCCTAACTACCACAGTATTCCTAGAAGCTCATTGTAGAAAATTTGGTAAATATGGAGAAGCAAGCAAAGAAAAACCCATACAAATTCACTGTAATTGCACTTACTGGAAAAACCACTGTTAACATTTTGATGCATGAAATTAAGGCTTTTAAAAATTCATATGCATATATCTATATCTACTTTTTAAATAGAAATGATAATATGTTATATTTAAATTACACTCTCATGGAGTCAATTCTGACTCATAGCAACCCCCATTGGGATTCCAAGGCTGTAAATCTTTATAAAAGTAGATTGCCTCATCTTCCTCCCTTGGAGCAGCTGGTGGGTTTGAACTGGTTAGCAGCCAAGTGCCTTACCCACTACGTCACCAGTCCTCCTTTCATATTATATTTATTGGTTCATAATTTGCTATTTTCTGTTATCCACTATATTAGAAATACTGACCATTATATGCCCTCTTAGCCTCCCATTAAAGGAAACAATGCCCAGCTCATGGTAATAATGGTTGAAAGATGGGCAGTCTGCTTCTATAAAACTTTACAGCCTTGGAACTCTGTGGGGCAGCTTTACTCTGTCCTGTAGAGTTGCTATGGGTCAGAAATGACTCAACAGCAATGGGTTTGGTTTTTGATCATGACTCTAGTTCCTCAGTTGGCTTTATCTCTTGACTACAGCTGATTGAACTAAAGGATTCAGAGTAGAAAAGTTTAGAATGCAGGAAGCTGGATGTAAGGGAGAAGAGATTGGAGCAGACCTGAGGAGAGGAAATGATGCTCAGAAGAACAGAACCATCTCTTCAAACTTCCCTTAGTCTTGCTTTTCCTTGTTCCAGTCCCAGTCCATATGTTGTTGTTGTTAGGTGCTGTCCAGTTGGCTCTGACTCATAGTGACCCTGTGTACAACAGAACAAAACACTGTCCAGTCCTGCACCAGCCTCACAATCCTTGCTATACCTGAGCCCATCATTGCAGCCACTGTGTCAATCCATCTCATTGAGGGCCTTCCTTTTTTTTCGCTGACCCTCCACTTTACCGAGCATGATATCTTTCTCCAGGGAATGGTTCCTTCTGACAACATGACCAAAGTAGGTGAGACAAAGTCTGGCCATTCTTGCTTCCAAGGAGCATTCTGGCCACACTTCTTCTAAGATAGATTCGTTAGTTATTCTGGCAGTCCATGGTACTTTCAGTATTCTCACCAACACCACAACTCTTCTTCTTCTTCTTCTCCTTCTCCTTCTTTCCTTATTCATTGTCCAGCTTTCACATGCATATGAGGCAATTGAAAATACCATGGCTTGGGTTAGGTGTACCTTAGTCTTCAAGGAGACATTTTTGCTCTTCAGCACTTTAAAGAGGTCTTTGGCAGCAGATTTGCCCAATGCAATACAACATCAGATTTCTTGATTGCTGCTTCCACTGGTGTTGATTGTGGAACTAAGTAATATGAAA
This sequence comes from Orycteropus afer afer, assembly GCF_000298275.1. NCBI lineage: Eukaryota > Metazoa > Chordata > Mammalia > Tubulidentata > Orycteropodidae > Orycteropus > Orycteropus afer. Next base: position 6,848,822 of record NW_006921719.1, read on the forward strand.
TCTTTGACAACTTCAATCTTTTCTCCATTTATTGTGATGCTGCTTATTGGTCCAGTTGTGAGGTCCAGTTGTACATTTCATTATAACAATTGACTTTGTCTTCTCAAGCTGCTCTTTGAAATCTTCTATTTAGCTCTTTAATCTTGTCATATCTTCCATTTGCTTTAGCTACTCTCCATTCAAGAGCAAGTTTCAGAGTGTCATCTGACATCTATTTTGGTCTTTTCTTCCTTTCCTGTATTTTTAATGACCGCTTGCTTGTTGTCATCCCACAGTTCGTTTGGTTTATGGTCATTGGTGTTCAATTCATCAAATCTATTCTTCAGATGGTCTCTAAATTCAAGTGGGATATACTCAAGATCATAGTTTGTCTTTCATGGATTTGTTTCAATTTTCTTCAGCTTCAACTTGAACTTGCACATGAGCAATTGATGTGTCAGTTCCACAATCAGCTCCTGGCCTCATTTTAGCTTCTCCATTGCCTCTTTCCACAGATGTAGTTGACCTGATTCTTGTGTATTCCATCTGGCAAGGTTCATGTGTTACAGCTGCTGTTTATGTTGTTGAAAAAAGGTGAATAAGTTGTGGTCTTGCAAAATTCTATCATGTGATCTCTAGCATCATTTCTATAGCTAAGACCATATTTTCCAATTACCAGTGATTCATCTTTGTTTCCAACGTTCACATTCTAATCACCAGGAGTCATCAATACATCTTGATTGCACGTTTGGTTAATTTCAGACTGCAGAAGTTGGTAAAAATCTTAAATTTCCTCATCTTTGGCTTTTGTGGTTGGTGTATAAATTTGAGTAACAGTGGTATTAACTGGTCTTCCTTGTAGGCATATGGATATTATCCTATCACTGACAGCATTATACTTCAGTATAGAAGTACAATTTTTTTTTGTGACAATGAATGCCACACCAGTCCTCTTCATCATTCCCAGCATAGTAGGTCATATGATTGTCTGATTCAAAATGGGCAAAACTAGTCCATTTCAGCTCACTAATGCCTAGGCTATCAATCTTTATGCGTTTCATTTCATTTTTGATTACTTCCAATTTTCCTAGATTCATACTTTGTACATTCCACGTTCTGATTATTAATGGATGTTTGCAGCCATTTCTTCCCATTTTAAGTCATGTCACATTAGCAAATGGAGGTCCTGAAAGCTTTACTCTATCCATGTCATTAAGATCGACTCTACTTTGAGGAGGCAACTCTTCTCTTCTATTTTGAGTGCCTTCTGACCTGAGGGGCTCATCTTCTGGCACTATATCAAAAGTTTTCCAGTAATATATCAGACAGTGTTTCACTGTTATTCATAAGGTTTTCACTGGCTGGTTCTTTGAGAAGTGGTTGGCCCCTTCTTTCTTTCAAGTCTGTCTTAGTCTGGAAGCTCCACTGAAACCTGTCCACCATGGAAGACCCTGCTGGTATTTAAAACACCGGTGGCATAGCCTCCAACCTCAGCCTTGCAACATGCAAGCCACCACAGTATGACAAACTGAGAGATGAGTGGTGGTCCAGTCCATACAGAGCTTTATAATAAATGCCTCTTTCTTCTGGAGGTAAAATGAGTGAGTAGATCTCTATTCCCCATACCCAAACAAGTCTATCCATTAGCAGAAATCATCACTGTTAATGGTTGCACAGAACTGCACTGTATGGATGTCCCATCATCGATTTAACCCCTAGTCATTTCCAATGAACATCTTCATTGCTAATTTTTGCACATGTATTTAAAAAATTTCCTTGTGATAAATTCCAAGAAATGGAATTTTTAGGTTGATGCATGATACTGGATTGTATTAAATTTACAGACCATGAAATTTACAGCCACCCATGAAAGTGGTTGCTTTTTCACCCTTTGTCAGTCCTATCAATTAACAAAACAAAACTTTATTATTCTGATAGGCAAATAGTGGTAAGTGGCCTGCTATTATTTTAATATATATTTCTTTGAATCTTGTGTTTATTGACTGGAAATGTGGGCCTTATCATCAGACAGACCTGGATTTGAGTTCTAGCTCTGCCTTTTGCCATGTAATTTCAGGCAAATTACTTAGTTTTTTAAGCCCCAGTTTTCTCATCTGTGAAATAGAGATAATAATAGTCTTTACTGCAGGACTATTTTGAGGGTCAGATGAGAAAATAACTAAAACACTTAGTACAGTAAGGCCTCAGTACATTTTAGTTACTGTAGTTTAAAGAATGACCTTATAATTTTATGACCACACATTAGAAACAGCTATGTGAGATATCTGAAATTCCATTGAATATGCTTTAAATATCTATTAGAATTTATGTTTGGGAGCTCTGGTAGCATAGTGGCTAAGACACTTGCCTGCTAACCAGACGGCTGGCGGTTCAAACCCACCAGCCACTCCTCGGAAGGAAGGTTGGGCAATCCTACTTCCGTAGTGATACTGCCTCGGAAACCCAAGGAGGGGTCGCTATGAGTCGGGTTTGACTCGACGGCACATAACAACAACAACAACAACAAGAATAGGAGGGAGTACCTGAGTGGTGCAAATGGTTAAACTCTTGGCTGCTAACTGAAAAGTTGGAGATTGGAGTTCACCCAGAGGTGCCTTGGAAGAAAGGTCTGAAAACCCTAAGGAGTAGACTTTTACTTTGACACACACACAGGATTGCCATGAGTTGGATTGACTTGAGGGCAACTAGTAACTGGTAAGAATAACAAGAATGTAAGAGGCTATTATATTCATAAATTCAGTTCATGTAAAAGCTGAACAATGAATAAGGAAGACCAAAGAAGAGTTGATGCCTTTGAATTATGGTGTTGGCAAAGAATACTGAAAATACCATGGACTGCCAGAAGAATGAACAAATCTGCCCTGGAAGAAGTGCAGCCAGAATGCTCCTTGGAAGCAAGAATGGTCAGACTTCGTCTCATCTGCTTTGGTCATGTCGTCAGAAGAGACCATTCCCTGGAGAAGGAGATTATGCTTGGTGAAGTAGAGGGTCAGCAAAAAAGATGAAGACACAGTGATGAAGACACAGTGGCAGCAATGATAGGCTCAAGTATAGCAAGGATTGTGAGGATGGTACACGACCAGGCAGTGTTTGGTTCTGTTGTACATAGAGTTGATATGAGTCAGAGCTGAGTCAACAGCTCCTAACAACAACAACATTAAAGTTCAGAGCTTTTGTCATTAAAAAACAAACAAACAAACAAACACAGCCGTGAAGTCATTTCTGACTCATAGTGACCCCTCCTTGGGTTTCTGAGGTGGTATCTCTATGGAAGTAGATTGCCCAATCTTCCTTCCGAGGGTTAGAACTCCAGCCTTCTGGTTAGCAGTCAAATGCCTTAGGGACTATACCACCAGCACTCCCACCTTTGTCATTAGAGAGAGAAAGTACATTTACATATTTTTGTTTTTTAAACTTTTTATCGTAATTTAGCTTAATGTTTATAGAGCAAATTAGTTTCCCATTCCATAGTGTGTACCTAAAGTGTTCCATGATGCTGGTTGTACTCCCTACAATGTGTCAGCACTTTCCTCATTTTCTAGTGGGTTCCCCCTTTCCTTTCATCTGAATTTTTTACCCTTTCCTACCTTTTCATCTTTGCTTTTGGGCACATGTCCTTTTGAGCTTGTACTATTGATTGCTCTAAGGAACATATTCCTTAGGGGTTATTGTTTATTTTATGAGCCTGTCTATTGTTGGGCTGAAAGATGGTTTGCAGGAATGGCTTCAGTTCCAGCTCAGAAGGATGTCTTTGGGCCATAGTCTTGGGGATTCCCTCTAGTTTCTGTCAGCCCGGTAAGTTTGGTCTTTTTTGTGAATTTGATTTTTGTTCTACATTTTTATCCTGCTCTGTCCGGGACCTACTGTTGTGATTCCAATTAAAGTAGTTGGTAGTGATAGCCAGGCACCATCTAGTTCTTCAGGTCTCAATGTAGAGGAGGATGTAGTTCATTTGATCTATTAGTCCATTGGACTAATCACTTCCTTGAGTCTTTGGTTTTCTTCTCTTCTTTGCTCTAGATAGGAAGAGACAAACAATTATATCTTAGATGGCCGCTCATAAGATTTTAAGACCTCAGATTCTACTCATCAAAGTAGGATGTAGAACATTGTTTTTAGAAAGTATTCAATGCCAATTAACATAGATGTCCCCCGAGTCTATGATTCTTCACCTTTGAGACTAGGAACTTTGTCCTGTGAGGTGTTTGGTTATATCTAAGAAGTGTCCATGGCTTTTTCCTTCATGTGCTCTATTAATAGACATGCAGCACCTACAATTACATATGTAAAAAATATCCACAACCAAACCTATATCTGCAGGTGGGTGTGCTCCCTTACACCCACCCACACCTCTTTAACATACCTACCTACCTATGTATCCACACATAAAGTTTTGTTTGTTAATACCATTGTTGCAAGATTGTCTATGTTATAGTAATCACTGTAGTTTTCCTTTATAAGAAAGATTCCTCTCGGTATCTTTCTTTGCTTTGGCTGTGTTGTGCTGACTTCCCCCATATTGTGTATTGGCTTTCCCTTCACCATTACTAACACTGTCTTCTACCTAGTTCTTAATCTTGCATCCCTCCTCCTTCCAACCCTGGTAACCCTCAAAGAATTCTTTTTCCTGTGTGCAAAACTTTTGTTGTTGTTGTTTTATAATAGGGGTCTCATACAATATTTATCCTTTTGTGGTTGACTTATCTCACTCAGTATAATGTCTTCCAAATTCATCCATGTTGTGAAGCTCTTTCATGGATTCATCATTATTCTTTATCATTGCAAAGTATTCCATTATGTGTGTGTATCACTGTTTGTTTATCCTTTCATCCACTGATAGGCACTTAGGTTGTTTCTGTTGTTGCTATTGTGACTAATGCTGCAACGAACACAGGTGTGCATATGTCTATTTGTGTCACGGATCTTATTTCCTTAGGGTATATACCTAGGAGTGCGATTGCTAGATCATATGGTATTTCTACTTCTTGCTTTTTAAGGAAGAACCAAACCATTTCCCATAGTAGTTGAACTACATTTGCATCTTTGGATCCCATTCATTACAAAAGACTCCAGAATTTTTTTTTTATTTAATTAAAAATATGTATATATACATTCAAAGAATATAAAATACATTCAAGAGTTAAACTGGTATAAAAATGTCCTGGCAGTGGTGTCTGAGAGAATCATTATCTGCATCAACAGCCCAAGGCTGATTCATGTTAGACAGAGGTCAGATGTGCTGCCACCCTCCTACCTTTTTACCAATTCTGACACCAACTGTTCCTCCCACAGCACACTCTCCTTCTCTGCTGGGTTTGATCATTTGTTACGATGGCCACACAGAACTCCCAGGCTGTACTCACAATTATGGTGTTTATTGGGGAAGTAACAGGGTACAATTCAGGTTCAGGAATGCTCAGGATACTAAAGTCAGAACAGCCTCTTCTCACCCTTGCCTTCAGGCAGAACTCTTTCTGGTCCTCAGCTCCCTGGGGGGTCTATTGGGCCAGTTTGGCCTCTGCTTTGCTCAGGCAAGTGTTGCAAAAACTCTTTTAGCTCTGCCAATGAGTGCTCAGAGGCACCCCACTCCGCTAGTAAGCCTTGGTCAGAAGGTGCTCAGCTGTAGCTCTGTGAGCCAGAAGCCCACTGTGCTGTTCCCTACTGGTCTCCTGGTTCTTCTGTTGCTGCTATTTCTCTGCTGCCCCTTCTCACCATCTCTTGCTGTCTCTGGTGTCATGGCTCTCTGTCTCTTGGATTGAGGAGGTTCTCAGGGCGGAGGTCCTAGGTTCTCTGGGAACTCATTCTTCACAGGTCCAAAGACATGCTCTACTTCTGTCTCTTCTTAGTGGTTGTGAGGTCCCCCATCTGGCTCACAGATGGAGCATTTTAGGTTTGGCCAGGATGGCCAAACTGACCAATGTCCTCATTAGAGTTCCATGCATCTTATTTGCATGGTGCCACCCCAACAAGGGTGCCATGCATTATATTTACTTTATTAGCAAGCTATCTGATCCAGTCTTCATCATGGGCCACAAGCTCTTCATTTTCATAGTCCCACCCATCATTTGACAAGAGTTATAAAGACTATGGCTGTTTTTGTTGGGTGCCATCGAGTCAGTTCCCACACACAGCAACCCTCTGTACAATAGAATGAAACACTGCCTGGTCCTGCACCATTCTTAAAATCATTGCTATGCTTGAGCCCATTGTTGCAGCCACATGTAAATCTACATCATTGAGGGTCTTCCCCTTTTTCTCTCACCCTCTACTTTACCCAGCATGATATCTGTTTTGGTTACCTAGTGCTGCTCTGACAAGAATATACCACAAATGGGATGGCTTTAACAAACAGGAGTTTATTCTTACAATTTGGATGCTTTAAGTCCGAGTTCAAAGTGCCAAGCTCTAGGCGCTGGGTGAAAGCCCTTCAACCTTGGGCTTCAGCTCTGCCTCCTGCTCCCAGCCCACTGAAGCTGGAGGCTTTTCTTCACTCAGCTACTGTCTGCTGAGGCTGACAAGCCCAAGGTTGACAAGTAAAAAGGCACAGTCCCAATATTACCAAACCACACACAGTAGGCCATTAATTCAAGTCCATTAAAAGTCCCAAGATTGGCAAAGTATGGCAGGCTGCTGAACAACGACTCAGCTACATGCAGGGTTCAAGAATGCTATAAGCTAGAGACCATTCCCAAAGCTGCTTCTTAGATATAGGAAGCAGACCACATTGCTAAAGCAGCTACTCAGCTGCTTATGTTAGATCCTACCATGGAGTTGATTACCAGTCTCATCATGGGGAATATTACATCCAGCTGCCAAGCCACTCAACCAGGCCCAGCCAAGTTGACACACAACCCTAACTACCACAATATCCTTCTCCAAGAACTGGTTCCTTCTGACAACATGACCAAAAGTATGAGAGATGAAGTCTGGCCATTCTTGCTTCTAAAGAATACTCTGGCTGTACTTCCTCCAAGACAGACTTGTTTTCTTCTATAGCCTAAAATTCAAATACATCAATCTTCTGTGGTCTTCCTTATTCATTGTTCAGCTTCCACATTCATATGAGGCTATTGAATATACCATAGCTTGGATCAGGTGCACCTTAGTCTTCAAAGTAATGTCTTTGCTCTTAAACACTTTAAAGAGATCTTTTGCAGCATATTTGCCCAATGTAATATGTTGTTTGATTTCTTGACTGCTGCTTCCATGGGTATTGATTGTGGATCCAAGTAAAATGAAATCCCTGACAACTTCAGTCTTTTCTCCGGTTATCTGATGCTGCTTATTGGTCCAGTTGTGAAGATTTTCATTTTCTTTATGTTGAGGTGTAATCCATACTGAAGACTCTAGTCTTTGATCTTCATCAGTAAGTGCTTCAAGTCTTTCACTTTCAGCAAGCAAGGTTGTGTCATCAGCATGTTGCAGGTTGTTAATGAGTCTTCCTCCAATCTTTCATGTAGTCCACCTTCTCAGATTATTTTCTTAGCATACTGATTGAATAAGCATGGTGGAAGGATATAATCCTGACATATACCATTCCTGATTTTAAACTATGCAGTATTACCTTGTTGTGTTTAAACAATAGCCTCTTGGTCTATGTATAGGTTCCTCATGAACACAATTCAGTGTTCTGGAATTCTCATTCCTCACAGTGCCATCCATTATCTGTTATGATCCACATAGTCAGATGCCTTTGCATAGTCATAAAACACAGGTAAACATATTTTTGGTATTCTTTGCTTTCAGCCAAGATCCACCTGACATCAGTAATGATATCCCTCATTCTATGTCCTTTTCCAAATCCAGCTTGTATTTCTAACAGTTCTCTCTCAATGTATTGCTACAACCATTTTTGAATCATCTTCAGCAATGTTTTACTTGCATGTGCTATTAATGATTTGTGTACACTGTTGGATCACTTTTTTTGGAATAGGTAGAACTGTGGATCTCTTCCAGTTGGTTGTTCAGGTAGCTGTCTTCCAAATTTCTTGGTATAAACAAGTGAGCATCTCCAGTGCTACATCTGTTTGTTGAAACGTCTCAATGGGCATTCCATCAATTCCTGGAGCCTTGTTTTTCACCAATGCCATCAGTGCAGATTGGACTTCTTCCTTCAATACCATTGGTTCCTGATCATATGCTCTATTCTGAAATGGCTGAATGTTCACCAATTCTTTTTAGTACAGTGATTCTGTGTATTCCTTCCATCTTCTTTTGATATTTCCTGCATCATTCAATATTTTGCCATAGGAAGCCTTCAATATTGCAACTCACGACTTGAATTTCTTCTTTCATCTTGGGAAATTCTGTCATGTGTTGTTCCTCTTTGATTTTCCATATCCAAGTCTTTGCACATTTTGTTATACTTTACTTTGTCCTCTCAAGCTGCCCTTTGAAATCATCTGTTCAGATCTTTTACTTCATCATTTCTTCCATTTGCTTAGCTATTCTCCATTCAAGAGCAAGTTTCAGAGTCTTTCTGACATCCATTTTGGTCTTCTCTTCTTTTCCTGTCATTTTAATGACTTTTTGCATTCTTTATGTGTAATGTTCTTGATGTCATTCCTCAACTTCTCTAGTCTTGGGTCACTAGTGTTCAATGCATCAAATCTATTCTTCAGATGGTCTCTAAATTCAGGTGAGATATACTCAAGATCATAGTTTGGTTTTCATGGATTTGTTTCAATTTTCTACATCTTCAACTTGAACTTGCAAATGAGTAATTGACAGCCTGGTCCATAGTCGGCATCTGGCCTTGTTCTAATTGATGATATTCAGCTTCTCCATTATCTCTTGCCATAGATGTCATTGATTTGATTCCTGTGTATTCCATCTGGCAAAGTCCATGTGTACAATGACCATTTATGTTGTTTAAAAAAGATATTTGCAATGAATAAGTCATTGGCCATGCAAAATTCTATCGTGTGATCTCCAGTGTCATTTCTATCACCAAGGCAGTATTTTCCAACTACCAGTGATTCTTCTTTGTTTCCAACTTTCACATTCCAATCACCAGCAATTATCAATACATCTTGGTTGCATGTTTGGTCAATTTCAAGATGGCAGAAGTTGGTAAAAATGTTCAATTTCTTCATCTTTGGCTTTCCAGCTTCACAGAAACGTGCCAGCCACCACGTGTGACAAACCGACAAAAGAGTGATGGTGACTATGGGTAGAAGGGCCACGTTCAGTAATTGACTATGCCACAACTGGGTGTGACTTACACATTTCTAGCATATGAGAAAATGAGGTAATAAGTTTTTTTTGTTTTGTTTTTAAACTTTTTATTGTGATTGAGTAAAAGTTTACAGAGCAAATTTGTTTTCAACAGTTCATATACATTTTGTTTTGTGATATTGATTGCAATCCCCACAATGTATCAGCTCTCTTCCTACTTCCTCCCTGTGGTTACTTTTTCCCCTGTGTCTTTCTTTCCTATGCATTCCTGCCTTCTGAGTTTTCTCCCTGTGCAAATACTGCCCTTCTAATAGGAGCTCTGGTGGGGAAATGCCTAAGGCATTTGACTACTAACCAGAAGGTTGGCAGTTCAAACCCACCAGCCACTCCTCAGAAGGAAGAGGAGGTGATATACTTCTGTAAAGATTTATTGGCCCCCCGGGGTGGCCTCAGGGCCTCAGGCAGTCAGCTGCCACACCCAAAGCTTTTTAAAATCAAACCCACCGGCCGCTCCACCGGCCGCTCCCCACCAGGTAGACGGGCCATCTCTTAGGAGCTC
>NW_006921719.1:6859261-6874846 GCF_000298275.1 Orycteropus afer afer
TCTGGTTAGCAGGCAAGTGTCTTAGCCACTATGCTACCAGAGCTCCCCTGTGCATATATAGCCCTTCTATTCTCCCATGATTGATCTCTCCAAAAAGAGTATCTAAGCCTGGTTTTTTTTTATGATTTTGAGTTTTGTTCCACATTTTTTTCCCACTCTATCCAGGATCTCCAATTTTGATCCTTTTCTGAGTGGTTGGCAGTGGTAGCCAGGTGCCATCTAGTTCTTCTGGTCTCATGGTAGCATAGGCTGAGGTTCCCATGGTCCACAGAGGTAATAAGTTTTGAAAAAACAAACAAAAACCCACTGCCATCAAGTCGATTCTGACTCATAGTGACCCTACAGGACAGAATAAAACTGCCTCACAGAGTTTCCAAGGCTGTAAATCTTGACGGAAGCAGACTGCCTCATCTTTTCTCCTTCAAAGCAGTTCAAACCACTGACCTTTTGGTTAGCAACTGAATACTTTAACCACTGTGCCACCAGAACTCCTTTATGAGTTTTGAAGTCCATGTCATAATATAAAAAAGGACTCAGAATGATAGCATAGTGAAAAGGATCTCCCTGAAAGACTGCAGCTCTAAGACTTTATTTCAATGGATTGAAAATGGCTAGAGCAAAAAGGCTGGAAGTTTTTTTCAGATTATGAAGGGGCTTATTCGGCATGCTAAGGAACTTGGGCCATGTCCTGAAGGGAGTACTAGAAAAAGAATTACTGTAAAAAGGAGGAACACAACTGCATGTGCGCTTTAGCAAGATGACCTTGGTGACCGTATGAAACTAGATTGAAGAAAGTAAAATAGAGAGGATGACAACCTACACAGTGTGATTGCAGTGGGGATGGAGAAAAAACCAGGACATTTCAGAAACAACACCCATTGGATGTTGAGGGTGAGGCAAGGAGCCTGGCGTGTCCCAACTGGAAACTGAGGATTCTATTAGTGCAGTGGTTAAGCACTCAGCAGCTAACCAAAAGGTTGGTGGTTCGAACCCACTAACTGAAAGGTTGGTAGTTTGAACCCACTAGTTACTCTGCAGAAGATGTAGCAGTCTGCTTCCATAAAGATTACCAAGAAAATCATACTCACTGCTGTTGGGTCAGATCTGACTCACAGCGACCCCTCCTTGGGTTTCCAAGGCAGTATCACTACAGACACTCCTTGGAAAGAAAATGAGGCAATCTACTTCCGTAGTGATACTGCCTTGGAAACCCAAGGAGGGGTCACTAAGAGTCGGGTCCGACTCCATGGCACGTAACAACAAGAACAACAACAAGAACAACAACATCACTACAGAAGCAGATTGCCCAATTTTCCAAGGAGTGGCTGGTGGCTTTGAACCACCAGCCTCCTGGTTAGCAGTCAAGTGCCTTAGGCACTATGCCCACCAGAGCCCCATAAAGATTATAGCTTTGGAAAGTTTATGGGGTGGTTCTACTCTGTCCTATAGTGTCACTATGAGTTGGAATCTACTCTATGGGAGAGATCTTAAAAAGAGGAAATAGAGCAGGAGCACAGTAAATGTTTGATAGGGTGAATTTGAAGTGTCTGTAGGATTCACAAGGTCCCTGGGTGGCACAAATGGTTTGTGCTCAGCTAACTTTAAGTTTGTGATTTGCATCAACCCAGTGGTGCTGTGGAAAAAAGGCCTGGTAATCTACTTTCATAAATTACAGCCATTGAAAGTCCTGTGAAGTTCTACTTGGACACACATGGAGTTGCCATGAGTTCTAATCTACTGAATCAACTGAACCCCAACGGGTTTAGTTTTCTGGCTTTTGCAATATTCATAGGTGAAAATGTCCATCAGAGAGTTGAAAAAATGAGTTGGGTCTTCTGAGGGGTCTGGTTTGGCATATATATATGGATAATTCCTCAAAAAAGGTGAAGAAAAAACCGGAAACAGCTTGACAACCGGATTATGTAGATTACCTACATTTCAGAAACAGGCAAGGCATCCCTAAGAGGGGCAAAGAGCCCCCTCTCCCACTCTCCACGGATAAAAAGAATACATGAAGAATAGTGCCAGGGGCCTACGAGGGAAGTCTGAATAGACACTTCTCCTGCTTTAGCATCTACTTCTTAAGTACTGAGGGGTGTTGAGCTGGTCTAATCTGCGACTGCTGGTGAATTTGGGAGAGGATTGAGGCCAGATTGCCAGATTGTTTGGAGAGTATCCAACAAGAACACGTTGGGCCACTTCAAAGGATGCCTTCATTGAGCCCTTGGTTCAGAGAAGCGTGGCTCGCACAACAGGGGAAAAGAAATGGCCCACAGTTTTGAATCCACGCCGCGGACAAAAATGGCCTTTATATCAGAGGTGCGGATGTGGCTGAGGTTCAAACTGGCTGAGCTCGCTGCACTGCGCGAACCTTCTGCAGGGCCGAGAGGAGCGCGAACTGCTCTGGTGGGCTCCGCCTCCTTCCTTCCGCTGGTTCCCGGTGGCGCGGGGCATAGGGCACGGCCGGAAGGATGGGCGGGGCACGGGGGCGGGACTGGGAGCTTGGGCCCTGCCCTTTTTCTCCCGCTCCAGACAGCACAGCAGGGCGGGGCCGCTGGGGCGGGACCCGCAAGGCGAGGCCGGCCGCGCGGGGCGGGGTCTTTGGAGCTCGATCAGACCGCGCACTCTGTAAGCTGTACAGCTGCCGCCGCCCGCGCCTCTACCGTCTCACCGCTTCCTCGCCAACGACCCGGGCTTGGTCGCCATGTCCGCAGCGGACGAAGTTGACGCATTGGGCGTGGTTCGGCCGCACTATGGCTGTGAGTGTGGGGCTCTGCGGCGCGGAGGCATCGAGATAGGGTTCACTGTCTTCAACGCGTTTTTTTTCCCGGGGGCTCGGCGGGGAGGGTGGGGCAGGGCGGCTGCGGGCCGCGAGGACCCGGAAGAGTTGGCCCGGTAGGGCTGCAAGCGAGAGGGATGGTGGGTGGCGAGGCCCCCGGCTCTCATGCAGCTCGCTCTCAGAGCCGACGGGGAATACCTCGGAGGCTTCCCCTCCTTAAAATGGGCTAAGTTGTCGGAGAGGTCCCCCACTTACTGCCTCCGATTCCCAACTCGAGCGAGAATGGGGAGGCGGCCTAGGGTGAGGTGGCAGGAGGACGGTGCAGGGCGTGTCCCGGGCACCGGAGACTGGGGCTCTGCTCCGGCCTCGTGGGAAGGTGCTTCCCCGATGCGTTACCCGGGAGCCTGCGAGGTAGACCCAGGGTTCAGACCTGCATGGCTGTAGGCTAGCTGTGAGATGAGGCCTTGGACAAGTCACTTCAGTATTTTCGGGCTTAGTTCCTTCGTCAGGATTTCAAAATAAAATTTTTTTAAAAAACAAAAAAAAAGTTTTCTGACTTCCTCATTTTCTGAATCCCCTTTTCTGTGTCTGTCCTTGGAACATCATTGTACTGTAGATGGGTTAGTTACCCTTGACCCTTAGGAGAGTCCTTTTGGATCTCTTGAGGTTTTCAGTTTTATTTTATATTCTGGGAAAAATGTTATGTTTTGAGGATAATTTCACTCATCATCTGTTATATGTGAGGCATTGTGCCGTGTTAATTAAAACATGGAAATTAAAGATGTAGAAGACCAGGCCCTGCCTTCAAGAACTTTTTAATCAGAGAGACAGGTGTACAACCTGGTAACAATAAGATGTAATAGAGATAAGAGATGCCTAACTAACTGGGCATAAACAGCGAGGAAGGTGAGGAGAAGAAGGGGCTTGATTGGGAAGCCAATGTGAATACAAGTGGTGACATTTGAACAGAGCCTTCAAGTATACTGTGTAGAGAAGTTTGGCAGGGTAGGGTGAGGCAAGAGACGTGATATGAAAAGAGAAGAGCACGAATTAAGATATTGAAGACAGAAGACACCACAGGCGACCTGTGCTTGCTGAGAACTCAGTAGTGTAGTGTGTACAGTGGTGGGAAGAATGGCCTCAAGAAGGAGATGACTTTCCAGAATTAGTTGGGGCCAGGTTGAGAAGGCCTGGAATACCATGGGAAAGATTTAGGAATTTATTCCATACTGGGGTTACCCATGCAGGAGGCAGATTAAGCAGGTTAAGCTCATAGGCTTAGGAGGCAGAATGTCTGGGTTTGAATGTAGCCCCTACTACTTACTAGCCTTGAGCTGAGCCCACCCAGTCTTAGTTTCCTCGTATATAAAATTGGAGTGATCACTATAGGATAGGATTGTGTGGCTTCACTGAGTGATGCATGTAAAATGCTTAACATAGTGCTTGTACTTAGTTTTCAATAACTACTGGCTTTGGTTATTGATGAAATAAGAGAACATGATCATATTGCCGTATTTAGAAAGGTAGATCTTTATCTATCTAGCAGGTAGATAAGGACAAATTTAGGCCCTAGTCTCAAGTAATAGCATTTTCCAAGGTCACACCAAAACTTATTGATACTCATATTATTATACTATATGAGAAAGGCTAAGATAAGTATAATGGAAACCCCAAAGTTCTTGTTTTAGGAAAGTCGTTGTAGTATACTTTGTTATCCACATGTTCACTGATTACCCTGACCCTTTAGGTGACTGGGAGGAATTTGATCTTGTGCCATTCTTTTATCTTTTAGGAATGTTACAGATCTTTGTATTTATATTCTTTCTTTCATGTTTTAGCTGTCCTGGATAATGAGAGACTTACTGCAGAGGAGATGGATGAAAGGAGACGTCAGAATGTGGCTTATGAGTACCTTTGTCATTTGGAAGAAGCAAAGAGGTAAAGATTGGCTGACTAGGGAGAAGATTGGGAGAAGGCAACTGATATGGTGTGGATACAGATAAAGATCTCTGAGTGTGTTGTAAGTGTAATTGTGGGAGGCTAGTAGTTGAGAGAATAAATATAGGTAGGGTATTTATTCATGGGAGCAAGTAGTTTGATGGCAGTTTATCATGAAACGCTCTGATTGGCATTTCTGTATACTGAAAAATTTCCAGATTTATGCTGTTCAGTTTTATGGTGCATGTTTTGGACACTATTGGCTATGGGAGAGAAATGACATTTTTAGGGTTTTGGACATTATTGGCTGTGGGGGAGAAATAACATTTTTAGAGTTTGAAGTTTGTAGCTTTAATATTTCATTAATTTTTAACTGGTTTTAATTTGTATATGAAGTGATTCCCTCTCTCCATGACTTGGGGAGTAGTTATGTGGTTTGGTAGTCACAGACTGTAGTGACTGCTATGAGTGTAGGTTCATTCATTTGCCAGTATTCAAGAACAGTTAACCAAAGGCAGCATCTCCTCTTTTTTTTATAAATTGAATTTATAGCTGCTGTTTTCCTTTTTCAGATGCTTCAAGATCTTGTGGTCTTAGACTTTGATTTGCTTCACTATCAGCGGTCCATTTCTTTTGTTCTCGTGTTTGTGTTTATTTGTAAGGTCCTAGGGTAGATGAATGTAATTGCAGATCTGTAAATCAGAGATTAAGTGGAGAAGGCTACAGAGGGATAAAGAAAGGTATTTAATAAAAATTTAATGAAAATAAAGGATATTTCAAATGGTGCGGGTAGACAAGAGTTTCTTTTCTCTCTCTCTCTCTTTTTTTTTTTTTTAAATTCTAAAAACTTTAAAATGCTACAGGAAAGTCCAGAGAACAATTCAACAAATATCCATGTATTCACTACCCAGAGGTAACAAACATTAACCCTCCAGATCTTTCCTCCTTTTTTTTTTTTTTTTTTTAGGGGAAAATGGTGTTTCATTGTGTTATTCATTTATTTACTAAATTGTGGTATTAAGAGCTGCTGTTTCAGTACTTTTTAGGTGTATAGTTCAGTGACATATTCATCATGTTGTGCAACATCGCCATTATCCGTTTCCCAAATCTTTCTATCACCTTTAACAGAAACTTAATATCTCCTAAGCAGTAAATCCCCCTTTTCTTCTCTTTTTTACCCCTGGTAACTACTAATCAAGGAGCTCTGGTAGCATAGTGCCTAAGGTATTTGACTGCTGACTGGAAGGCTGTCAGTTCAAACCCACCAGCCACTCCTTAGAAGGAAGGTTGGGCAATCTGCTTCTGTAGTGATACTTCCTCGGAAACCCAAGGAGGGGTCGTTATGAGTCAGATCTGACTTGATGGAAGTGGAACTACTAATCAACTTTGGCCTCTATACATTTGTGGAATTCTAGATATTTTATATGTATGGGATCATATAATACATGTCTTTTCTTACTGATGTATTTTATTTAGCATAATGTTCTCAAAGTTCATCCATGTTGTAGCATGTATCAGGACTTCATTTTTCTTTATGGCTGAGTAATATTCCATTGTATGTAGGTACCAGGTTTGTTTATCTTTTCATCTGTTGTTGGACATTTAGATTGTTTCCACCTTTTAGCTACTGTGAATAGTGCTGCAGTGAACATTGATATATAAGCATCTATTTGAATCCCTGCTTTGAAGTCTTTGGGGTATATACCTAGGAGTGGAATTGCTAGGTTATATGGTAATTCTGTATTTAACTTTTTGAGGAACTGCCAAACTGTTTTCCACAGTGGCTGCACTGTTTGGATTCCCCCACCAGCATGGATGAGGATTCCAATTCCTGCACATCATTTGCCAACACTTGTATTTTATTTTTCTGAAAATAGTCATCCTAGTGGGGGTGAAATAGTATCTCATTATGATTTTGATTTGTATTTGCCTAATAACTAATGGCATTTAGCATCTTTTCATGTGCTTGTTGGACATTTGTAAATCTACTTTGGTGAAATGTTTATTCAAGAACTTTGCCCACTTTTTTTTTTTGGATTGGGTTGTTTGCCTTCTGTTGCTCGTTATATATTCTGGATATTGAACCCTTATCTGATAGCTCTAGCATCTCGTCTCACTGCCATCAAGTCAGTTCTGACTCATAGCAACCCCTCTTGGTTTTCCAAGGCTGTAAATCTTCACGGAAACAGACTGCCTCATCGCTTCCATGGAGCAGCTAGTAGGTTTGAATCATTGACCTGGTTAGCAGCCAAATGCCTTAACCACTATACTACCAGGGCTCCTTTATTTGATACATGGTTCCCCCAAATTTTCTGCTAGTCTGTAGTTTGTCTCTTTACTTTATTGATAAAGTCTTTTGATGCACAAACATTTTTATTTTTATAATTTAGTTTTATTTTTGGTGAAAAAAGCAACACCTACTCCCATTTCATAGTTTCTAGACATAATGATCAGTGACACTGGTTACATTCTTCACATTATTGTCAACATTCTCCTTATTTCTTTTCTGGTTGTTTCACTTCCCTCTGCTTAACCTCCTTGCCCTCCAACCTCCTCATCTATGCTATGAAATAGGTGTTGACCCTCTGGTCTTATATTGTTGTTGTTATGTGCCGTTGAGTCGGACCCAACTCATAGTGACCCCTCCTTGGGTTTCTGAGGTGGTATCACTATGGAAGTAGATTGCCCAACCTTCCTTCCGAGGAGTGGGTGGTGGGTTTGAACTGCCAGCCTTTTGGTTAGCAGTAAGTGCCTTAGGCACTACGGTACCAGAGCTCCCTTGGTCTTATATAATATAGATAATTAAAAAAACAAACAAAAAAAATTGTAGTACTCACTAGTGACAAACTTTACACTTTGTATTAAACTATTGTTTAGTTTAAAGTTGACTTCAGGAGATAGTTTCAATTCAGGGTTTGAAGAGCAGCTCAGGGTCGTAGTCTCAGGGACTCCACCATCAATAACACCAGTAAGACTGGATTCTTTGGGAATGTGAAGTTTTGTTTCACATTTTTCTCCCTTTCCTGCAGGATTCTTCTATTGTGTCCTTGATCAGAACGATCAGTAGTGCATGTGGAAGCATGCAGTTCTTCTAGTCTCAAGGTGGAGGAGGGAAAAATTTTAAGTTTTGATTAAGTCCAATTTCTTTATTTTGTCTTTTGTTGCTCATGCTTTTGGTGTCATGTCTAAGAATCCATTGTCAAAAACTGGACCCTGAAGCATTACCTGTATGTTTTCCTCTAAGAGTTTTATGATTTTAGTTCTTACGTTTAGGTTGTTGATCTGTTTTGAGCTTTCCCCATTCAATGGAATTAGCACCCTTGTTGAAAATGAATTGACCAGGGATGTTTTCCATTTCTTCTGAAAAGAAATAAGCCTAATAGCACAGTTGGAGTCCCCTTTGTACCCTCTCTGGTCCTGTTCTCCTTCTTGTCTTCCCTAGGGCAGCTACTAATTTGTATTTGGTGTGTTTTCTTGAGGCCAGGTTTTTTTGAGCTTAAAGCCCTTCCAGGAGACTCATGTGGGAGGACAAACTAGTGATGGGAGGGGAGGATGATAATTGTTCTTCTAAATGGAATGTTAGATAGTAAGAGGTGAGTATTGTTAAAAGAGGGGGGATGGTTTTCTCATACAAAGTTTATGAGGGCCTCACAAACAAAAATTTTAAGTCCTCTGCCACTTGAATCATAGACCTGTCCTTTTGGAAGGGCAAAGAATTTTAAAGTTGCAGCTGGTTTGAAAGACCATCTTTTGCTCTGTTGACCCTTAGTGCTCTGTTGAGGTGTTCTGAGGGTGAAGGGGAAGAGCCCCAACATACCTTCCTTTCCCCTATCCAAAGTAGTTCTGCTTTTGAATATTGAGTTTCCACAGTCAGATTCTTTTTTTACAGAGTGTCTTGGCTAACGCCCCTTCCACCACTGCCATGACTAATCTTGTTCAACTGTCTCATTTCAGTGAGCAAACTAATACCTAAATTTTCTTGGTCTACTTTAGTTATTGAAGAATAGCAAACCAACAAAAATAAATAAAATAAAAACAACTCAAACCCACTGCCATCGAGTTGATTCTGACTCATAACAACCCTGTAGGACAGAGTAGAACTGCCCCATAGGGTTTCAAAGACTGTAAGTCTTCACAGAAACAGACTGGCTCAGCTTTCTCCTGCAGAGTGGCTGGTGGGTTTCAGCCACTGACCTTTTGCTTGGCAGTCTGCTGCTTCACCACTACATCACCAGTCCTCCTTCTAATTGAAGAATAGTTTCCATTATTTTATTCTATGGTACTTAACCAGGTACACATTAGAATCACTTGAGGAACTTTAGGAAAAAAAAAAAAAAAAGAACAACACACGTATCTAGGCCTTACCACGAAAATTCTGATTTAGTAGGTCTAGGTTAGCAAAAGCTATAGTGGTGTAGTGGTTAAGACATTTGGCTGCTAACCAAAAGGTCAGTGGTTCAAATCCACCAGCCACTCCATGGAAAAAAGATGAGGCAGTCTGCTTCTGTAAAGATTTACAGCTTTGGAAACCCAATGGGAGTTGCTGTGAGTCAGACTTGACTTGATGGCAGTGAGTTTAGGTTTGGTTGGAAGATCTGGACACTTATAATTTTTAAATGCCTCTAGTGGTTCTGATAGGAGCTCTGGTAGTGTCTAAGGCATGTGACTGCTAACCAGAAGGCTGGCGGTTCAAACCCACTAGCTACTTCTCCGAAGGAAGATGGGGCAATCTACTTCCGTAGTGATATCGCCTCAGAAACCCAAGGAGGGGTTGCTATGAGTTGGGTCCGACTCGATGGCACATAACAACAACAACAACAACAACAGTGGTTCTGATGGCTCCCTCTAGTTGAGAAACAGGATTTAAAGCATTCATTTACCTGATACCCTGAATAGAATTCTGCCTTATGCCGAGATATAATAGCCTGAGTAGAGAATACAAGGATGCTCTTCATCACATTTCCTTCCAAAAGTGCTGCACTAATGAGATGTTTCATTTGTGTCTACTCGAGATGATGTTCTTTTCTGTCAGGTGTTTTTTCCAGTATAGAAAAGTAGCTCATTTCCTTTAAAAACCATCTAGGGGACCATGAACCCCTGGAGTGTTTTTTAATTGGGTGCTTTTTCATACGTAGAAAGTGACTAAGGTAGTCAGACGTTTGTTATAGCCTTTATTTTTTATGCTTTGGGTTATGCAACAAACACAACCACTGCTGTGGAGTCAGATCCGACTCATAGTGACCTCTCCTTGGGTTTCCAAGGCACTATCACTACAGAAGTAGATTGCCCAACCTTCCTTCTGAGGCATGGCTGGTGGGTTTGAATCGCCAGCCTTCTGGTAAGCAAGCAGTCAAATGCCTCAGGCACTGTACCACCAGAGCTCCCTTTGGGTTCTGAGAGAGGGCATAATAATGGCAGATTGCCCTGGCACACTCTGCCTGGGATCTTGGAAATGTGCCTGTTTTTTTTTTTTTTTTTTTAAATGAAGACAATCCTATAAAATCTGGATGCAGTGTTTTGTTTGTTTGTTTGTTTGTTTAAAGCTTTGATTAGGAAATCAACTTTGGAAGCACCTAATTAGATTTTTTAACTAGAGAAGACTGGGAAGCGAAGCCTGGGGAATGTCATGCCTAGGAAAGAGAGCTGGGATCCCTACTGGCCACCTAAATGTGGCCCCTAAATAATGTTCACGGTGCACTGCAGACAGTTACATGCTCTTCATTACTAGCTAGGGTTTCAGCTCTTAGTTCTGTTTTCTTACCCAGAAGAGTGGACCTCGTGTGCTCCTAGGGTCTCTCTTTCCTCTCTAGCACCAAGTCCAGTTTGTGTTATTGGGTTGGCCTCGTCCTGTTTCTTTCATAACCCTGCCTCTCCCAAGTTGGAGGAGCCCCAAGGTCTGAGATTTACACCAGCTTCAAGGCCAGGAAGAGAGATCCGAGAGATCCAAGGGAGAAAAGGTTCCCCTCTCCAGTTCTATTTATAATACTTCTACTCCTCCCACAAAAAGCTCCACCTTAAAATACAGCAGCCCCATTGTGTATCTCGGGGCACTCTGTTTTCTCCTGTACCTGTAACAGAACTCCTTGGGAATTAAGAGGAGAGGGTGTGGAGAAAGGAAGGGAGAAATCTGCGAGTGTAGAGAGTGCATATGAATGTATGGAGACAGTGAGTGTAAGAAGTAGGAGACTATGTGTGGAGAGAGAGAGACAAGAGTGTTCTGTGAGTGCGTATGGGTTCATGCTTCCCCAAAGGTTAAGTGAGAAAATTAGGGGTGATTTCATAAATGTCTGCACTGAGAGTAGCTAGGCAATAGAAAATACAGAGATTCTGCTTTTCTTTATTGTTTGGAGAGTTGCTTCCATATTTAATTATTTAAAATTTATTAATTTAATATAATATTATTCTAATGAAATATTACCTAATGATTCAAAGCTTTTTACTAAGGGATACGCAGTAGATCAAGGACTTTAGGAAGAGAGGCATCTTTAAATGGACATTTTTATGCTCAAAGTGGTTTTATTTTTATCATTTTGCCTCTTTTGATTGAGCTTAACATTTGTTTGGGTGAAGGAATGATTGTATATAGTAGAAGTGAATACTATTTTCACTCAGTTGAAGGAGGTGAGATTTAAATATATGAGGTATGGTAGATGCTTAGGTCTTGGACAGAAGGAAATAGTAGGAA
Organism: Orycteropus afer afer; assembly: GCF_000298275.1. Taxonomy (NCBI): domain Eukaryota; kingdom Metazoa; phylum Chordata; class Mammalia; order Tubulidentata; family Orycteropodidae; genus Orycteropus; species Orycteropus afer. The sequence goes on from NW_006921719.1 coordinate 6,870,664, forward strand.
GAAAGATCAGAAGTCGGTTCAGGTGAAAAGAACCAAGAATAGAATTTTATCAGATAGACAGAAACACTGGGCAGGGAGTAAGGAATCAGGGAAGCCTGCAGGTGAGCATTTATCAGTAGCAGTGGAAACAGAAGAAAATTCAGTTAGGTTAAAGGTCAGTGGAAGGTTAATTCCTGTACATTCTTGGCACTTTAAGGTTTCTTCTTTCAGAGGTTTTCTAATAAGCACTTTGTGCCTGTCGTGGGTCACCTTCCTCCTGCTCAGTGCCCAGACCCTATCTGGGCAGGGCACACATGACTTGTTAAAGGGAGAGTAAGGAGCTGTGCCTGCTTAGAGACAGTTAGAAACTACATGGTATTAACAAGAGCTTGGTACTGAATAGAGGCACTTTACTTTCTGTAATTTAGGGGAATTTAAAGAGTATCTTGGAAAGAAATCAGTTCTTGAGAACAAATCCTCTTTTGTGCATATGTCTGTCTTGTTGGCATAAGAACACTTTCTGGGATGGTCTGGCTCTTCAGATCTCCCGTCCCCTAAATGGGATCAAATTCCAGTAACATCTAGATATATCCAGGCTGATGCATTGTGATGATCACATAAACAGAAGTTAGGACATTTGAGATGTAAGAAAATAAAATGAATAAAGGAGTTAACTCAGTATAAGTTAACTGTACATTTATTAGATGGCTCAAAAGAAAAGTTTGCTTCTAGAATACTCAGACTGAGGAGCCTCATTTAAAGGTTGAGGGGGGATCCCTTGTAGGAGGTTGATAAAGCTCTCCTTTTACAGATGAGAAAGCAAATTTAACCACCTCAGGGAGACACCCAATGTATGTGGTTAAGTGTCCACAGTATGTAGCTATTTAGACCGGGTAATTTATGTATTGATAATCACCAAGGGTAAGTATGGAATGGGATTTATTCTTAGCCTCTTACAGTAGTATAACATAGAAATCTCCGTTCACTTTGCTAAACCTTGGTGAAACTGCCATAGCAGTTCTGGTAAAAAGTGGGTTGTTTTAAAAGTGTATTTGTTAAAGTAGTTGAGATTGAGTGCTCTTTTGCATAGTAACAATGTTACAAGTGGGAAGATTAGGTTGCTTGTCCTCACCAAAACCCTTTTACCCTACAGGATAGCTAGCTGAAACACAGCCAAGTCTCCAACTAAGTAAGAACTGTAGACATTACAGCTTATAGTATACATATTAGGCAGTCAGTAACTAGTAGCTGTTGTGGTGATTACTAAGAAAAATCATATGACTCTTTGGTTTCATAATACTTATAATTAAGTAAAACAAATTCAGTAATTATAAGCAAAACATCTTTGAAAATCTTGAATATTGAGATGCCTTTGTGAAGTGAAAAGAATGAAGACTTTTGGTTTTGGCAGATGTGAGTTCTGATTCTGGTTTTGCAAGTTACCTAACCTCAGGGAGTGAACATAAATTTGCACTTTGCACAAGGAGGATGCCTGTGTATCTTACAGTTGCTGTGTTAAATACAGTAGACACTCAAATGTATTCTTATCCTGGGCCTTGGGCAAAAGCACATTTAGTGTGAAGATGATGAGGTGTGAACTTTTCTGGGGATTTTCGTGTGTACTTTCAAAGTCTTAAAGTTGATAGTCCTAATTTTGTTACTTCAGACCTAAGTTTTTGTCTGAAAGCAAACACCAAAAACCAGAGGATACCTTTAGGGAGTGGAGTAGGAGTGGAGGGTGTAAGAAGACTTTTCCTTTTTACTTAATGCCCTTGCATATATTTAAAATACTTTTTATAATAATGAATTTTATTTTTTTAAAAAAAGGATTGAAAAAAGGAAAAGATGCATACATACATAATTTTTACATAGATGTAATCACAAATTCAGATTTTAAAATTGCTGTCTCACTCACTGCTGTCAAGTCGGATCCGACTCATAGTGACTCCTCCTTGGTTTTCTGAGACGGTTTCACTACAGGAATAGATTGCCCAACCTTCTTTCTGAGGAGTGGCTGTTGGGTTTCAACCTCTAGCCTTCTGGTTAGAAGTCAAATGCCTTAGGCACTGCCCACCAGAGCTCCTAAAATTGCTGTATGTCTCCTTAATAACCATTTTCAATGGCTACATAATGATCATTATTTAGGTATATTTCATTTTAAAGTTACATTGCTTTGATTGCTAAAGGTTAAACATTTTCCCATATATTTGTTTACCGATTTTATTTTCTTAGGTGAATTGTCTGTTGACGCCTTTGTTTGCTAGGGTCATGTCTTTAACTTTCCTGAGCTCTCATATATAAAAAGTTTACCTTTGTCATAATTTGCTACAAAAACTTTTCCATTTTTTTGTAAAAATTTTATTTTTGGTGAAAATATACACAGCAAGACCCACTCTCATTTAATAGTTTCTAGATATAATGATAGGAGCTCTGGTAGCATAGTGCCTAAGGCACTTGACTGCTAACCAGAAGGCTGGCGGTTCAAACCCCCCAGCCACTCTTTGGAAGGAAGATGGGGCAATCTACTTCCGTAGTGATACCGCCTCACCTCCCTTGGCAACCCGAGGAGGGGTCGCACATAACAACAACAGACATAATGATCAGTGACATTGGTTACATTCTTCACATTGTGCTGCATTCTTGTTATTTCTGTTGTAGTAGTTTCACTTCCATCTACATAAACTCTGTGCCCTCCAACAACCTCATCGATGCTTTAAAATAGTTGTTAACCCTTTGGTTTTATATAGATTAAAAAAAACCAAAAAACCACAATACTCACTGGTGACAGTCTTTACTCTTTGGGCTAAACTGTTACTTCGTTTAAAGGTGACTTCAGAAAACAGTTTCAATTCAAGATTTGAAGAGCACCTCAGGACTATAATCTTTGGGACTCCTTCAGTTGGTTTTTCATTTTATTTGTTTTTTTATTGTATAGCAATTTAAATTATATGGTGTTTAAGTCTATTTGTGACTCAGTTTCTATCAATTCAAAGACTAGTTTTAATTTCTCTGAAATTTTGTTAAAACATAGTTACATATTCTGTTAGCTTTTCTGTAATTTATTTTTTTTTTAAGCAGCTAAGTATAATTTTCATGGTGTTTCTAAATTATTCTGATATTTAAAAACAACTCTTTTTTTTTTTTTCTAATTGTGATTTGGGTGGAAGTTTACAGAGCAAGTTGGTTTTCCATTCAACAGTTCAGATGGATTTTGTTTTGTTAACATTTATTGCAATCCCTGGAATGTAACAACATCTTCCCACTTCCTCCCTGTGTTTACCATTCCCTTTCTCCTTCTTTCCTATCCCTTTCTGCCTTCTTACCTTTATTCCTGGGCAAATGCAGTCCTTTTGATCAAGTCTGGTTGATTGTTCTAATGAGTGCATACCTTCCTGGTATTGTGGTTTACCTTATAGGCCTGTGTATCATTTAGCTGAAAGTTGAGCCACAGGGCTTGTTTAGTTCCCATCTTGAGGGGTGTCTAAGAGCTGTAATCTCAGGGGTTCCACCAGTCTTCATCAGATCAGTAAGCCTGGTCGTTTTTATGATTTTGAGTTTTGTTCCATACTTTTTTCCCACGCTTTCTGGGACCTCCTATTGTGATCGCTTTCAGAGTGGTCGGCCACAGTAGCAGGTACCATTTAGTTCTTGTCCCAGGGTCGTGAAGGCTGGGATTCACATGCTTCATTAATCCTTTGGATTGTTTCCTGTTTGTAATTTTCTTCACTCTTCTTTGCTTCGGACGGGGAGAGACCAATAGTTGCACTTTATATGGCTGTTCACACACTTTTAAGACACCAGTCACTGCTCACCAAAGTAGCATATAGAACATTGTTTTTGTGGACTGTGTTATTCCAATTCACCTTGGCCCCCAAGACTATGTATAGTCCTAAGCATCCAGGCCTAGCAACTCATTTCCTTTAAGGTGTTTGATTACAGCTAAGAAGTTTTTATAACTTTGTCCCCTGTATGCTGTACTATATTCATGGATATATTTGTTGTTGTTGTTGTTGTTGTTATATGCCGTTGAGTTGGACCCCACTCATAGCAACCCCTCCTTGGGTTTCCGAGGCAGTATCACTATGGAAGTAGATTGCCCCATCTTACTTCCGAGGAGTGGCTGGTGGGTTTGAACCTCCAGCCTTCTGGTTATCAGTCAAGTGCCTTAGGCACTATGCTACTAGAGCTCCTGGATATATTTGTA
>NW_006921719.1:6875343-6909547 GCF_000298275.1 Orycteropus afer afer
TCTTCCTCAACCAGCATTCAGAGAGAGTTCTGCCTCCAGGAGGCCTTCTTTTGAGCCCGGCAGGGTGGTCAAACTAGCCAATCATAGCATCAGAACTCTAAGCACCTGAGAGAGAGTGGGCACCTCCCAGAACATTGTATCGTGCCACGCCCAACAGGAATACTCCACGTGGGATAACATTTACAATCAGCTCTTCAGTTGCTCATTCCACCACTGAGTTTACAATGACTTATGGGTAGAAAAGCCATACTAAGTACCTTACTACACTGCAGTGTCTATCTGTATCCACTTGCAGATACTGTTTTTACTATTATTACAGATTGTGTGGATAATAGTATTCACATTTGTTGCCTTTAACTCTTGTGCTCCTCCCTGTGTCTTCTACTGCCTTAATCATTTTGTGCAGACCTCCCCTTTATTGTATATTACCTTTCCTTTCACCTAAGTGCCTACCCTCTGGTGAAATAATTTACCCCTTCCTTTCCCTTCCACATCTGGTAACCTTCAAAGAATGATTCTTTTCTGTTTGTAAACCTTTTCTTGATGTTTTACAGTAGTTGTCTCATACAATATTTGTCCTTTTGTGATTGGTTAATTTCACTCAGCGTGATGTCTTCTAGGTTCATCCACGTCATGAGATGTTTTGCAGATTCATCATTATTCTTTAACGTCTCATAGTTTTCCATTGTGTTTATGTACCATAGTTTGTTTATCCATTTATTGATGGTCATTTAGGTTGTTTACATATTTTTACTATTGTGAATAATGCTGCGATGAACATGGATGTTCATATCATGATTCTTATTTCTGTATGATACATACCTAGTAGTATCCTTGTTGGATCATATGGCATTCTCATTTCCAATTTCTTAAGGAAGCAATATACTGTTTTCCACAGTGGTTGTACCACTTTACAGTCCTACCAGCAGAGTATGAGGGTTCAAGGCTTTCCACACCCTCACCAGCATTTGTTCTTTTCTGTTTTGTTGAATTTTGCTGTTAATGCAGGATTGAGATGATATCTCATTGTTTTTTTGATTTGCATCTCTCTGATTGCTAGTGGTGGTAAGCATTTCTTCGCGTGATTGTTGGCCGTCTAAATGCCTCGTTTGGTGAAGTGTCTGTTCATATCCTCACCCATTTTTTGTTTGGATTGTTTATCTTTTTGTTGTTGAGGTGCTGAAGTTTTCTATAAATTTTAGAGATTAGTTCCTTCTCTGATATTAAAAAAAAAGCCTGCTATCATGTAGATTCCAATTCATAGTGACCCCTTTTGAGTTTTCAAGGCTGTAAGTCTTTACGGAAGTAGATTGTGTCATCTTCCTCCTGGGGAACAGCTGGTGGGTTTGAACCACCAACCTTCTGGTTAGACTTAAATGCCTTACGCACTACACCACCAGAGCTCCATTGTGTGGTATGTCATTGCCAATTTTTTACCCCTAATCTGTAGGTTGTCTTATTACTCTTTTAGGGAAGTCTTTTGATGCACATATAAATGTTTAATTTTTAGGAGGTCCCAGTTGTCTAGTTTTTCTTCTGCTGTTTGTGTGTTGTTAGTGATTTGATAGTGTTTTATGCCATGTATTGTTGTTGTTATGTGCCGTCGAGTCGGACCCGACTCATAGTGACCCCTCCTTGGGTTTCCAAGGCAGTATCACTACGGAAGTAGAATGCCCCATCTTCCTTCTGAGGAGTGGCTGGTGGATGCCATGTGGCCCCTAAATTTGCCAGTCCTTGGAAGGAAGGTTGGGCCATCTACTTCTGTAGTGATATCACCTCGGAAACCCAAAGAGGGGTCCCTATGAGTAGGGTCTGACTTGATGGCACATAACAACAACAACAAATTTGCTCCTATTTTCTTTTCAATGATCTTTATGGTTTTAGATTTTACATTTAGGTCTTTGGTTTATCTTGAGTTTTTTTAATATGGTATGAGATATGGATCCTGTTTTCATTCTTATGCAAGTGGATATCCATTTATGAAATAGACTTCACTTCCCCATTTAATGAGTTGTGGCCCTTTGTCAAATATCAGGTGTCCATAGGTGGATGGATTTATTTCCATGTTCTCAATTCCGTTCCATTGGTCCATCTATCTGTCCTGCACCAATACAAGATTGTTTTGACTGCTGTGGCTGTATAGTAGGTTTTGAGATCGGGGAATGTGAGGCCTCCTACTTTGTTCTTCTTTAGTAGTGCTTTGCTTCTCTAGGGTCTCATTTCCATATAAAGTTAGTGATTAATTTTTCTGTCTCTCTAAAGAATGATAATGGAACCTGGATCAAGATTGCATTATATATCACTTTGGGTAGTATTGTCATTTTTACAATGGTATGTTTTCCTATCCATGAGCATGGTATATTTTCCCAGTTATGTCGGCCTCTTTTGGTTTCTTGAATTAATGTTTTGTAGTTTTCTTTGTATAGGTCTTTTGTGTCTCTGGTTAGATTTATTCTTAAGTAATTCATCTTTTGGGTGGCTATTGTAAATTGTATTATTTTCCTGATTTTCTTTTCAGGATTCTTTTTTTTAGTGTAGAAGAATCTGACTTATTTTTGTATGTTGATCTTGTAATTCTGCCACCTTGCTAAATCCTTCTATTAGTTCCAGTAGTTTTGTTTGAGTCTTTGGGATTTTCTACGTATAGGATCATGTCATCTGCAAATGGAGATAGTTTTACTTCTTTGCCAATTGGGATGCCTTTTATTTCCCTTTCTTGCCTTATGGGTCTGGAAAGGATGCCCAATACAATATTGAATAGGAGTGGTGATAAAGGGCTTCCTTGTCTGGTTCCTGTTTGCAAGGGAATGTTTTCAGTCTCTCTCCATTGAGAATAATGTAGGCCATTGATTTTGTGTATATTCCCTTAATTATATTGAGGAATTTCCCTTCTCTTTCTATATTGCTGAGTGTAAAAACAATTATTTTATCAACTACAATCAATTGATGTCTGTTGTTGTTGTTTTTATGTGCCCTCGAGTGGGACCCGGCTCAGCGACCCCTCCTTGGGTTTCTGAGGTGGTATCACTACCGAAGTAGATTGCCCAACCTTCCTTCTGAGGAGTGGCTGGAATTGATGTCTACTTTTTCAAATATTACATTATACATAATTTTATCTCTGCACTGTTTATTCTGGTATAAACCAAAAAAAACCCCACACCCATTGTCGTTGAGTTGATTCCAACTGAAGGCAACCCTATGGGACAAAGCAGAACTGCTCCATAGTGTTCCCAAGGTTATAAGTCTTTATGGAAGCAGATTGCCACATCTTTCTCCCACAGAGTGGTGGTGGATTTAAACTGCCAACCTTTTGGTTAGCAGCTGAGTGTTTTTACCACTGCATACAAAACAAACTAACAAACCACTGCCAGAGTTGATTCTGACTCGGTGACTCTAGAAGACAGAGTAGAACTGCCCCCAGGGTTTCCAAGGCTAAAACCTTTACAGAAGCAGACAGCCACATCTTTTTCCCATGGAGTGGCTATGAGTTGGATTTGAACAACCAACCTTTTGGTTAGCAGCCGAGTGCTTAACCACTGTGCCACCAATGCTCCTTGTTGCTCACCAAGGCTCCTTATCCTGGTGTAAAAACCAAACCCACTGCTATGGAGTTGATTCCAATTCACAGTGACCCCATTGGGTTTCCAAGGCTATAAATCTTTACAGAAGTAGATTGCTTCATCATCTTCCTGTGGAGCAGCTGCTGGGTTTGAACCACCAACTTTCTGGTTAGCAGCCAAATGCCTTACCTACGATGCCACCAGAGTTCCTATTACTCTGGTATCACTGACACTCACTTACTGCTGTTGAGTTTTCAGACTCAGCCACCCTTCCTTGGGTTTTTGAGGTGGTATCTCTATGGAAGTAGATTGCCCGTCTTCCTTCCGAGGAGAGGCTGGTGGGTTTGAACCACTAGTCTTCTGGTTAGCAGTCAAATGCCTTAGGCACTATGTTACCAGACCTCCCAATTCTGGTATGTTGTTGTTGTTGTTGTTGTTATTTGCCGTGAGTTTAATAATTGCAAAAAGATGTAGTCAGGCACATTCTTTCAAGAAAAATGAAATAGGGTTCACTATACCAGAATTATATATAGTGAACCCTATTTCATTTTTCTTGAAAGAATGTGCCTGACTACATCTTTTTGCAATTATTAAAGAGAAACAAGCTAGCTAAAGGTAACTTGTTTTCTACTCCATGACAATTATAACCTAAAAAAAACCTCTTTTGTGATTCAAAACTTGTAAAATTCTTGTTTCTTGAAGCTACATAGTTTTCTAAGTTTCATATTAAGGTTGATATTGGCTTAGTAATTTTGCCTGTGATCAGGAGATGTTTTCTTGATTAATAATACCTTTTTGTTTGTTTATTTTAGCTCTGAGAGATTAGCTTTGTACCTTTCTTTAATAATTGGTTCCGATTAGTTACGTCTTTCAGGATGTTTTTAGAGATTATATCTACATAATCTGCCTTTATGGCTGTTCTTTCTTACTTGTTTATGTTAAATTGCTCTCAGGGTATGTGTCCCATGTATGTCTTCTGTTTTACTGACTTGATTTTTTACAGTCTTCATTTTTTTCCCTTGGTTCTATTAATGGTAGTTGATTTGTCCTCTAGCAATTTTCATTTGGAGAATTGACTCCTTTTCCCTTTCTACTCTTATTGATAGAGTAAATGGTCTTTGTTTAGTTCATGAAGAATGGTGTGGCACACATAGGATATTTTGAGCTGGAAAAAGGAGCTGGTAGCCAAGTGAATTGAGTTAAAAACATTACCAGACAGCTATTTCTCCATAATAAGTTGGTTTTGGAGTGAATGTAACTGCTGGAAACCAGTGTTAACTGGTTAGCTGAGTTTATGGGTGTTTACTAGTCAAGGTTAAAGTCTGCTTGGGTTAAGTGGACCATTTGTTGGGCCTAAATTGGCATATCTTTTTTTTTTTCTCCCCTGGTCTTAGAGGCCAGAGCAATACTTGTGTTTGTATATTTTAATACCCTACTTACAAAATGATAAAAAAATGTGAGGGCCTAACTTGGCATATTCTAGAAATACCATTTTCTGGCTTTGTTTGGTGACCTGTCTTTGTATAATTCCTTCGGCTTCATAGTGTAGCAATTTTGTGGTACCTGTTGGTAGTAGAAAGGAGCTCCCAAAAGGTCAGTTGTTTGAACCAGCTGCTCCATGGAAGAAAGTTGAGGCAGGCTGCTTCTATAAAGATAAACTCAATCTTTGTTGCTGAGTTGAAATCGACTTGATGGCAGTGAATATTGGTAGTAGGATCTGTTTTAAAAATTTTAAATCCATGTGGTATTTGATAGAGGAGCTACTAAATAAAAAGTATCTGTGTAAGAAAGTGCGGGTAGGCAAAGTGAGACTATCCGGAAGTGATTCATAGCACTGGGGTTGTTTGTTTATATTGGGACTTGGTTGCCTAGAGACCGTATCTTTGAGTAAGCTTAGTGAAGTGCCAGTTGAATGGAGAGGCCCATGGCCCTTCTGATCAGATCTGGACTCTGCTGCTTCATTTTTCTTCTGGAAGGGCTCCTAATAATCTCATTGATCCCTGTAGTTTGATGGTATGTGAATAAAAAAATCTCAAACACATTAATGAAAGATTTGGCTTTCATTTATTTTGATGTTTGAATGTTTAAAATTTTTCTTATAATTGTGTATTTGGGAAAATTAATGTTTTTCACAATAAGGCATTTTATTATAGAAACATTAGTACTTTTAAGTAGCTTTTAAGACGGCTGAAAGGAAGTAAGAAAAAAAAAAAACCTGCCCTGTATAAGGCCATTGTGATATAAAATATTTCCTGTCTGTCTGATAGTCCTCTTACGGCTTTTCCCTCTCCTCATTATCATCATCAATGCTATTTATTCAGCACTATGTACTTGGCAAAAGGAGATCTGGCAGTGCAGTGCCTAAGACATTTGACTGCTAACCAGAAGGTTGGAGGTTCAAACCCACCAGCTGCTCTGTGGAAGGAAGATGGTGCAATCTACTTCTGTGAAGATTTACCACCTTGGAAACTCAGTGGGGGTCTCGATGGCAGTGGGTTTGGTGGGTTTTTTTTTTTTTTTTTGGTGTGTACTAGGCAAGGGAGCTCTGATAGTATAGTGGTTAAGGCATTTGACTGCTAACCAGATGGTTCCTGGTTCAAACCCACCAGCTGCTCTGTGAAAAGAAGATGTGGCAATCTTATTTCCGTAGGTATTTACCGCCTTGGAAACCCAGTGGGGGTCTCTGTAAGTTGGAATTGACTCAGCGGCAGTAAGATTGGTTTCTGGTATGTACCAGGCACTATAGGCTGAGCACTTTATATACATTATCTAATTAGCTATTCTCAAAGTTCCATGAGGTGTTGCTTCTTATCTGTATTGAACAAATGAGAAAGCAAAGCTCAGAGAGGTTAATTTGCCCATCTTGTAAGGGGTAGATCTAGATTTTATGTTTGGCAAGGATGCTAAAGCCCTTGCTGTTAACCACTATGCCAGCCTGCCATTATACTATTAGTATTGCTGCTACTTAAGATAATGAACAGTAATGTCTGCCATTAATTGAGCATAAAGATTATATACTTTGTGTACAACATTACGGTGAGGTAGGCATTATTATCTTTATTTTGAAGGGGGAAAAGTGAGTCAGTATCACTTGCCCAAGATTATATAACTAGCAGCGGAATTCAGACCGAGGTCTCTGTGACACCAACACTAGTGCTCTGAACTTTTACAAGCACTGAAGGGACAACATTTAGTCCAGCATTAAGTCAGCAGATGCCCAGAGACATTAAATAATTTGCCCAGCTGTTAAATGGCCGAGGGAATGAGCTGTTTTTGGCCTCTTCCTGCAGGCTTTTCCACTTACCACTCTGTGACTATATGAGGGAAATTCTGTGATTAGTCTTACGTATGTTTATGTCTAAGTAGATTGTTGGACCCTTACACTTTTTTGAGGGGTCATTTCAAAGGTTTTATTTATTTATTTTTGGTGGCAATGTACACAACCAAATGGATCCACTCACACTTTCTACATGAACATTTCAATAACATTGGCTACATATTTCATATTGCGTTACCGCATTTACTGTCTCTACTCATGTTGTTTCATCACTATTAATTTAGGCTCTCTGCCCCTTAAAGTCCTCAAAACTGAAAGAAATTAACTATTGTCAGTTTAAATTCATGTAGATAGTTCTTTATAGGAACACTATGCTTAAGGTAAACATTCTTTATTAACTGGGCTAAACAACTGTCTTACACTTTTTTATTCCCAGTGGAGCTAAAATTTTAAAATACCCAAACCTGTTGCTGTCAGTGATAGTCATAAAGCACTAAGTAGATATGTGTTAAATGTTTGTTGATTGGTTGAAAGACTTGTGCATTCATAGTGGTAGGATCTGTTGTAAGCATAAAAGGTAAATTAAGTGATTGCTTAGGTGTTTAGAAACACAGTGATGAATATGTATATTTAACTTCTTTTTCTGACCTAACTCCTGCTCATTAAGATTGTCTTCCTGGAAGGGATTCAGTAGAGGAGGCTAAAGTGTCCCCAGTTGCTTTTCTTCTTCAAAACCTGGTATCTGCTTTGGATTTAGCTGAGAAAGTTGTCCTTCCCTCTTTCTTGGTAGTTAAATAGTGACCTCATGCAGTCAGGAGTGGCAAATTGGATTGGAAATTGCCTTGAATGGTTTGGCAAGAACTGTATTTTTTTGGGGGCTGTGGGCAGAGGAAAGTCCTGTCTACAGGCCTCTATTTCTTCTTTTCTCAGAATACCTTCCTGTTGACTCATTGGAAATCATAACCAAAAGCAGAAGGAGCAGTGGAAAGACGGCTGCCAGCCCAGGGCTTGGCTTCTGTTGGGGCAGATGTTTGGGGACTGAGAGAATGCTGGCTCTAAAGAGTTGTGAGACCTTTGTAGTAGAAGGAAATATTATTATTGTGGTAGGTGTTTATCCATAAGGTAAAAAGAACTAGTGTGTTGCTTTTAAATCAGAACATAAGAAAACTAAACATATTTTTCTGGAATAAGATTATTGCTATTCTAAATTCTGAGGCAGAAGGAAATGAGGAATAAAAAGAAGGAATAGGACAAAATTAGAAAAGGAAAAATTGAAAAGAAGAGGAAAAAACCCTGTGATCATTAAACATAGAAAAAGTCAAAAAGAAATAAAACTTAAATAAAAAAAGTCTCACAGATGTGCAGTTGTCATTATTAATGGGGCATTTTATTGTAAATAACATGTACATTTCATATTGCCTTTCAGATGGCTAAAAGGGAATAAAAATTACCTTCTACTTCCCAAACCAAACTCACTGCCTTTGAGTTGGATCTGACTCATAGCGCCTCATTGGGTTTCTGAGGCGGAATCACTACAAAAGTAGATTGCCCAAACTTCCTTCCGATGGGTTTGAACTGCCAGCCTTCTGGTTAGCAGTCAAATGCCTTAGACACTACGCCACCAGAGCTGTTATATAACAAAATGCTTTTTACAGGCCTGAAGGCATATTGCTATATCATTAAGTTTGGTAGTGCTTGTTGATCAGTGATTGTTTGAAAAGTTAGTGTTTGACAATAGCTTGACATTCTCCCTTTTTTAAAAAAACAGATTCTCCAAGAATTTTTTTTTTTTTTTTAATTTTGTGATTTGGGTGAAAGTTTACAGAGCAAATTCATCTTCCATACAGTTCAAATACACTTTGTCTCATGACATTGACTGCAATTTCCCACAATGCAACAGCTTCCCTCCCACTTCCTCCCCATAGCCACCTCTTCCCTGTATCCTTCCCTCCCATGCACTCCTGCCGCCTGAGCTGTCTCCCTGTGCATACACAGCCCTTCTATTCTCCCACGATTGATCCCTCCAAGGAGTGTATCTATCTAATGTAAATGTTCAGCCCATATGCTTGTCTTTTGTTTGGCTGGAAGCCACAGGAAACCCACAAAATGTTTTTTAGGCAGATTTGGTCTTTATCATTTTATTGAAATATAATTTATGTACAGTGAAATACACAAAACTAAAGTGACATGGGTCAATGCATTTTTTTTTTTCAGTGTTCCCTCCCCTCCCCTCCTACCCCTGATAACCAACAAAGAAAGTTTCCCTCCATATGTAAACTTTTCCTTGATCCTCCTCAACAATGAACCAACCAACACTATATTTGTCCTTCTGTGATTGATTTATTTCACTCAGTATAATGTCCTCCAAATTCATCCATATTATGCGGTGTTTTGCAGACTCTCCATTATTCTTTAGTGCAGCATAGCATTCCATTATGTATATGTACCATAGTTTGGCCCTCTACTCTTCTGCTATAAATCTTAGAGATAAGTCCCTTACCAGATAAGTAATTATCAGCAAGTATGAATTTGTTGCTGTCATTTTTGTTATGTGCTTTTTCATGGTGTCGATTTCTTTGTTCCATGTAATTTTCTGTGCTGAGCTCGTTTTGTTTATGAATGGTGTTATCACTTCCTTCATTGCTATTGTTTTAGTATTTGCTGAATATTTATGCTAGTCCTCTTTTTTGATGTGAAGGTTTATCATTTTTCTTTGAGGTTACCCTGTGATTTATAGTTTTCTTCCCAAGTGTAGAACAGTCTGTTCTATCTTGTAGTTGTCTTGACTTCCCTACCACCTAGAAGTTCTGTAACAACACAGTTTTTTCCCTCTTTTTGGTTTGTTCTCGTTTTGATGTCTCTGGTTCCCTGTTTACAATCTTGTAGGCTTATTTATGTTGGATACTTCCATCGCTGGGTTGGTTTCTGGGTTATATCATTATGTGTGTTAATGGTCAGTTGTTGTTGGCTATTGTTGCTTTTCTGTCCAAAGGACACTCTTTAGCATCTCTTATAAGGTTGGTCTGCTTTTAACAAATTCCCTTAATTTCTGCTTATCTGGAAATGTCCTAATTTCACTATCATATTTGAGGGACAGTTTTGCTGGGTACTTAATTCTTGGTTGGAAATTTTTCTCTTTCAGTTTTTTATATATACCATCCCATTGTCTTCGTGCCTGCATCATTTCTGTCAAGAAATGCGAGCTTAGTCTTATTGGTAGACCCTTGTAGGTACTTTTTGTTTTTCCATGCTGCTCTCATGATTCTTTCTTTGTCTTTGGTTTTGGTGAGTTTGATGATGATATGTCTGGGTGATTTTCTTTTGGGGTCTGTCCTGTTGGGGGTTCGTTGGACTTCCTGAATGGATACATTCTCATCTTTCATCATACCAGGAAAATTCTCTTCTAACAAATCTTTTGACAATTTTCTCTGTGGTTTTATTTGTATCTTCCTGTTCTGGAATTCCAATGACACGTAGGTTATTCCTTTTGATAGTATCCCACATGAACCTTAGTAGTAGTAGTAGTAGTAGTAGTAGTAGTAGTAATAGTTATGTGCCATTGAGTTGGCCCTGACTCATACCAACCCCTCTTTGGGTTTCTGAGGCTGTATGACCACGGAAGTAGATTGCCCAGCCTTCCTTCTGAGGAGTGGCTGGTGGGTTTGAACCGCCAGCCTTCTGGTTAGCAGTCACGTGCCTTTGGCACTATGCTACCAGAGCTCCTACATGAACCTTAGGCTCTCTTCATTTTGTTTTGATCTTTTTTCTGATTTATCCCTTTCCAAGAAGTGTTCTGGTATTTGCCTTCAGTCTCCCTAATTCTGTCTTCCATCGATTCAGTTCTGCTCCTCTGCCCATTCAATGTCTTATCTATTTCTGAAAATTTAGAATTAATCATCTGGATTTCTGTGTGTAGATTTTGTATCATTTCTAATTTTTCATTTATTTTGTCATTTTGTTCTTTTATTGTCTTTTGAAATTATTTTAGCGTTTTCTCTGATCTGTCTCTCAATTCATTGAAGATACCTAAATATAATTCTTTTGAATTCCTTATCATTCAGGGAGCTCCTGTGCTATGTCTTCCTCAGGGATGTGTTTTGGGTCTGTATCCTGGTCCCTTGTTTCTCCTGCTTTATCTTGCTTCTTTGTATGAACTGTGATGCTCTGTTGTCTCTGAGGCATTGGGATGTTTTTGTGTTTATATTTAATTGGTGATTGTATGTTGGAGTGATTTTCCCACAATTTTTTTTTTTTCTTATTTTGTTTGTATGTTATCTATGCAAGCAGGATACAATGCTGTGCTCCTCTAATTGCTAGTGGGCAGCACTTCTGTTCTCACCACCTGTCTCTTTTCCTATTGTCTGCATCTCGTATGTCCCTGCCGACCTTGGTAAACAGAGCCTATTCTTAGGTCCTTGGAATCTGAATGAGAATGCTATCACTTTAAAATCCAAAATGGTTGCTACTTGTAGAGATTCAAAATGGCTGCACCCTTGGTCACTTTAAATATCCAAAATGGCTGCCACTTATAAACATTCAAAATGGGTATGCCCTCAGTCACTTTAAATGTCCAAAATGGCTGCCATGTTTAAACAATCAAAATGGCTGCGCCTTCCGGACAGTGGAAAGTCAACAGCTCAGGTTGTCTCCCGCCTTGCTGTTTCCTTTCCTAGACATAGGTCACCAGTGCAGTCATCCCTGCAGCCTTTGGTGACCAGGGCTGATCTTTAGTGAATTCTCAGGTCTTAACACCACTTGGAAATATTCAGGCTGTTGGTCCCATCAGAGTAGCTGACAGTCTGCAGCTCTGACCTCTCTGTACTCAGTGTTTTTGTTCAGGTTTTTCCACTTTTTGTTGTTGTTGTTATGTGCCGTCAAGTCAGCCCCGACTCATAGCGACCCCTCCTTGGGTTTCCGAGGCAGTATCACTACGGAAGTAGGATTGCCCAACCTTTCTTCCGAGGAGTGGCTGGTGGGTTTGAACCGCCAGCCGTCTGGTTAGCAGGCAAGTGTCTTAGCCACTATGCTACCAGAGCTCCCGGTTTTTCCACTAGTTGGTGCCTAATCCACTTCTCTATAGTTCCTTTCAAAGCTCAGGGCTCCAGGATTATCTTCTGTATCTCTGTCAATTGGTTTTTCTTTTCTTTGTTGAAGAGGGTCTGTTGCTTGTCTGCCTATTTCTCCATCTTACCGAAAGTCCCTAAGACAGTAATCTTTAAGGAGCCTTGATGGTGCAATAGTTAAGCATTCAGCTGTAAATCAAAAGGTGGACAATTGGTACTCACCAGCCGCTTCGTAGGAGAAAGATGTGACAGTCTGCCCTACGGGGCAGTTTTCTTATCTTACAGGGTTGCTATGAGTCAAAATTGACTGGACAACAAGGGGTTCGGTTGGTTTGGGAATGTTTTCAGAAGCAAACTGCCTCATTTCTCCTGTAGACTGTAATACGTGGACATGTGCAAAAGAGGCAAGGAGGCCGCTTCTTCTGACCTTCTCTAACGCCACAAGAGGAAGACAGAATCACTATCAGTAGCCCAAGGCCTATTCCTGCAAGGTCAGATATGCTGCCTCGCTCAAGCCGTTTCAAAAACCCTGACACCAACCCTTCCTCTCATAGTCCTCACCACCTCTCTGCTGGGTTTGATGATTTGCTGCAGTGGCCACACAGAATTCACAGGTTATGGGGTTTATTAGGGAAGCAGCAGGCTACAACTCAAGTTCAGGAACATGCTCAGGCTGTCAGCCCGTTGTTTCTCAGCCGACAGTCTCTGTCCCAGCAGTGCGTGTCTCTCGTGTCTCACCCGCAGTGAGAGATTCCTTCTGCCTCTAGGAGGGCTCCTTTTGAGTCTGACAGACTGGCAAACTAACCAATCCCAACATCAGAATTCTATACACCTGAGAGAGAGAGAACTTCTCAAAAGATTGCTTCCTGCTTCTCGCAACAAAAATACTCCAGGTGGATAATTTTAACAATCAGAAGCTACTCAGTTGCTGGTGGCAAATTCCACCATGGAGTTTACAAAGACTTATGGCTAGAAAAGCCATACCAGGTAATTTACTACACCACAACATGGTAACATAATTCAGAGGCTAATCAAAGATATGCAGTGAAAAGTTTATCTCCTTACTCCTGTCCTCAGCCACCCAGTCATCTTTCTTACATGGAACTGTTCTAATAATTGTGTACCCCTTCCAGATACACTATGCATAATGGATTTATTTTGTTGTTTAGAAGTGATATCACACTATATATCTGCTTGGCATCCTAATCTTACACCACATGAATAATACATTAACATGCCTCACTTTTTCCCCCACAGTTTCATAGTTTTTCGCTGTATAGATTTTAACATATCACTGGCCCTCTCATTCTTTTGTGTTATAAACAATGCTACAGTTACCAATGTTTTGTGTATACCATTGTGTATGTGTGAGTATTTTTGCAGGATAGATGTCTCAAAGTGGAATTTTTGGGTCAAAGGAAATATGCACAGTTAGCTTAGATAAATATTGTTAATTTGCTTTCCTTGGAGGTTTATATGTCCATCAGTAATGTATGAGAAGGCTGCTTTCTGCATAATTTCACCAATCTAGAGTATTATTTTTTAAAAATTTATATTTACCAATTTCATAGGTGAAAATGATACTGTAGTTTCATTTTCTGATTCTAGAACTATGAGTGAAGTTGCACATCTTTATATATGTTTGAAAGCTATTTGTGTTTTTTTTTCTGTGAACTATTTTGGCAGTGTACTTTGTTCATTTTTCTATTAGAATATTGGTCTTTTTCTTAATGATTTTTAGGAGTTCTTTATATATTGAGGAAATTGGCCCTTTATATGCCATATGTGGGGGAGCTCTGGTGGCATAGTGCCTAAGGCATTGACTGCTAACCAGAAGGCTGGCGGTTCAAACCTACCAGCGACTCCTCGGAAGGACAATTGGGCAGTCTACTTCTATAGAGATACTGCCTCAGAAACCCAAGGAGGGGTCACTATGAGTCAGGTTCAACTTGACGGCAGTGAGTTTGGTGGTTTTTTTTTGTTTTTTAATTTTGCTATGTGTATGGTAAATAGTTTCTTCAGTTTGTCCTTAACTTTTATTTTGTTTAAGGCACTTTAAATAACTTAGAATTTTAAAACATTGAATTTTTTATCTTTTATTTTTAGCTTTTTGGTTTTGTGCCATTTTTAGAGTTCTTGCCTATAAGATTGTATAAAAACATTTCTCCACATTTCCTTCTAGTATTTTTAGGATATGAATAATTTTAATTTAAACTTTTGATTGATTTGAATTAATTTTTGTGTGAAGAGTGAGGCAGAGGTTCTGCTTTATTATTTTTCCAGAAAATATTTGAACAATATCTTAAATTTTGATTATTGGCAATGGCTGTCTATGGAAATTTCTCTGGAGTTTGCCATACGCTGTATAGAACCTGTGAACTGAGATCTTAACTTTCTTCAGAACAAAGCAGCTTCAGATATTGAAGATTTTTGAAGCATATGACTTACATATTCTTTTAGGGAAATTGGCAAGAATCTTCCAGGGTGCTTTCAAGCAAGTTAGATTGTGATTTTAAACAGATTAATAGTGTGTGATGGAATTGGCAGTAAGAAAACCAATTTTGGATGAACAGTTTTTGACATGTATACTGTGAAGAGATGAATAGACTTGCCAAACTAACATAATTTTTGTTAAAGGAGAAATCAAATTCGGATTTGAAAATTCTATGACTGACTTTCTTTATCAATATTTCTGAGTCTTTTAATGAGTGCTGTGACATTAAGCTCTGGTGATGTAGTGGTTAAGACATTTGGCTGTCAACCAAAGTTTGATGATTCAAACCCACCAGCTGCTCCGTGAAGGATAGATGAGGCAGTCTGCTTCTATAAAAATTTACAGGCTTGGAAACCCAGAGGAGGTTGCTGTGAGTTGGAATCAACTTGATGGCAGTGAGTTTGGTTTGGAGTTCGGTGACAGTAAAGAAGAAGGGGCTTAATGGTCAAATACATTTCAGAAATATTGGGTTAACCATATTAAACAGGTTATTTAATTGGAGAATTACTTAGAATTTTTATCAGGGGCTTTTAAATTCTGTGTCTCAAATGGGAGAGAGAGTGTATGTAATATTTTTATGCTCATTTTACCATTAGACTCTTCTCATAGATCATTTTATTTCTAGTGTTCTAGGGTATACTAATTTGGGAAATGATATTCTCTATCAGAGTAATGGCTCTGGTGGACTGTTGCAAGTAAGAATTTGGGATGTATTCCTGGTTAGTTCTCGATGATTTTATGGTTTATCTATAGTTTCTTTTCTCTGTTGAGTTCTTATGCTCTTGGCTTATAGAGGTTGAAGTAAAGCCAAAATTGTGCTAATTGGCTAGAACTGTATAATTGATGAACTGTAGTTAGTGAAAATGACTCGTCGGCATCCAGATAAAACAAAAGAGAAAAAGTGATGCTTAGGAGCTAACATGAACTCCCTAAGAAAAACCCTGTCACATTAACATCATTTCCTTTTGTACAGGTCGCCAAATTGGTAGGACAGAGAAAAACACAGTGTATGTAGATTTTAGCAAAATGTTATAAGTATGTATTGTGATACTTTTGCACGCAAGTTGGACAAATGTGGGCTAGATTGTAGTCTAATTAAGAAGATTTGTAACTGGTTGAATAAAATATATTCAGAAATAGCTGCTAGATGAGAGTGACTGCTTAATGGGAATGGAGTTTCTTTTTGATTGACAAAAATATTCTGGCATTAGGTAGTGGTGTGGTGATGGTTGTACAGCATTATGCATATGCTAAAAACCATGAATCATACACTTTAAAATGGTTAAAATGGTGAATTTTGTGTTATGTGAATTTTATCTAAAAAAAATCTATAAGATTTTAACTCAAAGAGATCTCTAGGGCATATTATATATAAAACGTTTTTATTCAGACTTATGGAGGGCATCAGTCATATGTTGATCAAATTTGGGTTTGACCTTTTGCCAAGAGGGATAGTTAATATACTGCATAACAAATTCTGGTTTCAAAATGCCCTTAGTCTGCTGATGAAATCTAATAGTGATGAATGTGACATCCTGTACTGGGGTTCAAAAAATGGGATGTCTAAGTTTAGGATATGGAGAGAAGTGATTAACAATAGCATTAGTGGAAAAGGAAAACAAAAAGAAACAAACCTAGGATTTTCATTAGCTCTTTGATAGAAATGTGGTATAAAGGAAGAAATGGTTCCATTGTCCTCTGATCAGGTCCTACTGATCAGAGCCTAGTTGAAGTTGATACTCAGTTTTGGAGGCTATACTTTCAGAGGAACCTTGATAATATAAAACAGGGATGCTATATATGTGGTAGAATCTTTCACACCCACAGCAGGCACTGATAGATCAAGATACTCTTTCCCACCAGCCTCAGAATCCTTCTTAAAGTAGGATCTAGAGCCACTCCCAATCAGCAGGTGTTGGTCCATTAGTTGAGGCTGACCAGGATGATAAAGGGTCTATAATGATATAATGTATGAGAAGTAATTGAAAGGATTGAGGTTATTTAATGTGAAAACAAGATTAAGAGAGAACAGAAAATCAAAGGCACACAGAAGCTTAACCTCTCATCCAGTGTAGAAATTCATTCAACTGTTCTATTAACATTTTCTCTGCATTATTTAAAAATTCCTGAAAAATGGAAGAAAGATTCCGTTTGTCCTGTGTGGTATCAGGGGAACTGAACTAGGCAGTAGATACCTGTTTAATATGTGGAAGAATTTCATAACAACAAGGAATTTCCACAAAAAATGTCTTAGCTGCTTTGGGAAAGCTACATTGTAGAAGGTATTCAAGCATAGACAAACTCTGTAACATTTTATTGGAAGATTATGGTCCAACCTAAGTATTATGTTAAGTCTTTTAAAGCAATTTTTATTTTCATTTCTTACCTTACTAAATGCTGTTCTTATTTTGAATAATTTGATAATAGTCCATGCTTATTTTTTTTCTGACATGGCTAAGGAAGTTGGGGAAAAAAATACCAGTAAAATAAATTGTTATTTGAAAGCAAGTAAAAAAACTTTTTTGAGCTCCCCCATTGTTGAGGACATTCAGGTGGAGTTGGAAAAGATGCCAGAGGGCTTACAGGTTTATCGGACAGACAGGCCATAAATACATGAGAAGTTACACAACAGCAGAGAATGAGAGATCTAATGTCATAAGGCAATATATAACTGCCAAGAAAATGATGCAAAAAGTTAATATGTGAGAGTTTAGATGAGCGAAAGATTACTTTATGGCTAGGTTTTGCAAGATAAGCTGAAATTGTATGGGAGAGAAGGGAAAGCATAACTACGTATATACTGCATGGTTTAAAATCAGGAAAGGTGTGTATCAGGGTTGTATCCTTTCACCGTACTTAATCAGTTTGTGTACTGAGCAAATAATCTGAGAAGCTAGATTATGAAGAAGAATGTGGCAGCAAGATTAGAGGAAGACTCATTTACAGCCTGTTACATGCAGATAACACAGCCTTGCTTGCTGAAAGTGAAGAGAACTTGAAGCACTTACTGATGAAGATTAAAGGCTATAGCCTTCAGTATAGGTTGCACCGGTAAAGAAAATAGAAGTCTTCACAACTGGACCAATAAGCAGCATCATGATAAATGGAGAAAATATTGACGTTTTCAAAGATTTCATTTTACTTGGATCCACAGTCAGCGCCCCAGTAGCAATCAAGAAATGAAATGACATATTCTGTTGGTAAAAGATCTTTTTAAAGGACTAAAGTGTGCTTGACCCAACCCATAGTATTTTCAGTCATCTCATATGCATGTGAAACCTGAACAATGAATAAGGGAGACCGAAGAAGAATTGATGCGTTTGAATTACGGTGTTGGTGACCTGTATTGAATATACCGTGGAATGCCAGAAGAATGAGCAAATCTGTCTTGGAAGAAGTACAGCCAGAATGCTCCTTGTAAGCGAGGATGGTGCAACTTTGTTTTACATACTTTGGACATGTTATCCGAAGCACCAGTCCCTGAAGGAAGGACCTCATGCTGGTAAAGTAGAGGGTCAGCAAAAAAGAGGAAGACCCTCAATGAGATAGATTGACACAGTGGCTGCATCAGTATGCTTAGATACAGCAACAGTTGTGAGGGTGGCGCCGAACTGGGCACTGTTTGGTTCTGATGTACATAGGGTTGCTATAGATCAGAACCAACTGGACAGCATCTAACAACAACATTTAATTTAATCTCAGCAGCATATGCTGTTGTGAAGAAAAAATTCATGGCTCAAATTGTCATATTTAAAGATTTTATGGGCAAAATGGGAGCTCTGATGGTAGTAGTGCCTAAGGCATTTGACTGCTAATTAGAAGGTTGGCAGTTCAAACCCACCAGCCACTCCCAGAAGGAAGGTTGGGCAATCTACTTCTGTAGTAATACCACCTCGGAAACCCAAGGAGGGGTCACTGTGAGTCGGATCTGAGTTGACGGCAGTGCAAATGGGCAAAATACTGAATGACACAGGAAGCATCAAAAGAAGATGGAAAGAATACACACAGTCACTGTACGAAAAAGAATTGTTGACCTTAAACCATCTCAGGAGCCCATGATATTGAAAGAACAAGTCCAAGCTGCACTGAAGGCATTGGTGAAAAACAAGGCTTTGGGATTTGACAGGGTACCAAGTGAGATGTTTCAACAAATGGATGCAGCACTGGAAGTGCTCACTACGGCACCCTGGTCTGTTCATTTTGTGAACTTTTCTTCCTTTTAACTGGGTTATACTTTTTAATTTTTTTCTTTTTGAATTTTGACCTGTGTAAATACGTTGCTTATCCAAGGAGAAAAAAATAAATTCAGGTTGCACCTCCTCTAGGAAGCTTACCCAACATTAACTCTTAGCCAGGTCTAAGTTAGATGTTCCTCTTGTATTTCTGAAGTTCCTTCAGTGTATCTTTAGTATAGCTTTTCACAATGCATTATAAGTTATCTTACACTTTTTTCTTTCCTACTATAATCGCCGACTCGACGGCACATAACAACAACAACAACAACAACAACTATAATGTGAGCCATATTTACTCACTGTGAAGATGAAGACTATACCATTTTTGACTTTCATCATTAGCCCCTACTCCTAATGTGTTCTCATTAAGTATTACAAAAATAAAACCTCACTGCTGTTGAGTCGGATCCGACTCATAGCGACCCCTCCTTGGGTTTCCGAGGCAGTATCGCTACGAAAGTGGATTGCCCGACCTTCATTCCAAGGAGTGGCTGGTGTGTTTGAACCACCAGCCTTCTGGTTAGCAGTCAAATGCCATTAAATATTAGCTTTGAAAATTAAATTTTTGACATTCAGCCTCTCCTTGTTTCCTCAGGGATCTAGCAGCTGCCTCAGGGACCCGGGGAATTCCTTATGCAAAGAAATATGTACCTGTTTTCTGCCTTAGAAAGGACTCTTATCAGTTTCTTTCCTCAAGAGCTCTTGACTAGGCTGTAGCTGCTGAAACTTAGCTATCATCTAACCCAATGTCAAGCTTTTTCTTTTTTCATTTAAGGCTAAAAGGTCTTTTGTGCTTCATGATTTGTGACAGACTAGAGATAGATGGCTAGATAGCTAGCTAGAACATGGTACTATTTCACCTGGCTGTGGATCTGAGGACTTGGTCTAGAAGTAGTTAATCCTATTTAGTAAGTTTACTAAAGAAGACTGATAATGTGCAACTGTTAAGTGCTTAGTTGCTAACCAAAAGATTAGTGGTTCAAACCCACTCACCAGCTCCCTGGGAGAAAGACCTGGCAGTCTGCTTCTGTAAAGATTACAGCCTGAAAAACAATCTGAAGCAGTTCTGTTTTGTTCCATGAGTCACTGTGAATTGAAAATTGACTTGATGGCACCTAGCAACAACACCAGATGGTGCTCAGGTGTATGGGTAGTGGTTTAGTAGAATACTAATTGTGGGGAAGGACAGCCAAACTTAGGATGTTTTTAGCAAAGAGAGAGTAACCCTGGAGTTTGGGGGCCTTTGCTGTGCAAGAAGGGTGTGGTACCAGAGGAGTTGTTCCTGGAGGAACTGAATCTCAATGCTTTGGAGTAGTCAGTTCCGGCGGCATTGGTATGTTCCCCTTCTGTATTGCACAGAGCTGGGAAACCACTGAAGTCATGTGTTCTGCAGAACTTGTTCAACTGGTTTCCGCCTCACAGACCCCTAATTCAGATTCCCACCCTGATTTTTTTCTACATATGCTCTTGGTCTGGGCTTGTTTTAAGGCTTACCACGGTAGAGTTCTGGTATAGTCATTTCTTTGTCTTGTTTCATAGTGGAGTAGGTAGGGCCAAGTATTTACTCCCTTTGAAAAATGTTATCAGTAGGACAAGGTAGACAGGTATTAATGCAAGTTACTAAGCAAGTGCTGAGCATCACACTCTAGAAGTTGATACATTTCTGGTGATCTGTCTATCTCATACACATATACGTATATGCATATATCACTACCATTATTTAGAGTGTACTAGTAGTTCTTGGAAAAAAGACCTGGAGATTTACTTCTGAAAAATCAGCCATTGAACACCCTGTGGAGCACAGTTCTACTCTGACACAAAATGGGGTCACCATGAATTGGAATCAGTTCCATGACAACTGGTTACTGGTTAGTGCTATGTATATATTATCTCATTTAATCTTCACAACAACTTTATGAGGATAGGTACTGTTCTCAATCATGTTTTATAGACAGGAAACGGAAGTTTAGAGACATTAGATTCTTGGTCATTCTTACTTCCTTCTCTTTTTTTCTCAAGGAAGAAATATGTTCCTTTCCATAGCTTGTTCCCACCTATACTCTTCAGAGCCTTACTTTCATTTTTACATTTTAAATATTTTTATTTATTTATTTATAAAATTTTTGTGATTTGGGTGAGTGTTTCCAGAGCAAGTTCTTTTCCATGCAGCGGTTCGTACACACTGTGTTTCATGACATTGACTACAATTCCCCACAGTGCAACAGTTCTCTTCCCACTTTCTCCTGTACTTGCTTCTTTCCTGTATCCCTCTTTCTTCTGCATTCCTGACCCCTGAACTATCTCTTTGTGCAAATACTGCCTCTCTGTTCTCCCATGATTGATCATTGTAAGTAGTGTTATCTACCTGATGTAAATGTTCACCCTATATGCCTGTCTGTTGTTTGGCTGGAAGCCACAGGAGTGAATTCAAGTCCAGACCTGAAGGGTAACTAGGGGCCATAGTCTTGGGGCTCTCACCAGGCTCTGTCAGACCGGTCAGCCCTGGTCATTTTCATGGTTTTGAATTTTGTTCCACATTGTTCTCCCACTTCATCCAGAATCTTCTGCACTGATCCCTTTCTGAGTGGTTGACAGTGGTAGCTGGGCACCATCAGAGCCTTACTTTCTTTTCTTCTTTCTTTCTTATATCCTTAATTCCACATTCACTTTTTTTTTTTTCCTTGCAGGCTGCAAACGTGCTACTTCTTCAGTCTTAAAAAGAAAAAAGATACCTTTCTGGGACCTGCTATCATTTCAGACTAACTCTTTCTCCTGTTATCCAAATTTCTCTTCTTTCCTTCTTATATTTCTTCAAAAAGAAATCTACATTTGTTGCCTCTACTTCCCCATGTTTAGTTACTTTTCTAGTTATTATAACCTGACTCCTGCTTCACTAGAAGGCTGGCAGTTCAAACCCACCAGCCACTCCTTGGAAGGAAGATGAGGCAATCTACTTCCATAGTGATACTGCCTCGGAAACCCAAGGAGGGGTTGCTATGAGTCGGGTCCAACTCGACGGCACATAACAATAACAACAACCTGCTTCACCACTCACTCCACTAAGACTCCACTTGTAGGGGTGACAGATGATCACTTTCCTTATTTGCCACATCCTTTTCCGTTTCCACCCATCTCTTTGCAGCATTGAAGGTGGTGTGGCTGGCTTTCTGAAATCGTTTCTCTCCGTGATTTGCCATCATGGGATTCTCTCCCAGTTGGTTCTTATTCTACTAGTGACTGTCTTTCTCTGTAACATTCACGTCTTAGATGTTAATGTCTGAGGCACAGTCCTTGATCTCTTTTTTATTTTTCTCTAAAATCTTTTTCTTTGGTGAGCTCATCCATTCTCATGGTGCCTTTTTCAAATCTGTATCTCCAACCTGAACTTTTCTCGGGAGTTTCAGACTTGTATTCCCAACTGCCTGCAGAATTTCACTACCTAGATGTCTCACTGATATTCTAAGCTGACCATGTTTCAAGCATGAATTTATCATCCTTACCTACTTCTAAACCTCTTGGTGTCTCTGGTCTCGTTAATGTGTCATCTTTATTTAGTCATCCATGCCAGAAGTCACCAAATCATCTTTAAAAAATAAAAAGTTTTTCCCTTTGTGGAAGTTTTTGTACGTTTACTATAAAACACACTGGCATTGAGTCAATTCTAACTCATAGAGACCTTTTAGATAGACCCTTTAGTACAGAGTAGAACTGCCCATGGGGTTTCCAAGTCTGTAAATCTTTATAGAAGCAGATTGCCTCATCTTTCTCACAAGGGGCAGCTGGTAGATCGGAACCACCAACATTTAGGTTATCAGCCAGATGCTTTAACCACTGTCCACCAGAACTCCAAATTTATATAGATGGTGCATATTGTTACATTTTCTTCTGGAGCAGTGTGTGAGAATGTGGAGTTCTTCCGCACACTGGACGGTAAGAAGTTGCTATCATTCTTTTTTATTTTTGCTAGTCTGATAGATGATAATGAGATAATATTATTTTAATATTCACTTCTTTGATATAATAGTGAGATGGAGAATTTTTCCCATAAAGGGTAGACCTTATTTCTTGTACTTTGGTCATGTTGTCAGAAGGGACCAATCCCTAGAGAAGGATATGTTTGGTAGAGTAGAGGGTCAGTGAAAAAGGGAAAGACCCTCAACGAGATAGATTGACGCTGGCTGTAATGGTAGTCTCAAGCATGGCATGTTTATAAGGATGGTGCAGGACCAGGCAGTATTTCGTTTTGTTGTACACATAGGGTCACTCTGAGTCGGAACCAACTTGATGGCACCTAACAACAACTCGTTATTTATATTTCTTCTTTTGTGAATTATCTATTTCTAGCCCATTTCAATTTGCCATTTTATTATATATGTACAGGTTTTCCACACTACTTAAAAGCAGAGTGTTCCTATGATATCTTTCATAAGCTGAAAAGGCATAAAGCAAAGAAACAATTACATTAATTTATATGGGAAAACATTTTGAATGTTTGCAGGCCCAAAAAGTAACCTACCCAATAAGACATTAAACCTAAATAACTCTAACACACACCTATGCTTCACTTACCAGTGTGGTTGAGTTCCAGAGACCAGGTTGTTATGTGAAACTTGGTGTTATGTGAAATTGGAGGATGACTACATCAGATCAC
Organism: Orycteropus afer afer; assembly: GCF_000298275.1. NCBI lineage: Eukaryota > Metazoa > Chordata > Mammalia > Tubulidentata > Orycteropodidae > Orycteropus > Orycteropus afer. The sequence continues at coordinate 6,898,624 of NW_006921719.1, forward strand.
AATATGGAGGATTACTACATCATTACATACATAACTGCCAAACCAATGAGAATCGTGGCTCAGCCAAATTGACACACAACCTAAACTATTACAGCCAGTGTTGTTCTTGCTTCACACCTCAGCATTTATTACTATCAGACATACATCATTAATGTGCAAAATAGTTGAATAGTAGGTTTTTTACTATTGTCATAAATGTCAAATGTCAGATGAGATGGTTGATAAGTGAGAAGTAGGTGTGTAGTGTTCGCAGACACAGTTCAAAGCTGTGGTGGCTTGGTGCTGAGATGTTGAGTCTAGTTCCTGGGAAGGAGCTTGATGATGCTACTCTTGCTGCTTGGGTTACAGCTGCCTTTTTAATGGCTTGCTGCAAAACAAATGCTGAACGCTAGTTTTTGCCTTTTTTCATAAAAGTGAAAATCCTCCTTGGAGTTCTTTCTGTTAGCAAAAGCAGGTACTAATGTAAGTCTTTCCTAAAGGTCAAGTGGCATAAAGTGAATTTTCGAAAAACTAGGTATACCTGTGTTTGTGTGTGTGTGTGTGTGTGTATGTATGTATATAAATAAACTGGAGGAAAATACTTGGAACATATAATGAAGAACTAATAATCTTCCTGTAGTTTTTTTCCTTTTAATATTTTATTTTATTTCTAAAAATTGCCTGTAGAAGTTTAAATACTTTTTATGTAGCTAATTTATTTATCTTTTCTCCTATGGTTTCTGTTGATGTAGTCACATTTGGAAAGGCCTTCCCCATTTCAAGATTATGTGGCCATTCATCTATATTTTTCCTGCCTTTTTAAACAATGTCTATAATCCGTTTGGTGCTTAGCGTTAGTTATAAAATTGAAGTTAGGTGCTAACTTTGCTCCTCCCCCCAGTTGTTTGTGAAACCTTCACCTCCCTCACTTACCCTACTAACTCCAATCTCCCATCATCTAATTGATTGTCAAATCAGATCAATTCCACCTTTGAAATCTCATCATTTTTCTTTCCATTCCCTCCCATGGTCCTAGTTAAAGACCTCATTGTCTCTGGACTGGATTTCTGAAATAGTTGCTTAATATTTGTCTCTTGAATCTATTTTCTATGCTGCTGTCATAGTTACTGTTTAAGTCTCAGATCTAACCCACCCATTCGTGTACTTTTAAAATCTTCCATGGTTTCCATTGCCTGCAGGTTAAAGCACTAACAATATCCTTAGCAGTACATTCACGACATTTTATAGCCTGGTCTTTTTCCCAATATATCCTAGCTATTCCTTTGCCATAATGATATTTCATTGCCTGAATATGTTTTATTTTTTTCCCTCATGCCTTTTTTGCCCTTTACTTATGCTGTTTCCTTTACCTTTTTCCCATTTTTCACCTTTCTAAATACAATTAATCTTTCAAAGCCTGATTCAAATAGCATCTCCTATTGTAGTTAGTTGCTTAAGCATCTTTGTTTTTAGAGAGTGATTTCCTTGAAGGTGGGGGCTGGTATTGAGCACATATTGTGCCATTCAAAGAGTTACACAGATTAGTCAGTCAGAAATGTTTCCTGAATGCATATATGGCTGTCAGTGTAGATATGTAAATTTTTTGAAAATTGATTTAAAATACATATAAAACTTTATTTTAAAAAGTGGGCTAAATCTGAAAGGTATATAAGAGTTATTTACATAATGTTATAAGAATTATTATAAAATTATGTAACAGTGTAACAGGCTTTTGTATAAAACACTAAGTGTCGACCTCACTCTTAATACTTACTATACCCCTGCTCTTGGCGCTTGATAGAGTAAGGGTTGATTGTACGGTATTATGGTGTGGGATCACGGTTCAGGAAGCCAGCTTCAAAACTTGAGCTTTTGTTAGTGAGTGTTCAGTAGTTAGTGGTGGCTGTTTTATTTCTTTCTTTTCTTTCTTATTTATTTATTTTTTTTAAATTTTCGCAATGTTCTCTCCCCACCCCTCCTATCCATGGTAACCAACAGAGAAAGTTTCCCTCCATTTATAAACCTTTCCCTGACTTTTTACAATTATGAACTAATACAATATTTGTCCTTCTATAACTGATTTATTTCACTCAGCATAATGTCCTCCAAGTTTATCCATGTTACGTGGTGTTTTATAGATTCTACATTATTTTTTAGTGTGGCATAGTATTCCATTGTGTGTTTGTACCATAGTTTGTCTATCCATTCTTCTGTTGATGGGCACCTAGGTTGTTTCCATCTTTTTGCTGTTGTGAATAGTGCTGTGATGAACATGGGTATGCATGTAATCTGTTCTTGTCCTGGCTCTCACTTCTTTGGGATATATGCCAAGTAATGGGATTGCTAGGAGCTCTGGTAGCATAGTGCCTCAGGTGGTTCAAACCCAACAGCCACTCCTCAGAAGGAAGATGGGGCAGTCTACTTCCATAGTGATACTGCCTTGGAAACCCAAGGAGGGGTCGCTATGAGTTGGGGCCGACTCGATGGCACATAACAACAATGGGATTGCTGGGTCAAATGATACTTCTAATTCCAACTTTTTGGCTGTTGTTTTTGAAGGAGGCAGTACCACGTAGTGATTAAAACTATGGGCTTTAGACTCATACTAATTTGGGTTTAAAGCTTTGGTTCATCCACTTACTACCTGTGTGATCTTGGGCAGGTTACTTTGCTTTTTTGGAGCCCTTGGTTCCTTGTCTGTAAAATGAGAGCATTAATACTGTTTACCTTGTGGGGTTGTTGTAATGATAGAGTGCGATAATATATATAAAATATTTAGCTTAATAATTCCCACCTGATGTGAGATATTATTTATTTTTGGTGTTATTTATATTGAGAATGAACCATTAACATGTTATTGTTTTCCTGTTTAGTAGTGGGGTTTCGTATCTGATGTCACTTTCCTATAATTTTCAGTTGAGTTAGGTCTGCTAAAGCTGTTCTGGGATTGAACTTGGGGAGTAGAAATTTGAAACTTTACATGCCTAAGAAGTCTACTCTTTACTTCAACTCTTAATGAGAAATATAAGAATTTTGCTGCTGTGTGGTTTGTGGCTGTGGCTGGGTGTCCTGATCACATGTAAGATGTGCTGATGTCACCACTTGATAGGATATTCTCAGAACTTTTAAAAAAAAGTTACAAGTTAAAACATTTGTATTTGTTTGCTAATGAAGAAAAAATAGAAAACCACATTGTTGCAGATGTGATTTTCTACAGACCTGATCAAGTGGTCCCCCTCTTAAAATCCTTCAGTCAGGGGACTTTCAACTCATTTACCTCATGTGACAGAGTAAAACTGCCCCATGTGGTTTCCTAGGCTATAATCTTTACAGAGCAGATTTCCAGGTCCTCTGCAGAGCATTTGAACTACCAGCTTTTCAGTTGGAGGGCTGCTAATCATTGTGCCAAGGAGCCCTGGTGGCGCAGTGGTTAAGCACTTGGCTGCTGACTGAAAGGTCAATGATTTTGAACTCCATGGGAGAAAAGACCTGGTGATCTTCTGTAAAGATTACCCATTGCCATGGAATCAGTTCTGACTCATAGTAACCCTAGAGCATAGAATAGAACTGCCCCAGAGGCAGGCTGATTCAGCCAGCTGACTTTTCTATCTTCACTTTCCAATGTTCCCCTTGTATATTACCTTTCAGCAGTGGCAGCACTGAGCCTTTCACCTGCTTTTTCATGCCTCCCTGCCTTTTTACATGGCATTTCTTCTGTTTGGAGACCCCTGCCTTGACCATTTGGTAAACTCCTTTTCATTCTTCAAAATCAATTCGTATTTGTGGTTGATGTGAGGCTGGAAGAGACATTAATATTTTGGATAACAATTAGGATCCCAAAAGATGCTGACATTAGGGACAGCAGATTGAATCTAACATTCAGAAATATATTAGGAATGTTTGCAGATAATGATTCTAGTATGTGATTATAGAGATATGGTCTAGCAGCCGTGTATTTGGAAAAAAATATTAAAGGTTTTTGTCAGTTGGAAAAGTGTAATATGTCTCACAAAGTGATGTAATCTATGGCTTTGTTTGTGGTTATGGAATGTTTAGAAGGAAGAAGGTGCTAGTCCTATTTGGGGTTAGTCAGACCATACTCGGAACATAGTGTTCAGTTGGAGAATGTCCAGAGGTGAGCACCCAAGGTATTAGGGGTCTTAAGAATCATATCTAAGGCTACTTGTAATACTAGCTCACATTTTGAGTGCTCACTCTTTGTCAGGCACTGTTCTTAGCATGTTATGTGTATTATCACTTAATCCTATGAGGTAGATGCTGTTCGTTCTTTCTTTTTATGAAGAGTCCTTTGAAGGAACTGGAATCAATTGGAATCAGCATGTGACTGACTCTTCAGATGAGGGGAAAGGAGGAAATGTACAAATATGTTTTCAATAACCAGCCAAGCATAGTAGTAGGTACTTCACCTGAAGTCTTACTTCATTCTCAAAGATCATTCAGTTCCTGGCTCTCATATTTTATGATTTTGTGAGTCATTGGTGCTTGTGGTGATGGTGGTGAGGGGGAGGATATAGGTCAGGTGGGTTGTAGAAGAGGACAGAAAGGAGAGTTCATTATGTCTTTTTGGATTAAAGTCTAAACTTCTCTTAACATTCAAAAGTATAGTGACAGAGCAACCTACTTACTGCTCCTAGTTTTCCAAAGGAGTTTGGTGCTTAATTAACTTACTTATTCTTACCTACAAATCAGGTGATACTCTGTTGTGTAACAGACCTTAGAATGGAAGGTGAACCACTCACGTGGTGACTTGGAATGCAGCTTTGGGTCTTGAGCGGTTGTTTACAGACACTAGTCTGTATTTTGCCTTCACCATACCACAGTTGCCATTTCTTCCTCTGTGCTGACACCTGTGTGATATGCAAAGGATTTTACCCCGCTGTAGAAAGTCTAAGCCTAATCAGGAATGTTTTATAATAATTGGACAAAGGAAGGCAAAGTTATGGGATTGTGGGAAGTGCCACTTGGAGCCCCCTTGATTTTGATAGTAATCTCAGGAGCTCTGGTGGTGTAGAGAAGCTCTGGTGGCATGCCTAAGACATTTGACTGCTAACCAGAATGCAGGTGGCTTTGAACCACCAGCCACTCCTCAGAAGGAAGACTGGGCAATCTACTTTTGTAGAGATACCGACTCGGAAACCCGAGGAGTGGTCGCTGTGAGTTGGAATCCACTCAACGGCTGTCAGTTTTTTTTTTTTTAAACCTCAGAAAAGAGGAGGACCTAAACACCTCCGATAACTGGCTCTGATTCAAGGCAAAAGCATCCACTATGCTATTTACCCATGTAATCTTCCCCTGTGTATTTGCTTCATTTTGAGAAGAATTTTTTTTTTTTCCTCAGAGTACTACTTGCTCGAGGAGCTCTGGTAGCGTAGTGCCTAAGGCACTTGACTATTACCAGAAGGCTGGCAGTTCAAACCCCCTAGCCACTCCTTGGAAGGAAGGTTGGGCAATCTACTTCTGTAGCGATACTGCCTTGGAAGTCCAAGGAGGGGTCGTTATGAGTCAGGTCTGACTCAACGGCATATAACAACAATAACACTACCTGCTCGAGGAGTGTTTTTCACATAGGTTGGAGTTGCTTTAGATTTCTCCCTGTTAATGAGAACCCAAGTCAAACTGTCTCCTGAGAGCTGGGGTTGCCAGGAGTTTGCCTGAATGATTTTATCCATAACCCTTTGTACCAGTAAAATAATGGAGGATGATTATATGACCTGTGTCTTTGAACTGCAACTTTATATTCCATAAGAACCACCCTTTCTTTTCCAAGATGCCTTTCTGGTCTTTAGGCTTTTGCAGACATTATAGTTTGGATTTTGTGTCTTTTACAAATTGGTGTCTAATTTGGTTACTATAGCAACTCTTCTGGAAATGGTTTCTCTTTTTCCCTGCCTCTGACATACCAGTTCTGCTGCCTGAAAAAAAAGCCAGAGGAAAAACTTAGAATCATTAGGTTTAAGAAACAACCAGAAGGTTATCTGGCTCTTCCATATTTCCACCCAGCTTTTCTTTAAAGATCTACTTTGTGTTCAGATAGTGTGTTCACTGCTTAAAACTTAGAATAGATTAGAAAATGAGATTGGGTGACTGACCTATAGAACTTGGGCAGGGGGAAGGGAAATTGTTGTTTTTAAAAGTTTATAAGTAATAGTCTCAGTTTGAAAAGAATTAAACAAGAAATTTTATTCTGAATTATAAAAGTAACAAATGTGCGTGATAAATTCAGACTCTACATTGTATGTTTCTGGTAATTTAAATAATATAAAAAATATATAAATAGTGTCATAAATACATTTATGTAATATTTGACCCATTTTTCTATTGGTAAGTGAGTAGTTTTCTTGAGAATTTTCATCTCTCTCCCTCTTTATCTATCTACCTTCCTACCTATCTGTCTCTGGAGCCTTTGTGGCACAGTGATTAAAGCACATAGCTCCAAACAGAAAGGTCAATGGTTTGAACCCACCAAAAGCTTCACTGGAGGAAGATGTAGCAGTATCCCATAAAGATTTAGAGCCCTGGAAACCCTGTGGGCAATTTTATTCTTTCCTATAGGGTCACTATGGGTCGCAATAGATTGGACAGCAGTAGGTTTTTTTGATCTATCTAGAATGTGAGAAAATATGTAAATATTTCTTCCAGTCTTATTTGCCTTTTAATTTGAACTTCTGTATCAATATCAATAAACATTATAATCAGTATTAATAAATATTATAATGTTTCATTTTTATGTGGGTCTGTTTGGCCAGTAAACCTAGTTTTATTTCAGTCTGAATGCCTCTTTGAAGTTTTTTCATTTGGCTTTTCAATTGATCACTTTGAGGAAGTATCTAGTGTTTTGGGATTTTGTTTTTTCCTTTTTCTTTTTTTTTTTTTTCCATTAAGGTAAAGAATGTGGGGATAACATCAGCCTTGTAAACTTTGAATGGGAAAATTTTAATTCAGGGATTCATAATTTGAGTTTTAAACCAGGAAGTTAATGACATCTCTGAAATTATATATAAAATTTTAGTATATTTTTCTAGGGAAGGGCCTATAATTTTCCTCAGAGTTTTAGAGAGTTTTGTAACTCAAAAAATAGTTAAAAACCATTGGCTTAAATTCTTATCTACATGTCTGTTGGTCAAAAATATATGCAGGTGAACTTTTCTTTGTTTTATCTTGGACTTCCCTGGAATCTCATGAGCAGTCCTGGAAGGGAAAAATATAATATTTTATTCCTTTATCCCTTTGTGACCTCCTTTCCCCCTCAAAAAAGAAAACAAACAAACAAACAAAAAAACCACTTAAGACTTTTATTACTTCCATAGGTGTTTCCCTCACTATTTTACCTGAAATAATTGACTCTGTTTTAGTAACCCAAAACAATCTTTTTTAATTTTTTACAAAACAATCTTAAAACCTGAGTCTAGAAATTCACTGTATGTCCTCAACTCTGAAACTGCAAGAGAATTTCATCAACAAATAGAAGCTTCTGAGCACTTGAAATAGTGACTTCAGTTACACAAATCTTTTCTTGGAAGTTCTTAAACAGTAACTTAAGGACTGAGAGAAAGGGTCTGAAGTTGTTAGAGCAGCCAGGATTTAGGAGCCAGCTGGTTCTTCTGTTGCTGCACAAAGAAAAGTCGAATAGAGAGGAATGTACTATCCACGCTCAGCACTCTCCCAGTCTCTGAGATCTGACTGGGCCTGGGCAAGGACATGTGTAGAACTGGGTCTTGAAAGAGTGTTGCTTACGTTCAACTTAAACTTCCCCAAGGAGTATGGCCATTAAGCTTAAAATCTTTAAGGAAGAGTTCAGGCCTTCTTTGTCTTTTCTCACATCCACTTTCCTTTTGTGCAGGTGGATGGAAGCATGCCTAGGGGAAGACTTGCCTCCCACCACAGAACTGGAGGAGGGACTTAGGAACGGGGTCTACCTTGCCAAACTAGGAAACTTCTTCTCTCCCAAAGTTGTGTCCTTGAAAAAAATCTACGATCGAGAGCAGACCAGATACAAGGTGAGGCCTTTTATTCTTGGTGCTGAGATTTCAGTGAACTTGAGAGAGGTTAGCATACTTTATCCTATGTAACAGCTGTTGAGAAATACATGAAAGTTGTGTTTATTCTAATAAAATAATCGTCTTTCTAATGCCTGACAGAATAAATAGTGGAAAGGCAAGAGTTAGCAGTAAAATAAACCTTCAGCTGTCTATATTTCTGGTAGAATTCTTATGATGGTATATCTTGAAGTTTTCATGGTCTTTGATGTTTATTTCTTAGAGGGCAGAGGCGGTAATTATGGGAATTACTGCTTTAAACTAATTTTAACCAAGAACTGAGATTATTGGCAGATTGGAAGTAGTGGCAACTTTTGGAGAGTTTATTCTGTGAGGTTATTCAGGGTAAAATGGGGAAAGTTATCCAATTTCAGAAAGTTGAGATAAGTGAAAGGTTTTAATTCCTATTGCCGAAGGCCCTTGAAGAGACCACTTACCTGTAAGTTGGGATGTTGACAATGACCACATTCTGTTGTGTATAGAGCCCCCGCTAGGGAACTTTTCACTGAGCTCTGATATGAAAAAAGATGAGCGTAAAAGATAGTGGAGGACTCTGTAACCAAGAGCAAATGTAAGAATGCAAGAGTCAGTCCAAAACTCAGAATGAGTTGAGGCTGAAGACAAGATCAAAATAAATTTTTGTGCTTTCTGTTAAAATTCAGATGAAAATGTGGAAGGTGTAGGTCCTAAGCCAAAATTAACATTCTAAATAGAAAACACTTACAAATATAAGACTTATATATTGAGTTTTAATTAAGAGGCTATTCAGCAACTTTGGAGTTGTTCTGTTGAGAGTCTACAAAATGTGTGAGAAAACAGCAAGACATTAGAGACTTTGGAATGACTAAAAAAAAAAAGAAAGAAATTCTAACACTCTTGAAAGTAAATCTTGCTAAAAAAGAACGTAGACATAGAAGTTGAGAGGAGGACATATGTGTGTGAAGGATGAGAGCATCTTCTACCTGCTAGATACCACACTGAGTCCTTCATATACATCATCTTCTTTGATCCTCACAACACATGTGAAGTTGGTGCTAAATTCACTTAGTTGCGCTCCTGAGGAACCTATATATACATAGACCAAGAGGCAGTTGTTCAAACAGAACAAGAAGGTGCAGTGTGGTTTAAATCAGGTAAAGTGTGAGTCAGGCTTTTCTCTTTCTTACCATACTCATTCATTCTGCATGCTGAGCACATAGTCTGAGAAGCTGTACTGTATGAAGAGGAATGCAGCATCAGGATTGGAGGAAGATTCATTAATAGTCTGTGATCTGCAGATGACATAACCTTGCCTGCTAAAAATGAGGACAATTTGAAGTGCTTTCTGATGAACATCAAAGAATATATCCTTCAGTATGGATTATACCCCGACTTAAGAAGACAAAAATCCTCACAACTGGACCAATAAGCAGAGTCGTGATAAACTAAAAAGCTCTTGAAGTTGTCAAGGATTTCCTTTTACTTAGATCAATAATCAACTCTTATGGAGGCAGTAGTTAATTCAAGTGATGTATATTGCATTGGGCAAATCTGCTGCAAAAGACCTCTTAAAAATGTTAAAAAGTGAAGATCTTTGAGGACTAAAGTGCACTTGACTCAAGCCATGGTATTTTCAGTCACCCTCATATGCTGGACAGTGAATGAGAGAAACTGAAGAAGAATTGATGCATTTGAATTGTGGTATTGGTGAAGAATACTGGATATACCACAGACTGGCAAAAGAATGAACAAATCTGTCTTTAAAGAAGTATAACCAGTCAGTGTTCCTTAGAACCAAGGATGGCAAGACTTCAGCTCATATGCTTTGGACATGTTATCATGAGGGACCAAGCTTGATAAAGTAGAGGGTCAGTGAAAAAGAGGAAGCCCATCAGCAAGATGGATCAACACAGTGGCTGCAACAATGGACATAGCAACAGTTGTGAGGATGGCACAGGACTGGGCAGTGATTTGTTTGATAGGGTTACTGTGAGTTGGAACCGACTTGACAGCACCTGTCAACAACACAGCTTGTTCAGATGAGGAAAGTCAGAAGAGTAAAGTGACTTTCCTAGTATCACCAGTAGAGAGCTGAGCCAGGGATTGAATCCAAGTCAGTTTAACTCCTAAGATCATGTTCTCTCAAGTATAAACATACCTTGTTTTATTGTACTGTACACTATTGTTCTTTGCAAATACTGTTTTTTTACAAGTACAAGGTTTGTGGCAACCCTGCAAGCAAGTGTTGTCAGGACCATTTTTCCAACAGCATGTGCTCACTTTGTGTCTCTTGGTCATATTTTGGTAATTCTCAGAATAATTGAAACTGTTTCATAATGCCATTGTACACGTAATAGACTACAGTATAGTGTAAACATAATTTTTATATGTGTTGGGAAACCAAAAAATTTATGTGACTTGCTTTATTGTGATACTAGTTTTATTGCAGTGGTCTGGAACCAAATCTGTAATGTCTTTGAATTATGCCTGTATATTGCATATGGGAAAAGTCTCCAGATAGCTCCTTAGGAGCTGAGATATGAATTTGCTTCTTGAGATTGGAATGTGAACATAATGCTATAGACAGACCTTAAATTTAAGGTCAAGGAAACTTTTAGAAAGCATTTTTATTTAATATTTGCTGTGATGTAGCCAATAAAGCCTAATATCCTTTTGTTTGTTCTAGGCAACTGGCCTTCACTTTAGACATACTGATAATGTGATTCAGTGGCTGAATGCCATGGGTGAGATTGGATTGCCTAAGGTAATATATGTGATATTCAGAGTTCTGGCTTAATTCTTGCTGTTTTCGCAAAACAGTCTCATTATACCTGTAGAGTTATTCTCAGTTGGAATCTTTGGTCTTTTTTTTTTTTTTTTAAATACTAAACATACGAGATGTCGAGCAG
>NW_006921719.1:6909711-6914738 GCF_000298275.1 Orycteropus afer afer
TATACCTGTAGAGTTATTCTCAGTTGGAATCTTTGGTTTTTTTTTTTTTTTTTTAAATACTAAACAATTTCTTTTTTCTGTTTGATTTAGTAAATCATTTTGTTCTATTTCTTTCTTTTATATTCCTTATCCTTGCTTCACCTCACCCTAGAGAATTTCCCTGAGGTACTGTTTTACTTTTATTACATCAAACCATAGACTTACATTCAGGTGTTTTTTTTTTTTTTTTTGATAATTCACGTGGCATAAAATTCACTTTTTTTACAGCATATAATTTGGTGTTTTTTATTTATTCACAAAATTATTACATTAAAATTTGACTTGAGAAAATGTAAGGAAATATTTTAGAAATACTATCTTCAGCTTTAGAATACCAAACCTAGATCATTCATTTTATATTTCAGATTATAGGAGCAGTATAATGCTATGTACCTCCTATATCTGGTTTCAGTGATTGCTGTAGTTTTAATAAAGGGATGTACTTAACTGAGTGTTTTGCTCAGGGGTTTAGCACTTTTAGTGAAATTTCCATCTCTAGCTACTAATCCCTCCTTGGATTCTATAAAGGCCATGCTGTATTGTCACTCTTAGAGGAATGGACATCTTTATTTTTAAATAAATCATATCCTTTCACCTAGGAATTCCACTTTTAGGAATTTATCCAAAGGAAATAATCAGATAAAAAGATACCAGTTAAGGATTTTTCAGCACTGCTTATGATGGAAAAAAAGTTGATAGCCAACTCTGTATCCTTCACTAGAGATACTGTGTTATAAACAGTAACCAGAAAAACCAAACTCACTGCTGTCGAGTTGGATCTGACTCATAGCGACCCCTCCTTGGGTTTCCGAGGTGGTATCACTATGGAAGTAGATTCCCCAACTTTCCTTCCAAAGAGTGGCTGATGGGTTTGAACCGCCTGCCTTCTGGTTAGCAGTCAAGTGCCTTAGGCACTACACCACCAGAGCTGCTATAAACACTAAAGCAGCTGTTAAAAAGGATAACGACAGTTTATATTAACAAAGTAGCGATGTATTAAGTGAAAAAAGCAGATTAAGGTTATAAGAGCTTGTGATCTGGCTAAAATGAGATCACTAAAAGTAAAGGGATAACTTAGGAAAACTCTGTACAGGGATACAGTTTTCATTTTCTGTGTGATAGGATTAAATTTTTGATTTTCTTTATACTATTCTGTATAAATTAACACTAAAATTTCATAACAAAGATGGAAAAAAAGCAGGTGTGAAGTATCAAAAAGTGGCTAACTAGTTGGAAATGAATTTATTTGTTTTTTAATTTAGTGCTGAACCTGATTGTTGCATAAATACATGTTGGATTGAGTTTAACCCAAAACTGAGTCTTTGCAGAAGACTAGCTCATGTCCTCTTTTTTTCAGAGCAAAGTGCTGAAGCTCTCTTCTTTGTCCTGGTATGTTTGAGAATCAGGCCCCACACGTTAGGAAATGTAATATGTCAAGTTCTTATAGCTACTTGGCCTTTCTGTGCACCTGTAATTTCCTGTATCTGTTTATACACACACAAACACACATACACATAATGTATGCCCAATGGACAATGGCAATTTAACCTTTTTTCAACGATACTAAGAGCTTTGTTAATGTTTGCTATTGCTAGTAGTGCTACTACTACAAAATGCTTTTTACATGATTTAATTTTATTACCTTGTTTTGTTTACTAACAGTAGTTCATTGACCTGAACCACAGTTGCTACAAATGTAAAATTCCCCAAAGGTTTTCAGGGACAACCTGGATATCAACCTTGAAATGTCTACCCTACATGATATAGTTCTAGAAAACTCTGAATTATGTGGACTGATGACTTAGTCTAAAATGGTTGCCACGTTAATATAATATATGATATATAATTGACAGTACTTATATACTGTTTATTAGAATATCTCTCCAATCTCATTATATGGTACATACAGGCTAATTGTAGGAACTTAAAGTAGTAATTTTTTCGTTCTCATCTTTTTTTGACTCTCTTGTAATTGGTACTCTTAGGCCACCTCTTCCTTGACATATTTTCATTTTTTAAATTGATTTTAACCTGTGTAGCTAGTTCTCTCTTTTCTTCAACTATCCTACCATTCATACCCTAGTGATGGGTATGTCTTAAAATGTAATCCTACTTTTAACTACTTTCCCCCATTCTCATTCAGCTGTTTGAAGATGTTTTGCTATAAGATACACACTGTACCTGCAGTTGGCTCCTGTACATTGCTTTGTGGATAGCTTGTTATCGTCTAGAATTTCTCATATATAAAACGAACCTAACCTTTATCCCAAGTGAACTTCTCCTCCTCTGTAATAAATGGTGCTTTGTTGCCATTTCTCCAGTCATCCCATCTCAAAACTTGTGGACTCCTAAATCCAGTCATTCTCAAACATTCTCCATTTATTTGAAATGTTTTTTTTTTTTTTTTTTTATCCTTTCACTGTTGAGACAGCCTTCCAAGCTTCAATTTCTTTTATAATTCAGTATACTCTGTATTCTGGCTCAGTCAAATTTTCCTAAAACAATAATCTTGTTTGATTCTCTCACCTAATATCTGATTCCACCTTACTTACCCTACCTTTTTTATTTCCTTTCTAAAATATATTCTGTACTTGTATAAGGCTGGTGTTCCACTTTGTCACAAATGCATCATGAACATTCCTGTTTTATTTATTCTTGCTATTTCTCTTTTCAAAGACCAGATTCTTTCTTGCTCTTTATCATGGTTTACTCATTTCTTTTGATTAGGATTTCATAGTCTTGCTTTCTACCCTTTCTTTTTTTTTCCTTTAAACCCAGTATACCTTAAGATCTGATGGTGCTTTTGAGAATGTGGCTTGCTATAACCATAGTTCTTATCTTTTAGAGACACCATCTCAGTCTCTGGTGATGAGCATATAGAATTTTAAAAAATATCAGGAAAAGATGATTCTAATGCATTTTGTTCTTTGGGAGGGGACAGATCTTTCCAGTAGAGAGCCATAGGTATTGTGGGAAACACAAACATATAAACAAGTAATTAAAAATAATGTGATAAGTGCTATAGTAAAGTTATATACAAAGTGCTGAAGGACTCTTCCCACTACCTTTACTGCTTGTCTGAATTCTTCTAATCACCTCATAATTCAGTGTTTCACTTTTCTTGGCCACTGTTAACCCCTTATTTTCTTAATTTACAGCTTGAGTTGTATGGTGCCACATTACTATGAGATTAGGTTTTGCATTTCAAGGCTGTGAGCAATCTAAATCTGCTCTGATTTGATCCTACTTCATTTATCAGTTCATCAAATACAGAGTTCCTTCAGAGTTCCTTCTCTGCTCTAGTTTTGACATTGAGGATACAGCCATGAACAAGATACACCTGGTCCGAACTCAGGTGGCTTGTAGTCTAATGGAGTAGTTGAACATAACAATGCAAGTAATTGATTATGATAAATGCTGTCAAGAAGTACCTCCCTCCCACATTCCCTCACATATCTTCTGTTCTAGCCACTTCATCTGTGTATCTTCCTACTTTTCCCAAGCATTGGAATGCATTTGAATACTTTATAGTTTTTTTCAGTATATAAATCAAGTTATTTGCAAAAGTAAAGTACTTGGTAAATGTTTATTGTTACTACTCAATCTAGGCATGGTAGATAGTAATTAGAAAAATTGTAGTTCTTCAAGGTCTTAGACACTTGCCAGTGATTTAAACTGGACTATAACTTGGTTTTCATTCGGCTGTGTCTGGGTCTGAAGTAAGTAAATCACCTTCCCATAACCCGGTGAAAGCCAGTGGGTTGACCAAATAGTGCTTTTCAATCTGTATTGTAGCATTTTATTCCTCACCATACTTACCATAAAATGTCTGTTCACCTAATGAAGTTATTTGGTGAATGCCAATAATGTTTTCTAATTATCCAAAGCTTTATTCGTGTTACTGATGATTGGTGAGTGATCAAATGAATGCTGGTGGTTAGGTAACTTACTCTACTTCCTTTATTTTTCTCTCTAGATTTTTTATCCAGAAACTACAGATATTTATGATCGAAAGAACATGCCAAGATGTATTTACTGTATCCATGCACTCAGGTAATCAGATTTTCTTGGTAAAATAAACAGCTTAGAAATAGCATCTAAATAGAGTGTGTAACTTTTTATTCATGAATTTACCTTGAATGAAAAAGTTTTTCTACTAGCTTTAGAATTTTCAAATAGGATGGGTTGCTGTTAATATTACAAGATGGTGAGAAATAGCTTTGTTTTTCTAGGGAATAAGGAAAAGGAATTTATTCCTATAATAGCAGATAATTTTGCTTATAAAAATGTAGTATAATCTTTCATTTTTGATCTAGTGTTTCTTGGAGCTATACATTTCACTGAGGCATTGAGTGAAAGAGAAATTCTTTTCTTTTCATTGAGATCTCTTAAAAATGATAAAGACTATATACAATTGAAAATTTTTATTATTTACCATTTTGTTTCAAATTGAGGAGCTGAATTACAATATAAACCTTTTCTTGATACTTAATAGTGTACATTTTGTCATTGTCTTCAAATAATGCTAGCAAATACCAAAAGGTTGATTTACAATTTATTTCATCATCTAGGTCCTTGCTATTTTTAAGCCATTTGTTCATTCATTAGATATTTTTTATACTAACACAAATGTGATAAATAGGTACAACAACAAAGAGTGTAATTGATTCAGAATTTCTTAGTAAATATGAAAGATGACTCAGTTCCAAGTCTTTGGCTTTTATAATCAATAAGGTACTAAATTGGAAGGAAGAGGTGATATGTCTGGAGGGAGATGGGACTACATGCTTGTAGTATAGTATTGTTGTTGTTGTTATGTGCCATCCGGTCGGCCCCGACTCATAGCGACCCCTCCTTGGGTTTCTGAGGCGGTATCTCTACGGAAATAGATTGCCCAACCTTCCTTCCGAGGAGTGGCTGGTGGGTTTGAACCGTCAGACTTCTGGTTAGCAGTCAAGTGCCTTAGGCACTATGCTACCAGAGCTCCT
>NW_006921719.1:6914926-6917145 GCF_000298275.1 Orycteropus afer afer
CAAATTTACTTGATGGCCATCTTCTAAAGGAGAAGATGGTAGACATGAGTACTGATAGAAGATGATAAAGTAAACACAAATATGGAATTTCTTTGCTCAGCCTGCCCTTTTTATGTAATATCCTACATGTGTGTTTAATAAATGTTGTATATTAACATAATAAGGAGTTCTGGTGGTGCATTGCCTAAGGCATTTGATTGCTAACTAGACGTTAGGTGGTTCAAACCCCCCAGCCACTCTGTGAGAGGAAAATGGGGCAATATACTTCTGTAAAGATTTACTGCCTTGGAAATGCAAAGGGGGTTGCTATGGGTCAGACTTGACTTGATGGCAGTGAGTTTTTTTGGTAATTAATGTAATGTTATTTGTATCAACCCATAAGAAACCTATTGTCTCCAGTTTCCTGTTCCAACTTGTGCCAGATCCTTGGCATCACTGGAATCAATGTGAAGTACACAAAAGGATGAGGACTAGCTGAGGACTAGTGGACCTCTTGTCTGACTATTGTGTTAACCTCTTAAGAAGTTTCCTGCCATGCTGCTGCCAGAGCTACTTTCCAAAACAGTTCCTGATCTTATCGGACCCTTCTTAAAATATTTTGATGGCTCGTTTCCAGCTCTATTCAGTTTCCTTTCCAGTCTGATCTCTAGCCATTCTCTCTTAAGTACTTATGCTCTGCTATTCTCACCGAACATGCCAAATACTGTTGTGCCTTTGTCCTTTGGTTATGCTGTTTCCTTTGCCTGAAATGCCCTTTCTAACTAGTTTAACTCATGCTTTTCAGGTGCCATTTAAGAATGCAACCCCTTCATTGGTATCTACTCTTCCTCTCAGGCATATTTAGTTTTTGAGCTCTGATGGTGTAGTGCCTAAGGCATTTGACTGCTAACCAGAAGGCTGGTGGTTCAAACCCACCGGCCACTCCTCAGAAGGAAGACTGGTCAATCTACTTCTGTAGAGATAACTGCCTCGGAAACCCAAGGAAGGGTTGCCTAGGAGTCGAACTGACTCGATGGCAGTGAGTTTGGTTTTTGGTTAGCAATTTTATATACACCTCTTACCTGGATTCCTTGGGGGCAAGAACTGTTTTCTTTATACTTTCTTTGTCTTTGCCTATCTAATACTTAGATGCCTAGCATATGGTAGGGAATCAATAAATGTTTTTGTTAAAATCATACATTATGACAAATTCCCCCTGTCCTCCAGCTCATGGGTATGTTTGTCTGTCCTGTGAGTAGGGGTGGGGGAAGCACTTTATCAGAGGACTCTTCATTAGCTCAGTTCCCACCTTGGTGAAGTTTTCTCCAATGACTGTAGTTCATTCTCTTGTCTAAACTCCTGTTTACTTTTAGTGTTGTGGTATTTATTTTATGCATTTAATCTTTTCTTCCTAATTAGATTATTAGCATTTTAGGAAGTAGGTCATGGGTTATATCTCCTACCTCCTACCTCAGGGCACATAGCATAATGATGGACAAACAATGGTAACATGAGAATTAAAAAAAAAAAAAATGTGGGAATGACTGGTATCTAAGGAAAATCTCAGAATGTAGCAATTTCAAATGTATGTATCTAAGCCAAAGTCAGATTAATTATGAGTATTAATATGTAACCAATTAATTCTGGTTTAGTGTTACATGAGGTCTGCCTACGTTGATGACCTTGAGAAGGCTGTGCCTACAATGTATATCTGAACTTGGCAGGCACAACTGCTAAGCTGGCAGAATTCCTCATGTAGAAAGTGTTTATAACTGTACTCAGAACCTGTTCTTTACTTCACTCTGTTGGGTGAGGCACCATATCTCCCTTTTGGGTAAACAGTGACATAAAAGCATTATCTCTGTTTTCTCTCTTCCTGCCCCTTCCCTCCTTTTTAAAGTCTTGATTGGTATTATTCCAGAGATTGTCACTATTCTTCAGTCATACTAAATTACTATTATGGATTGCCTTCCACAGGTATGACACCAGTTCCCCATTATTCTGAATATTTGCATAGTTTTTCCATTTCACCTTGATGTTGTATCTTTCTAAAAACAGATTTTGGGATTAATAGGTCCATAATCTCTTATACTTAATTCACAAAGCCTGAAAGCTCTGAAAATGTTTAAGTTTGGTGCTGCGGTGTAGTAAATTACTTAGTGTGGCTTTTCTATCCATAAGTCTTTGTAAACTCCAAGGTGGGATTTTGTATGAGCAACTGAGCAGCCCCTGATTGCTGA